>NC_081343.1:7169534-7195231 GCF_029784015.1 Lycium ferocissimum | reverse complement strand
TATGGAACCAAAGTTTGGGTGATTATTGAGGTTGATTCCATGCGAGGCATGCATCCCATATTCTATGTGCTATGTGATGTAATTATCACCTAGTTGTATCTTTATCACATACTAGCTCCCTCACCTTATAAAAGGGAAGGGTAATATTCGATGATTGACCGTGGGCAATAATATGACTTGTACTTGTTTGTGCATATTGGTGATATAGTTGAGACTGATATCATGCATGACATGCTTTCATATTACTCTTATGTTGTTATAATGGTGAGGAGAGTGATCGAGAGACTCGAGGTTTTTGCGGGGAGATTGAAGAGTGACAGAGAGACTCCGAGGTTTCTACTTGGGAGATTGAGAGTGACAGAGAGACTCGAGGTTGGTGAGATTGAGAGTGGCAGAGAGACTCCGAGGTTTCTGCTTGGGAGATTGGGTGATTGATAGCCTCCGGGTTACGGGAGAGCACGAGTACATGGACTTCGCGGGTCCCCCATGGGTCATGACTATGAGGCATTGCCATAGCATGTGTGTACGGAGTGGAGTGAGAGAGGTGACTCTTGCATTGCATAACATTTACATAGCACGACATTGCATTGCATAGCACTCCATTTGAATGGTCATTCATGTCATTTACGGCACATTCTCGATTGATTCTTGATTTGTGAATTACTGAGTTGTTGTTTGTGAGTATTTATTTTAAAGGCTGGATGGAATCGAGGTTTATAGAATTCTCCCTAGGCTTATAATCTGAGATATTGAGATCCTTGTGACTATCGTTAATGCAAGACTTTCTCATGTGCTAGATGTGTTCCGTGTTTGATTACTTATCTGCTTACTTGTTAGTTGCTTCTTGTTTATATGCGTGAACTAACCATTGTCGGCCTATGATACCTACGAGCCTTGTGTTGTGCTCTCATACTACTCTTGCTACACTCATGAGTGCAGAAGTTATTTTCAGTGATGTTCGGAGTCTCACGACCGTTTCGAGGCATTCGTCAAAGACGTTTGGGTGAGCTATTGCAACCCGAGTCTCTCCTTAGATTTCGTTGTTCTCTATCCTTAAACAAGTCGTATCCGGTTTAGTCCGTTATCTATTCAAATTGTAAACTTCTTAGAAGCTCTTGTATGAGTCTAGACAAGTATTTTGGAAATTTCTTATAATAAAAGTATTTATTCCGCATGTTGTATCAAATTAAGGTAGTTATCTGAAGGGTTCGCCCACCAGGGAGGGTTAGTGTGGGTGCCCGCATGATCCATGATTTGGGTCGTGACATTGGGACTATAGTACCTTTCAAATATCTCATGATCCATTTCAGTGCTTGTCAATATGCTCAGAGTGAGTGCAAACTATAGCAGGTAAAATGCTGCCCACGTCACTTGAATTTGAAACACAAGACACGTTTATACTATCTTATTTCATTCTCCACTATTTTAAGACTTAGGGAGGTCGATTTTGAAAGGTTCAATCAAGGATCATTTTATTTAAATTAGTAAATTGTCCGCTCTTCGTGCTATCCTAAAATACATCAGTCAATTTACAATCAGATAATATTATTTAGAATTTTTGGTGAGATAGAAGATTTCCTTCAAGAAATTAAAGAAAAGAGCAATTCGCTGATTTTTGTTGAAAAATTCGTGAAAGTTAGTATAAATCCCAAATTAACTTTCATCTTCCATGAGAAAATAGAACATAAATAAAAGCCAGAAGGACAAGAAGTTAATACATATGTATCAATATTTTATTGTGCTAAGAAAATAATATAAAGTTAAGTATGTCCATATTAAATATAAAGTCACAGTCTCTCCATTCATAATAAATGGTGTTTCAACTTTTCAAGTTATTTTAAAATAAGTGGTGTTTTACATAATCAAGAATGCATTGATTTTGTTCTTCCAATTTTAACCTTATTTAAGTAAAGGAATCAATCAATCAATATATATAATAAAGTTAGGTATAGACAAGGTGATGTGACACCTCTCTATGACCACCATTTACATTTATCTTTTTTCTCCATTTTTTGACATTTTTATTGCATTTTTTGACTCATTTCTTCTACTAGCCTATGAATTAATACATACAATAAATGTAGCACTCAAGCCCATATACTCTTTGCATTAATCCGAATCATCCACGATCATTGTTACCCTTCTTTATCATCAAACGTTTGAAGCGTTTCTTTCACAACAAATTAAAGCTATTGAATAACCCATAAATGGGTACTTTATTAGTTTCAGTTTTTTTCTTAACTTCAATTACATATCATTATTATATTACTTCTCTTCAACAAAATCCTTATCAAATTATGATAAGTAAGACAAATTTAGTCACTACTATCAACCTATTATGTCCCCTTTTACGCCAGGTGAGTACTTCTTTCGAACTCTTTTTTTTTTTTTAACTAAAATTTCCTAGAACATTATATTGTTATTTTTTATACATGGCTGTGATTTTTTTGCAGATTAGAAATAGGTGAGTAATGGATTTATACATGGATGCAACATTCCCCTATTTTATTTTTTAGTGATTTTATGATATTATTGTTTTTGGCGGATTATTTTGATTTCTATTTGTTTTATTAATCTCTTCTTTTTTCTATTTTGATATCTAATGGGTATAGACTTTCTTGAATCGAAACGGGGGTTTTCGGGGTACTAAAGTTTTTTTATACCAAATGTTTATTTCTTTTTTAAATAATTTTTACTTTTCATTCCTCTATCCTATATATTTATTGATTGTGTAACATGCTTTGTTGCTTAGCTATTAACTGCTAGAATGGAAAATATATCAACAATAGTAAGTGAAGATTCTATTTTATTATTAGCTTTACCAAATAATTTTACATCTTTTCAATGAAAAGAGATTATTAAATGATAAATTTCTCAATTATCAAAAGGATTCACAATCAAATTGAAGCTTGAAAATTTCTTTCTATTTTGAGTTCTCTCTCTTTTTCGATGATATCTTCTGTTGAATTCATAGAAAAATATTTTAAAAGAAACAAGCAAATTTTTTGTTAGATTTTATGAAATTTTTAGTATATTTTTGATGATTTTGAGAAGGGAAAAGAGTAGTTTTAGAGTGGAGTTCTTGGTTATAAATAATATGATGTTCCGATGAAAGAAGAAGAAGAAGAAGAAGAAGAAGAAAAGGCTAACACTCTTTCTTAAATGAATGGGAGAAAGCAAGAAAGAAAGAAGAGGAGGAAAGAAAGGTAAAACGAAGGAAAAAAGATATGGCAAAAATTAATCGAAGAAATTTCGTCTATGTGTTTCTCACCTTTCCTTCTTACTTTCGTAGTATACATTGTTGTTGACACATTTTCCTTTTGGATGCTTTTTGAAAAGGATAAAGAATTAAAATGTAACTCTTGAAAGTTAGAGAAGAAAAGTTAGATAGGTACTTAATATATTCAAATTTATACGCATATCGATATAAAGATATCAAAACCCGTAAAATAAAATAAACAAAGGAAAATTATGCTTAAATGATATTCCACCTATATTGTTTATATTATTATATAAAATTTAAGTATTTCTAGAAGATTAAGAACTCATAATTGTTAAAATATTAAAGAAAAATAATAAATTAAGTGAAAATGATAAAGTGCTTTTAGAACATAAAATCTAATCCACTTGAATTTGAGGACTAAAAAAGATTTTAAAAGTTTTATTATTCGGATATCCAAAAGATTATTTCATAAATATAATAAGAGTTTTATCCAATTCACTAGTATTTACATAATCAAGAAACTAATAAAAATTTCTACTTTTTCAAGGCATTTATTAAGGGTGAGTTAGTAAAAATATATCTTATTTTATAGGAATGAGTAATTTTTTTTAAGGAATGTGTCCAAGCTAAAACACCACTTATTATGAAACGGAGAGAGTATTTTAATACTTGTATTAGTTATACACCATATTTAGTACTATTCTTATACATAACAAACTTACGTATATAATCTTAATATTATTCCTATTCTAATACATCTTATTCTGTACTATTACTATTACTATTATTATACACCCTATTCATTTAATAAAATAAACCAAATGGTCGATAAAAGCTAATGTCAGTATAACTAATCTCAACATAGCTAATTCCAAAATAACTAATCCACCTTATTCAGTACTATTCTTATACACCCTACCACGACCCCTAAATGTAGTAGCTTTCTCAAACTTGTCACAATATTTAAAAAAAAAAAAAAAAAATCACACTATTTTCTTTCACATGCAAAGGAAGTAACTCAAAACACATTAGGTTGCTACATTTTCAAAACACTAACTCATTAAAATTTATAAGCTTCTAGAAAGTCAACAATAAAAAATCTCAAGACATTTCACATTCAACCACCAAGAAATTGGAAGAAGTAAACTCTTATTTAGCTATACGCTCTATTTATTGAAAGCTCTGCAATTTTTCTAAATAACAGTAGAGCTTATCACTACGAAGCAAACTCTATAAACAACGTGCAGTGCGTGGCTATAGTATTAGTAAGCTTCTCTTGTTCAAAGAATATTGAGGTCATGCAAATATCTAAAAATTTGATGTCCTAAAATATCACTGAATACTAATCATATTATACTAAAAGTGGGAAGACCCTAAGTGCAAAGTTAAATTATCAAAATTACATCAAAAGTTAAACTATGTTTGTTATTGCCCCTCATCCAATTACTATTCGTATAATATTTTGTAGCAAATGGTTATCTTCCAATAAATGATAAATGAAATAATTAAGGTATTTAATCACATATTAAGCAATTCATTATGCTCTAAGGAAAATTTAAAGAGTAGAAAAAAAAAAAAGATATTAACGTATATTCAATTCATCTGATCGATCTTATGACCATTTATCATTTACATAGTCAATGATGCATTTAAGAAACAAACGAATAAGTTAGAAACATGTAGAATTTAAATTAAGTTGAAGACACCTCATTCAAAGGGGGGACATTTAAAATAAAAGGCTGAAAGACTAATTTTGGCTTTAGTAAACGGATAATACTCAATAAATAATGCTATAACAGATTCATGGTATGTATACTAAAATATAAAGACACTCATAATTATGATAATGCTGTCGAGTTTCTTACATTTATCCCAATATGAACCAATCACCTTTTTTTTTGGTTCATCAAGGTATTTAATGCACAGGGTACGTGGTCTTCAATCGAAGCGTTACGTAGTGTATACTTGGAATCCGCAACTGAAATGACCTGAAAACTAACATTTGAAACCAAAATAACCTATTAAAAAAAAGTGACATAACTACCTTTTGCGCACTAAATTAGTGCGCAATAGGGCTAAACTGAACTTTTTCAGTTAAGTTTTATTGTGCACTAATTTAGTGCGGAAAAGGACTAAACTGTAAATTTACAGTTAACTCCTACTGCGCCCTAAATTAGTGTGCGATAGGGTTTAATAAAACGCCCCACCCTTGTGCAATTTCAAAGTTTGAAAATTTCATGTTTTTTCCATACTTTGACTAAAGATTAGTCATGTTTCAAAACGCCGAAATATCAATATTTTATATAGAACTTGATATCTTTTTCTGCGGACAATAATGTCGGCTCAATACATCAAGTATACGTAAACGTTTGGATCATTGTTTTAAGGGTTGTAAAGTGCCCCAAAGTAAGTTTTGTTTGTTTGGAAATTTGTTATCTTTAGGTTAAGTGTTATATTTTATAGCACAGTAATTTATTGTATTATTAAAAAAAATAAAAATTGTTTGAATAACACATTAAATTAATGCGTTATGCAAGTCCCATAAATTTTTTATCCAATAGACTTAAATAGTTATAAAAATAAGATAAAATTATCAAAAAAATGAGTATGGGAGAAAAAATAGCTATAAATTGGTGAAACTTTAAACGGTCATAACTTTGCGCTCGGACGTCCGATTTACACGATTTTTTTTTATTTTGCGTATTTTTCCGAGATCTAGCTAGTCAAACCGCCTTGGCGGTTTGGCCGGGCCAATTTTCCAAAACACGCCCATTATTTCATTCAATTTGAATTTTCCCCCAAATTGGTGCGTGTTGTAAATATTACTATTTGCTAATTGTGGATGTCCATAACTCCTAGGTGTAATTCCACCATTAAGTGTAGTAACACCACACATCCACTACCTCCTCATTCATCTCCCTTTACCCCATTGACTTCCCCACCTTCTCAAGGGTAAATTCCATGTTTATGACACCTTTTCATGTTACTCAATATAGCCCTATAAATAGAAGTATTGAGAATGATGTTGGACACACTTGAACACATTAGGGGATGAAGTAAATCTCTCCTCTCTTGTCTCTCTCTATTTCTATTATTTTCATCCTTTACTATTATTACTCTTTTAGCTTAATTTTACAACACGTTATCAGCACGAGTCTCTAATTTCTCTTTTTGAGTTTGATTTTATATTACAGGATTAATGAAGAAGTCACTGTAACGAGGCTCTAACTAAGTACAGTATATTTGCTACTTTTATTTCCTCTCACTGCCAAAAGGAGACGAAAGATACAAGAAACAGTTGTTTTCTTCAATCAGGAATAACATTAATATAAGAGAGATTGCATATGAGGAGTCGAAACTCTTAACGGTAATGTTTCCGTTACCGTTTGCTTCTTGTGAAGTCTATGTGAAGTATATATGACCCTTCATGTATCAATAGGCTGTTTCTACATGGCCCGAGACGTGCCTGATAAGGTTTTCTTTTGATATTGATTAAATATTTCAGTTTTTCTCTAATTGCCCATAATCTTAACTCCTTTATCTGTTAAGTTTGGTTACTATGATGTATTGATTATTATTTGAATGGCTAAAACAAGAATCTTATGGCAGAGAGCTAATACGAGTATTAATTACATGGGCATTGTTAAAATTGTTTTGTGACTCACGATGTTGGATAACCATAAAGCTTAAAGCTACTGTTGATTTGAAAAAAATCTGGATATTACATGCGGTAATTGTTTTATTTCCACAACAGTAGCTCTAAGGTTTATTAGTGAAAACAAAATATACTTTCTCTGTTGGAGGATGTCCTTCGGCCAGCCGACTAATTCTTGTTGATACCCTACATATTTATTCATCACATTTTGATGGTACTTTTATTGTTTAAGTATTTGGACGCGATATGAAAATCTAGGTAAATCACGTTTCTTTACATTATCTTGTAAATTTATTCATTTGATTTATAAGTGACAAACGTTTCACTGAAACTTAATTCTAAAGTGGTACTGTATGTAAAGGCTTGAGGGTGGGTCCAGTACACTTTGGCCTATTATGCCATTGGTCGAGGGTAAGACGATGGATTCAAGCCCTATCGCACCAAGAGGGTAAGACATCGGGTTAGAGTCCTAGTGCACCATGATGATAAAATGTTGGGTTCGTGTCCCATCGATTTATGGCCTACCACACTTTTATATGGATAAGACGTTGGGTCTAAGTCCGATGCACTATATTGATGATGCAATGATAACTAAGGCAAAATAATGTGTATTTGATGAAAAATCTTGAAGCCCGTCCCACTTGATATGCTCCATTCCGTGAGGGGAATGTGGTAGCCATGCATAATAATTCTAAATCAGAACAAGTGGTTAAACGAATGAACGTGGGCGTGACAAATGACAAAATAATGTTAATCATCATTATGGTAATATAAGAGGAAGAACATTATGGGTTCTCAAAATGGTTCTTCTAAAGGTGAAGGTAATTTTTGTCATTAATATGATATGAAAGGTTATTAGGCACACGGTTGTCGTGTGACCTAATTTGATAAAATTTTATAAATCCTCCATCAAAAGAAAGGAAGACAATTCAAGGTGATGTTGAGGTGGGTCATATAATTATGATAAATGTCAAGGCATGACAAAGGGCTTATAATAAAATTTATGAAGTTAGTCCATTGCTTGAAGAGCATGTAACTTGTGATAAGCATTGTGAATGCTCGACCATTCTTCAAAGTGAATGTGTCAAGATGTGATAACAATTATGGATAAGGATGTGCTTATGTATGGTTGATTAAATACCACAATTCATCTCTAAGGGAGGTTTGAGAGAAATAAAAAAAATATATATTATATTTTGGCGTAAAAGGTCATTGGCCATGTACTTTCGGGGTGATGTTAAATATTGTGGTATGTCTTATCATGAACTACCAAAGGCTAAAAGTAAGAAATAAGTCTTGCTTATAAAGGTTTTGGCCATGACCATAATGACAATCACTCCCCTAAAAGGAGATATTCACCATACAGATGGGATTATGAAATGTGTGGTAGTACATAATTAATTGGGAGCTCTGAAAAAGCTAATTTGTTACTACCCGAAGGAATGAAATTGTTCATAATATTGGTGTTGTAGTAAGTCTCAAAAGAAACTTTTTAAGTTTCAAAGGCATTGGCCAAATATGAATTATATTGAGACTATATAAATTATGGGAAGGTTTAATGTCTTCATATTACTATGACTATAGCGGGTAAACAAAATATATGTGTAATGTTACCCGTTTTTCCTCCGAATTTGTACTACATAAATACAAGCATGAGGGAATCACATGCTACGGAAGTTGGCATGACCGGTTGGCCATCCGGTTCAAATGTGATGCGAAAATAATTGAGAATTCATGTGGTTATTTATTGAAGAAATAAAATATTCTTCAAGAATTCTCTTGTCTTTGCTTGTTCTCATGATGAAAAATTGATTAATTTACCAGCTAAGGTTGGGATTGTATCCCATGATTTTGAAACGTATAAAAGGTGATATATATATGGGCCCAGTCACCTGCCATGTGGACCGGTTTACTATTATATGGTTTTAATAGATGCATCTATGTTATGGTCTCACATGTGCATTTGGTATCAACTTGCAATTTGGTTTTTGCAAGATTGTTTGCTCAAATTGTTATATTAAGAGCACCGTTTCAAACTATGAAATTATGTTGATAATCTTTGGTTTATATCAAAGTTGGTTTAGCAGAAATTGTATCCAATTATAGCTAAACAATTGGTTATGAGAACAAAACTCCCAAAAAGAAATTTGGGATAAGATATGTTATTTAACATGTAGCAGCACTTGTACGCATCAAGCCAACAAGTTATAATAAGTTCCTCTATCATAATTGGTTCAGGGTCAGGAACCAAATAATTCCCATCTAAAATTTGAATGTGCGGTATATGATTTAATTGCTCCACCACAACGCACATAGATGGGTCCCCAAATAAGGTTGGGAGGTAAATGTTAGATTACCTAACATTAGGGGGAGGGATGATAAGCGATTGGAAAATAAGGTATATGTAATGAATTATCGCCGTATGATCCTCGTTTAAAAGATAATTCAAGTAAATTGCCGACGCATTTGTCGACCTAAAAAGTGAATATTAAATCTTCGCTGCAAATGCTCCAATTATAATAAAGTCCTTAAAGGATGAGTCTATGGCGATAGACCAATTGGTTCCAAAGATAAAACTCCTTAAAGAAGGAGAGGAGCAAATGATCAAGATGGTCATACTAATGAGGCAAGTGCTTTAAAAGAGCATCACAACATAACACTTCATAAGACCTTGGGAAAGGTC
Source organism: Lycium ferocissimum (assembly GCF_029784015.1). Lineage (NCBI taxonomy): Eukaryota > Viridiplantae > Streptophyta > Magnoliopsida > Solanales > Solanaceae > Lycium > Lycium ferocissimum. The sequence continues at coordinate 7,185,670 of NC_081343.1, read as the reverse complement.
CAGGTACCTGAAAATGATAAAAAAAAAATGAAGAGATCTCAATAACTTATGTCGCATTGGAACCGATATCAGATGCCCGTCGACAGTATCTTTGATATAATGTAGCGCTCAACATTATAAATGGTGATGAGGATCTTGAATTCAAATATGTCAAAGAACGTTGACAGCTATAATGATTGGCCAAATAAAATACGCAGTTCAAGTATATTTTGTTTCACTTGGAAAAGTGATGTTTTGGACCTATAGTCCAGGGACCTCAAGGTATAATGTCAGTGGGGGTACAAATGAGTTCTTGTGCGAAAAGTAAAATAATAAATAAAAACTCGTATATATAAAGTACGGCTTGTGCCTTGTGGCATAAAGGTTTTTTGCAAAAGTCCTGACATTATTGTATGGAGATTTATGTATTCTCCTGTGGTGGATGCAATGGGGTTTCTTATCAGTCTGGCAATATATGAAAATTTTGAATGCGTATAATTAATTGTTGTCAATATGGCTATATAGACAACGAAAGAAAATCCATAGGGATTTAAATTGGTTTGAAGTATTTAAGGTTTACAAAAATAAAGCTTCAATAAGTCTTTATATAGGTTAAAGCGATTCCATTGAGTGCCCTAATGGTTGTGATGTCGCTAAATAAACATCATTTTGACCTCATGATAATGATGAGTATATTGTATTGCATACTGCAAAAGAAACTATTAATATAGATTTGTTTATCCTAACATATTATCAAGGTTTTGTTGGTTATGTAAAATGCAGGACATTATTTTTATTATTACATGAAGTCTGTTCTTCAAGCAAGTTACCGATTTGCATGTAAAGATACTGCCACATTATGATGTTCTATATGGTAGTCAATTATTGATAGTTACTCAAGTCCTGCTAAGGTGATAGCTACTTACAAAGCAAGTCAGAAATGTGTCTAGCTGAGATCAATAATTCAGCACATTTTGCAATAGTATGATGTTTATTCGGAAATGAAGATTTCAACAATATTGTACGAAGCTTGCATAGCTCAATTGAAAGAAGGATATAACAAAGGAGACAGAATACAACACGTTTCGTCAAAGTTCTATTCCAGACATGATCTTCAACAGAAAAGTGAAGTAGATATTCAACAAATACGCTCGATTGATAATTTACAGATGTGTACACTAAAGCATTACCAACCTTGACATTTGAGAAGTTGGTATACAAGATTGGGATGCGTCGTCTCTAAGAATTAAGTGATATTTTAATCAGGGGGAGTATAATACGTGCTGTACTCTTTTTCCCTTAGCCGAGGTTTTGTCCCACTGGGTTTTCCTGACAAGGTTTTTAATGAGGCAGCTTGCAATGCGTATTACGAGATATGTGTACTCTTTTTCCTTCACTAGGATTTTTTCCTACATGGTTTTTTCTTAGTAAGGTTTTAACGAGGCATACTATCTATCAATGGACATCCAAGGGGGAGTGTTGTAAATATTACTATTTGCTAATTGTGGATGTCCATAACTCCTAGGTGTAATTCCACCATTAAGTGTAGTAACACCACACATCCACTACCTCCTCATTCATCTCCCTTTACCCCCATTGACTTCCCCACATTCTCAAGGGTAAATTCCATGTTTATGACACCTTTTCATGTTACTCAATATAGCCCTATAAATAGAAGTATTGAGAATGATGTTGGACACACTTGAACACATTAGGATGAATAAGAAATCTCTCCTCTCTTGTCTCTCTCTATTTCTATTATTTTCATCCTTTACTATTATTACTCTTTTAGCTTAATTTTACAACAGTGCGCAATTTTCATTCTTCTCTGGTAAAAATCTGATGATAAAAAGTAGATTTCAAGATGGAAATCCCGTGGTGATGAAGTTTTGAATGTCAATTTCAAGGCTCGAAATTCAATTTATGAAAACAAGTTAGATTAGCATTAAAGATTATAAAAAATAAAAAATGTCTACATCGTCACTTTCACCAACTTGGCTTGGTGGTTTAGCCATCTCTTTTTTATGCCAACCACCTGGGATAAAATCTAGGTGGGAGCATTGAGAAGGTATTATGAGAATATATTAGATTGGTGCATGGTGCATGGTGCATGGTGCATGGTTTAAGTAAAAATTAAGTATATTTTTTGCATACTTATTAACTCGCGTGACATCCTAAACTAATTATAAAAAATAAAAAATTACGCATTAACTAAAAATATCACGCTAAAATAAAATATATCGCTAAAATTTTATGTTAATATTATATTTTTTTTGGTATTATTTTCTTAGTGATAAATAGTTATCTTAGTCTTTATTATCGTTTATTAATAACTCGTGCGACGTCCTAAATTACTTATGAAAAAAATCTCGACATATTCTAAATAAAGTAATGCCTTGACTAAATAATAAAACACTTAAATCAAAACCTTATAAAATAAAACACTTAAATCTAAAGATAACAAGTTTCTAAACAAATAAAACTTACTTCGGGACACTTTACAACCCCTAAAACGACGATCCAAACGTTTACGTATACTTGATGTATTGAGTCGACATTATTGTCCGCAGAAAAAGATATCAAGTTCTATATAAAATATTGATATTCCGGCATTTTGAAACATGACTAATCTTTGGTCAAAGTACGGAAAAAATGTGAAATTTCCAAACTTTGAAATTGCACAAGGGTGGGGCATTTTATTAAACCCCTATTGCGCACTAATTTAGTGCGCAATAGGAGTTAACTGTAAATTTGCAGTTTAGTCCTTTTGCGCACTAAATTAGTGTGCAATTGAACTTAACTGAAAAAGTGCAGTTCCCTATTGCGCACTAATTTAGTGCGCAAAAGGTAGTTATGTCACTTTTTTAATGGATTATTTTGGTCTTAAATGTTAGTTTTTGGATCATTTAAGTTGCGGACTCATATATTTGGGAATCTCAGCCAAATAATAGAGTATTGAACGGTACATCTTTAATAAAATGTTTTTGTCATTTCTTACTCTACTTTTCTATAGGTGATTAATTATTTTGTTGCATGTCTTTTGCAATATCTGCAGTTGCTTGCATCCCATCAAATCTGTATAGCATTAGCTTTTTCCATTAGATTTAACAATGTGGTGTCTCCCGGTACCCACAACTAGCTAGAGGTATCCTTACCGTATTTTCTATTAGAACAATAATTTTGCATGATAGTTAAATACATTTTCCATTCCACAAATCTAAATGTTCACTTCTGAACATTCACTCTATCTTATAATTTGATTTCATATTGATTGATACAATTATTGATTACATTACATTACTCTAATCAGTTGTCAACTCTTCATTTAGCAAATAATATGGTAAAATTACCTAGAGAGATATTGAGAATGTTTTTGGTAAACGAAACATTATTATATAATAAACAAAGAATAGTTTATGGAGACTTTCAGGTATTCAATCATATATAACTTGATTTCCCCCACCGTGACATGATTTTATTTGGGTTAATATAAGTGTTAAGAGTATCCTAACCTCATCATTTTCTTGAACTTAAGCTTTTTTAAAATTCTTATTTTATAACTCAAATACATTATATTTATTATTTTAAATTAAATTCTCATACGTGTTGAGATAACACGCGCAATGCACGCTCAGAAACTAGTTAATAATAATTAAAAAAAAATCTAACATATTAATTGCTCTATTGAAAATCAATTCAAAGATTATGATATAAACTGGACATTATTTCATAACCAAAAACTAATGACACAGTAGAATGGCTGCAACAAAATAATCTAAACCATACAATTGAATGATATTTTACTCCTCATAAATATCATAAACCTATTAAGAATTGCAAAAGACCAAATTAGGAATAATTAAACGGGTGACCAAAATATGATACAATTTCAATGAGCAGAAGATAAAGAGTCATGAATATTGCCAGAGAATCAAATTTAAAAGAGAAAATAACATTTTTAATCCCTGAATTATTGGCTTATTCCTATTTTAGTCCATGCAATATTCGACTTAGCATATTTAATCTTCAATTAAATAATAGGGGTGATTTTAGTCCAACTGTTCAAGGTGTTCAAAAGAACAAAACAGACTGTTTGCTGATATTAAGGGCACTTTTGGAATATAGGTTTTTAGCTTAGTTTTACTCGAAACCATTCTTTTTCACAAAAGTAGCAGTCGTAGCCGGTAGGGACTACTGCACTACAAGAAAACCCTGAATTGCCAACCGATTTTACCAACAACCCAAATTCGTGAGTATATTAATAACAGATTACCAACAAATTGGTAATCGATTTGTTATTCAGAATTTAGCAGCGGACTCCTAACGGAATACCAACCAAAATTTTACTAACTAAAAAATTTAGTTGGTAAATGTGGCGGGAAGAGTGGCGCCTCATCTAGCAACTTCTTACCAACGGATTATCTACCGAAATATTACCAACAAACACCTTTCGTTGGTACTATTACATCAGAGTATTTATCGCATTAGTAAATACGGCAGGAAAAAGTGGAGTATAGTTTATTAACTGATTACCTGCAAATTACTAACTAAGTATTTGTCAACAAAATGATTTTGTTGCTAATTTTAGTAACTAATTAGAAACGCGTTGGTAAATTACCAACTAATTGTCATTTGTTGGTAACTTGCAACGAATACTCAATCGGTTAGGAATTTTTACCAGCAGATTAATTTTATGGTTTGTAAATTACAAACATATTAGAATCAGTTGGTAATATACTAACCAATTGTAAATCAATTCGTGAAATTTACCAATCGACCCATCTTTAGTTAGTAATACTACATACGAATACCAAATTGGTTAGTAATTGCTACCAACAGAGATCAAATTTGTTGGTAAATTAGCAACTGCTAGTGAAACAGTTGGCAACTTTACCAACTGAGAGGTTAAATGGTTGGTAAATCACCAACTGATGCTGAAACATTTGGTAAATTTAATAATGGATACTAAATATTTTCTGATGAATTAAGCATTACTGGTAAATTTAATGAGGGATTATGGATCAATTGATATTTTTCAACCGATCTAGCATTTAGTTGTAAATTTATCTTTACTTATCTATTATATTGTGCAACATGATCGCTGGTAATATTACTAATTTCATTGGTTCGAATGGTCACCATTGTTCTTTTTTTCAATCATTTTTTGAAAGAAAATGATAATATCTATGGTAGAAAGACTAGTCAACTATTTCTTTTATTATTCCCAATATGCTAATATTGGCACTAAGAGGGTGTTTGGATTGGCTTATTTTAAGCGTTTTTTTGCCAAAATAGCTTTTAAGCTAAAATGTGGTGCTTGGGAAAGATCCGTTTGGACATGGTTTGAAACCATGGTTGGACATGCAATTTAGATATTTTAAGTTGTATTTTCTCTTATAGACATAAAAACCCCACAAATTGTGAAAACTATCAAAACATTCTCAATTCTTATACAATCTTACCAAATGAGCAAGTCATAGTTCATAACAAAATTAGTACACTACTAGAAGGCCTTTCTAAAAAATACAACATCAATTAATCAAACTTTAGTTCAATAAAAATGAAAATTTAACATGCATAATAATGTAACTACTCTTTAATATAATCTTTCCACATAAAATAAAGGTTGGTAGACATAAATAAAGGTTGGTGGAAGTTAATGAGATTGGTAAATGATTGATGGGGGTGATTGTTAAAAATATCTACCAACTTATGGGTCTTTTTTTACAAAATATAAACTTATGGGTTACATTTTATATTTAAAAAAGTTGAAACCATGGTTTCAACACCAAAACATGTCTTTTTGGATGATTTGGGGTTTGAAACCATGAATGAAAACGCATGTCCAAACGCTGGTTTGGGGACATGGTTTCAAACCATGGTTTAAAAATGCATGGTCAAATGCCTACAAAGTGTTTTAAGCACTTATTTTTAGGCCAAAAAAGTACAAAAGTAATTTTGTGTCCTTAATTAGTGAGTTTTGTTTTAATGCTTTCGCCGGAGCAACGCCAGAAAAGCATCAACACGACAAGGCGTCTTCTTCGAGGATTTTCAGAGTTCAGTGTTAACTGAGAAAAGAGGGAGAGGGGTGAGCAGTGGACATCGTGGTGGTTTAATGGTTGCTCCGGTTCACCGGAGCTAGAAGCTCCTCATCGGGAAAGAGAGCAGGAGAAGAGGAGGGGGTCTTTCTGTTCATGGAAGAAAGAAAACAATATTTTTCTTTTCTGTAATTTTTATTTTTTTAAGTTAAAATCCACGTGTTTCTGTTTTATTGGTTGTTTTGGCGTGTGAATTGCATGGCACGCACTATTCATGTTTGGCTGAATATTAATTTTGTGTCCGAGTGGCAAGGTAAAAGTGGTTTTGGAGGATTCAGATGGTAGGGGTCTCAGTTAGAGGATACAAATGAATTTTACGGACAAATTCGAGGATCTGTCGATCACTGCAGTCTATATTAATTGAGTCGGAATAATACTTCAGTACAAAATTTTGTCAATTTTACCAATAATAAACTAACGTATCAAAAAACGAACCCGAAACTTTTTTAACCCAAAAATTAACTTTTGGAACCAAACTAACCCTTTAAAAAAAAAAGAACCAAACTAGGCTTCACGCACAGAATCTGTGTGAGAAAGAGGGTAACAAAAACCCACCAGAAGTGTTACACCTCGGAAAATTCCCCGTTGATGTACAGTGAATAGACTAACGAAGGACACGAAGTATACGGTGTTGCAATAAGTAAGGAATGACATTTGATGACCCTAAGTAAGATTTCAAAGACATTCGATGTTAGACGAGAAAGTTTGCCAAGAGAAGGCAAGGCATATGATAAGTACCGGAAGAGATTTACAAGTAACAATTTAATGATGATTTAATGATGCTTTGGAGAAGAGTTATAACGTCCCTTAGATTGTTAATGAGGTGATATACAAGTGTTAAGAAGGTTCCATAAGGATTGGAGATCAAACGAAGTGATGAGAACAAAATCAGTGAACAGATGGGTTATACAACCGATTATACGGTTCGTATAATGTTATACGGACCGTATAATGGTCCGCAGAATCGTCACAGTGAAGGTCTCTCACTGATGGGATTATACGGTCACTTATACGGACGTATAATGTGTCGTATAATGGATACAGAAGCGAGATGTTGGAGGGGTGATTTCACGGTCACTTATACGGACCGTATAAGTGTCCGTATATTTTTCGATTGATTTTTTAAGTTATTAAAAAGGGGACCAAGTTTATTATTTCATTTCATTTTTCACCCCTTCTCTCTAGAACACTTCTCCCACAAGAATTCAAGAGATATTAGTGTTCAACTTCATCAAACCAAGTGAATCAAGTGTAAGAAACCCATTAAAAGTCATCCAAGACAAGAAATCTAAGTGAAGGTGAAACTAGAGTTTTGTTCAAGTGAGGTGTTTCGACCCAAGGGTCATTCCTACACCACCTGAGGTAAGTTTTATGGTATTTCCATGTTATTTAAGGCATTGAAAAGTTGAAACACTTGGATTATATAAGGAAATAGAAAATGGGTCATGAATGTGGGAATAGTGTCACTTTTGAGTAATAGTTGGATTGAGTCATGGTTCTTGATGTATTGTGATTATAATCATGTTATAAATGATATTGAGAACATGGGATAGACATTGTATATGAATGAACGTAATCGTGTGTTATGACCGTGAATATGGATGATTGGAAGTGAATTGAGAAGTAAGGATAATGTAGGTGAATAAAGGCTATTGTTATGATGTTGTGAATGTAATTCTTGATGTTTGGGAATTGATATATGATATGAAGGAAGTCGTATAAATAAAGGAGATGCTGCCCAATTTTCTCTAGCTTTAGTCACGCATGCTAAGCCATCAATTTTCTAATGTTAGTATAACTCTACTGAAGGTAGAACGTGAGCATTGAAGGAGAACGTGCAAGTGATAGAATAGTTGAACGAAGAGGTATGTAAGGCTAACCCTTCTTTCATAACGCATGGTTCTTTGGCCAAATATCTATTCTTCTATGAGTCTATGATATCCTCCAAATGATTCTATCTCTAAAAGCTACTAAGCTCATGATCCTCGATATGTTACGATTGTACTAAGTTCCTTATATGGTGAGTAACCCTTTAGGGATAGATGTAATGAACGACGATAGTAATGATGCTAAAGATGCTTATGAGCTTTTATGTATATGTGCCTATGTATGGCTATTATGAAACCCCGAGCTTATATGGCCGAGTAGATATATATATATATATATATATATATATATATATATATATATATATATATATATATATATATATATACGTGCGCGCTGCTAGGTTGCGGTACGTACGGATAACCACTGAGCCTTGGTAGGGCCGGGTATGTATACCCCCGAGCCTTGGTAGGGAGTATGTGGGAACCACCCGAACCTTCATGGTCGGGTATGTTATGTATATGCGATGTATATGATATGTATATGATATGAATATGAGTATGAATGGAAATATGACTATGAATATGAAAATGGATACGAAATGTAAATAAGTACGGATACGAATACGGGTACGGATATGGATGTATGTACATGGATACGCAATAGAAATGGAATGTCCCTATAAAAAGCAAGTAAGTGTTATGACGATGATACTATTATCTCCCATCCTATGCTATTTCATATGTTGTTTATTATGCTTTCATATTGATGTTGATTATGCTTTACATACTCAGTACGTTCTTCGTACTGACGTCCTTTTATTTGTGGACGCTGCGTCATGCCGCAGTGCGGGCCGGGGAGAGGTGACTTGATCCATAGCTTCATTACTCGGGGACTACATAGCGAACTCCATTTTTCGGAGCTACAGCTTTTGGTACTTATTCTTTTGTGTACATATTTATGGGCATGGCGGGGTCCTGTCCCGCCTATATGATATGCCATACACTCCTTAGAGGCTCGTAGACATGTGTATATGGTTAGATGTGTTTAGCCTTGTCGGTCTATATTTTGGATATCATTTTGTTAGCCTCGTCGGCTTATGTACATTGATATGGGCATAGTTGCTAATGATGATATAAATGTATTGTTGCCCAATGGGATTAGTATGATTCAGCTATATGGCTCACCTAGATGTAACGTGAAAGTACGTTAAGTGCCGTTGGGTTAGCACGGGGGTGCCGTCGCTCCCCTCGGTTGGGTCGTGACAAAAGTGGTATCAGAGCAGTTCTGTCCTAGGGTATGTCTACGAGCCGTGTCCAGTAGAGTCTTGGTTATGGGTGTGTTGCACGCCACACTTATAAACAAGAGGCTGCGGGCATTTTAGGAATGAATGCCCTTCTTTCTTCATAAGAATCGTGCGATAGAGCTATGATATAAGAACTTCTTTTTCCTTAACCGTGTGTTATGTATTTCAGAGATGCCTGTAAAGAGAAAGGCTATGGCAGCCCAAAAGGGCAAGAACGTTGGCGAAAAAGCGAGGTTTGAAAGAGCACCGCCAACGGTTGTAGAGGAAAGTGAGTCCAATCACGCGGCTTAATCTCGGTCCCCCCCTTCGATGCCTATTTTTGAGGAACGTGAGGGAGCCTCGGCCAGCTCTCCGGCACCTCGGCTCCTCCGCGGATGCTTCAGGCCAAGATGTAAAAGAGGCCATTCATTTACTTACTCAATTGGTTGCTGCCCAGACTCAGCGGCAAAGTACAGGGTAAGGTGATAGGGCTGTTAGTGCAAGGGCCCGTGACTTTATTAGCTTGAACCCTCCGGAATTCTTTGGATCAAAGCCAGATGAGGACCCTCGGAACTTTATTGATGGTATGTTGAGGACACTTCGCTTGATACATGCTTCGGACACCGAATCAGAGGAGTTAGCATCCTATAAACTGAGGGATGTTGCGGTTCATTGGTACACGGTTTTGATGGCTTCACAGGGAGCTAATGCGCCTCCCCCGGTATGGCAAAAATTTGTAGATGCCTTCCTCCGACATTATTTGCCTCCGGAAGTTCGGCGAGCTAGAGCCGATAAGTTCTTGAATCTGAGACAAGGAAGCATGAGTGCTTTGGAGTATAGTCTCCGCTTCAATTCTTTGGCTAGGTATGCTTCGGCCATGGTAGCGGATATGGGTGACCGAGTGCACCGGTTTGTGAAGGGCCTAGGGCCACATTTGATGGACAGATGCTTGACTGCGTCCCTTCAGGACAATATGGACATTTCACGCATCTAAGCCCATGCTCAAAATTTAGAAGAAAGCCTACAACAACAAAGAAGTGAATGTGAGCATGATAGAGGGTATAACTAGAGGGCTAGATCTTCGGGTTCGATGAGTGCGCATAGAGGCGGGCATAGACAGCAGTTTTCGAGGCATTCAGGCCATTCTATGACTAGTGCGCCTCCACGATTTTCAGGCCAGAGATTTGATAGATCTACTCATCCCGGGCCGAGTCAGAGCTTTTCGGGATCTCAGTTCAGGGGTGATTCGGGTCAGGCGAGGCCACCCGTGCCACGATGTTCCCAGTGTGGAAAGTTACATTGGGGTCAGTGCCGATTGGGTTCAGAGGTTTGCTATTCATGTGGTCGGCCAAGCCATATTATGCGTGATTGCCCTTCAGTTGGTGGCGAGGTAGGACCCAGCCTTCGGGGTCGGTAGCCAGGATCTTCGTCATCTATATGCCCTATGGGGACAGGTTCACATGCGTCGTCGGCCATAGTAGAGGCGAGAGGAGAGTCCCCGATTCTAGCGGTCCTCGACGCATTTATGCTTTGGGCTGACGCCAAGATCTTGAGTCTTCTCCTAATGTTGTCACAGGTATATTATCGGTATTTTCTCATGATGTATATGCTTTGATAGATCCCGGCTCCACATTGTCATATGTTACTCCGTATATTGCGGGTCGGTTTAGAGTCAAACCGGAGTCGATCAAACCTTTTGAGGTGTCTACACCCGTTGGTGAATCGATAATAGCTAGCCGAGTATATAGAAACTGCATAGTTGTGATTTGTGACCGTCGTACTATGATTGACTTGCATGAGTTAAAAATGGTGGATTTTGATGTTATTATGGGCATGGATTGGTTGGCTTCTTGCTACGCTAATGTTGATTGTAGAATGAAAATGGTTCGTTTTTAATTTTCGGGAGAACCAGTTTTAGAAGGGAAAGGAAGTACTGCGTCGCCAAAAGGCAGGTTTATTTCCTATCTCAAGGCAAGGAAAATGATCACAAAGGGTTGCATTATCATCTAGTGCGGGTTCAAGATGTAGAAGTTGAACCGCCGACTCTTCAGTCAATTCCCGTGGTGAATGAATTTTCGGATGTATTCCCGGAAGAGCTTCCAGCCCTCCCTCCCGAGCGGGAGATTGATTTTGCTATTGATGTGTTGCCAGACACCAAGCTTATATCTATTCCTCCTTATAGAATGGCTCCCGCAAAATTGAAAGAGTTGAAGGAGCAATTGAAAGACTTGCTTAAGAAAGGCTTTATTAGGCCTAGTTCATCCCCGTGGGGAGCACCCGTGTTATTTGTCCGAAAGAAAGATGGCTCCTTGAGAATGTGCATTGACTATCGGTAATTGAATAAGGTGACGATTAAGAATAAATATCCTCTTCCGAGGATTGATGACTTATTTGATCAATTACAAGGCGCCAAATGGTTTTCAAAGATAGATTTGAGATCCGGGTATCATCAAGTGAGGGTTAGGGAGAAAGATATCCCTAAGACAGCCTTCAGAACAAGATATGGCCATTTTGAGTTCCGGGTGATGTCATTTGGGCTAACTAATTGTTACACCTCGGAAAATTTTCCGTTGATGCACAATGAATAGGCTAATGAGGAATATGAAGTATACGATGTTTCAATAAGTAAGAAATAGCAATTGATGATTCTAAATGAGATTTGAAAGACATTCGATGTTAGATAAGAAAGTTGCCAAGAGAAGGCCATGTATACGATAAGTATCGCAAAGGATTTATGAGTAGTAAGTTGATGACAACTTAATGATGTGTTGGGGAAGAGTTATAATGCCCCTTAGATTGTTAATGAAGTGATAAACAAGTGCTAAGAAGGTTCCATAAGGATTGGAGATCAAATGAGATGACGGGATCGAACTTGGTGTGGCAGTGAGTTTCACGGTCAGTTCCACGGCCAGCAGTGTGTTCCACGGACTGTGGATGGGTCCATGGAACTGCCAGAAGAGAAGCCAACTGACTAGTCGTGAACCACGACCAGTTTCACGGACCACACTGGGTTCCACGGACCGTGGAACGATCAAGTGGAGACACCCGACGGGCCTGAAATGTTTAAGTCTTTAAATGTGTTCCCAACTTCATTATTTCATTTCCAACATCTCTCTACTTCTCTCTAAGACTTCTAGGGCTTCATATATATTTCATGAACAAGAATTCAAAGGAAACCAAAGGTGATTATCATCAAAACAAGTGAATCAAAGTGAGAGAACCCATTAAAGTTCATCAAAGACAAGGAAATCAAGTGAAGGAAAATCTAGGGTTTGGCTTAAGTGAGGTATATGCAACCAAGGTTCAATCCTACACCACCTAAGGTAGGTTTTATGATGTTTCCATGTTGTTTAAAGTATTTGGAAGATGAAACACTTGGATTACAAAAGAATATAAGTAATGGGTCATGAATGTGTGAATAGTAGCACTTTTGAGTAAACATTTGGAACGAGTTATGATTCTTGATGCTTTATGAATATAATAATATTATAAATGATATTGAGAGTATGGAAATCGACATTGTATGTAAATGAACGTATTGTCGAGTTATGACTATGAATATGGAAAATTGAAGTGAATTGTGAAGTAAGAGTAATGTAGATGACTAAAGGCTATTATGATGATGTTGCGAATGTTATTATTGATGTTTGGGAGTTGATGTACGATACGAGGGAAGTAGTATGAATAAAGGAGATCTTTGTCCGATTTTCTCTAGAATTAGTCATGAATGCTAAGCTATCTAGTATCTAATATGAGTATGCACTTCAATGAAGGTAGAACGCGAGCCTTGAAGAAGAACGCTCAAGTGATAAAATAGTTGCACGAAAGGTATGTAAGGCTAACCCTTCTTTCATAAGGCATGGTTCTTTGGCCAAATGTTCATCTTCTTATGAGTTCATGATACACTCTAATGATCCTAGCTTGAGAAGCTATTAAGCTTATGATGCTCAAATGATATGATTGTACTAAGTTCCTTATACGACGAGTAATACTCTGAGGATAGAATGTAATGAATGACGATAGAAAAAGGGCTAAAGATAGATGAGAGGCTATTATGAACCCCGAGCTTATAGGGCCGGGTAGAATATGGTAAATATGTATATGTATATATGTATGTGTGCCCATGAGAGGCTATTGTGAACCCCGAGCTCATATGGCCGGGTAGAATATAATAAGTAAGTATATATGTATATCTACGATGACGCGCGCGCGCCCACTTTGCGGTTGGGTACGAATAATAACCCTGAGCCTTGGTAGGGCCAGGCACTGAGCCTTGGTAGGGCCGGGTACGTGAAGCACCGAACCTTCGTGGTCGGGTAAGCTATATAAAAGCTATATGTATGACATCTATATGAGTACGAATAAGCTATATGTATGATATCTATATGAGTACGGATAAGCTAAGTATATGACCTCTATATGAATACGATTATGCTACGTATATGACACCCATTAGAGTACGAATATGTTAAGACTATGTAAGTGCCAAGTAAGGGCTATGAATACGCAATGTATATGATATAAGCATGAGTATGAAAGGAGACATGAACACGAGTATGAAAGTGGGTATGAAAGGTAAATGAGCAAGAATACGAATGTGTATACGCGAGTACGAAATACAAATGGAACGTCCCTATGGGAAGCAGGTAAGTGCTATGATGATGATGCCATTATCTCCCATCTTATGTATTTCATATGTTGTCCATTATGTTTCCATATTGATATTGATCATGCTTTACATACTTAGTACATTCTTCGTACTGACGTCCTTTTGTTTGTGGACGCTGCATCATGCCCGTAGGTGGCCAAGGAGACAGATTTGATCCATAGCTGTATTATCTCAGGGACTACATAGCAGAACTCCATTTCATTCGGAGTAAAAGCTTTTGGTAGATTCTTTTGTGTATATATTTATGGGCACGGCGGGGTCCTGTCCCGCCCATACGTTATGATATGATGTACCCTTCTTAGAGGCTCGTAGACCTTATGTATATGGTTAGATATGTTCGGCCTTGACGGCCTATATTTTGGGATGTTGTTTTGATCGCCTTGTCGAGGCATGTACATTTATATGGGCATAGATGTTATTGATGATATAGATATGTTGTTGCCCGATGAGATTAGAATGATGATGAATAAAAAGTATGATATAATTACGTGGCTTACCTAGAATATGATGTATAAGTATGTTAAGGGGTGCCCGGGTGGGCTAGCACCGGGTGCTCGTCGCGGCCCTCAAGTTGGGTCGTGACACTAATGCACCGGCAATATTTATGGATTTAATGAACGATGTGTTCAGGCCCTTCCTAGATTTATTTGTGATTGTATTCATCGACGATATCTTGGTGTATTCTAGATCCGAAGCAGAACATGCGGATCATTTGCGTACTGTCCTTAAAATTCTTCAAACTCGAGAGTTCTTTGCCAAATTTTCTAAGTGTGAGTTTTGGCTGAACTCAGTGACATTTTACGGGGCACATTGTTTCGTAGATGGTATTCGGGTAGATAGCCAAAAGATTGAGGCCATGAAGACTTGGCCAAGGCCACAACTCCTACGGAGGTTCGTAGCTTTTACGGGCTTAGCGGGATATTACGGAGATTTGTTAAAGGTTTTTTTCTTCTATTTCGCACCACTCACAAGGCTAACCGGAAATCAGCTAAGTTTCAATGGACAGATGCTTGTGAACATAGTTTCCAAGAGCTAAAAGATAGATTGACTTCGCCGGTCCCGACACTTCCCGAGAAGGATTGGAAGGTTATGTTGTTTATTGTGATGCTTCAGGCATTGGGCTAGGCTGTGTGTTGATGCAACATAGTAAGGTGATTGCGTATGCTTCAAGGCAATTACGAAAACATGAGAAAAATTACCCAACTCATGATCTAGAGTTGGCTGCAGTGATTCATGCATTAAAGATGTGGAGACATTATTTATATGGTGTCCATGTGGATATTTACACAGATCATAAGAGCCTTCAGTATATCTCCAAGCAAAAAGAGTTAAATTTGCGGCAACGACGTTGGTTGGAATTGCTAAAAGATTATGATGTTGATATCCTATATCACCCTGGAAAGGCAAATGTCGTGGCTGATGCTCTTAGTCATAGATCCATGGGAAGTTTGTGTGATGTACGACCAGAGAAAAGAGAAATGGCTCGTGAGCTCCAGCGGATTAGCTAGCCTAGGAGTTCGAGTAGTGGACTCGGTAGCGGGGAACTACCATTCGGAATTCGGCGGTTTCGTCGCTAGTAGTAGACGTGAAAGAGCGACAATACGAAGATCCCATGCTAATGCATTACAGAGATACACTCCCTCAGAAGGAGAAGTCATCATTTGAGATTGCAGGAGACGGAGTTCTCCGATGCCGAGGCAGATTATGTGTTCCTGATGTAGCAGGGTTACGCCACCATATACTGAGAGAAGCCCATTGTTCCCGTTATTCTGTCCACCCCGGAGCAACGAAAATGTACCATGATCTTAAATTTATATATTGGTGGGATGGGATGAAGAAGGATATAGCAGAATTTGTAGCTCAATGTCCCAATTGTCAACAAGTGAAAATCGAGCACCAAAAGCCGGGCGGATTGTTGCAAGCTATAGAAATTTCAACTTGGAAGTGGGAAGTAATTAACATGGACTTCATTACAGGCTTGCCCCGTTCTCGACGTAAGTATGATTCTATATGGGTGATTGTGGATAGACTCACGAAGTCAACACATTTCTTACCAGTCAAGACTACATATGTGGCAGAAGATTATGCAAAGCTTTATGTTAAAGAGATAGTGCGACTTCACGGTGTTCTAGTAGCTATTATCTCTGATAGAGGGACTCAGTTTACCGCTAATTTCTGAAAGTCCTTCCAAGAGGGTTTGGGGACTCATGTGTGCCTTAGCACGGCATTTCATCCACGTTGTGGACGACAATTTGAACGTACCATTCGGACTCTTGAG
>NC_081343.1:7163762-7169434 GCF_029784015.1 Lycium ferocissimum | reverse complement strand
CGGGTGCCCAATCGGTACCACCCTACGGGGGTTGGGTCGTGACATGAAGTTTATAACATAAGGCAAATATATTTCCAGAGACTACATTTTCAATATACCTTATGACTCGTCTGTAATAATTTGGAATCAATCATCCAACCTACCTTAATTTTTTGTCTAGCATCCATCAACGACCACCAGAAGCTAGTTATTTTATTCGTCTTACACGTCATCCTATCCCCCTTTGCTTCTAATGATCATATATACCTGATCTCGACCATCTAGGACTATCAATACCATTCGTATTAGCTAATATTCTATAATACCCTTAACCCTACTTTGGAAACCATCGACACCATTCCACTTAAAGGGGACTCTAAACCCACAATGATCTTTTGCTTGCTCGTCCTTAAGAATGGCACATTTCATAGACTTCTAACATATTCTTTATGCGATGCGACTCGTAGGCTTTGAGCTCCATACCTTTATAAGGAAACAACAACCGTAGATTGTGCCGTAGTGGCGGACGAAAGAACAACCTTACATACTTTCTATAACTCATTTGATGGTACCTAGAACTCTCAACACCCCTTACCTTGAAAGTACTCTATGACCCCATTTTGACGTGGTTTTTTGTGAACTCAACTCTAGAAAAGGACTATTCGAATGAAATGTCGATATCGAAGCACATGACATACTCATATTCGACCCATGAAACATATAATGTTAAACCAATCTACTTCTCGTGACCTTAGATTTCATCATACATTTAGAGGAGAAAATAACGGGGGTTGTTTATGTAGCAGAATTTGATCTCTTACTAATTAAGAGAGCTCTGTTCAATTTTATGAAAACTTGCCATAATACAAATGTCGTCACTTGGAAGGAACAACAATATCCAAATTCACTAAGTCACGCGGGCACCTACCATTTCCCACCTCGGTAAGTGAACCCTTTTCCCAATTCATAAATTTAACCTCAATAAAGTAACTAGCCTTTAGGGTTGGTGTTGAACTCTTTGGGAGAAAATATGGAGGGTTTCAAGTCTGATAGAAGTGATAAAATGAGCTTACAACGAGCCTGAAGCAATGTATGAACTTGGACAATTTTAACCGACTTCAATTGCCCATTTTGACGTAACCATCAATTAATTCACGGTCCATGGATTGGACCATCAAACGATCACTCTGCAGCGTTTTCTTAAAACGTTCATAACTTTCTGTACAAAGCTCTGATTGACAAACGGTTTGTTGCATTGGCAAGTAGACACTCTGAACTTACATTTGGATAGGTTATGCACTCCATAAATCCTCATATTCTAGAAGATATACCTCCCTAAATTTTGACTAAAAATCATGTCCGAAATCCTGCCAAAGTTTCGACAACTTATTTTCTTCGATTCGCTTGATCCCGGAACCTTTTATCCTTTACCAAAGCTGTACGAAAATGTATACAACATCAAGATTTATAACTATGTCACACATACCTCCTCGCATAAGGTCTCCATCCCGAGTTTACATTAATTGATTTGAGACGAAACCTTAGCGCACGACAGAAGCGGTTTGTGACATCAGCTTCTGACAAACTTGCCTTTACTTACTTCATTTGATCCCAACACATTTAGATGCTCGCATAACAATTGTATAGCAACTTCCCCTAACCCATGAGGGTTCCACATTCCTTCCGGCTCACATTAGCTTACTTACGATACGAACAACACAAAAATTTTCCAAGGTGTAACATTTTTAAACTTCTGAATATGTCTAGCCTATTTGAAAGGTTCCAATAGTGATATTAAGAAAGGTTTGTGGCATCCGTTAGGATCGGCCTACTCTTATGCATTTCAAGAATCTGATTCTTGAAACAATTTGCATAAGAAATTAATGCATCCGAAATAGTAAATCAAAACAAGAATTTTCACGTGGAAAACTCCTTGCACATGTCACGACCAAACCCCGTAGGCCGTGACTAGTGCCCGAGCTGGGCACCCACACGCTCTTTAACCGGATTCGACATACCGACCGACTTACGCATTCATAAATATCAAACGTGGCTCCAAACGGACGTATACAAACACATATACGTACGGGCCGGTAAGGTCGTCATAATATACATAACATGTCAAAGCATATATACACGCAGCGACAGTGTCGCGCCGGCGGGACGGGCCGCCCAAACACAACTCACATCGTCACATCCGAACAAGACGTACATAACCCACATATGTGTCTACGTACCTCTACCCCTACGAACAACGAGAATCGGGATACTTGACGGGGCCGCGCGTACCCCACAGACAAACATAAACATATACACCGAAAGAGTATATACCCAAAATATCGGCTCGAGAACAAAGGAGCACTCGAACAACGAGAATGGAACTTACGCATGGGATCACGAAACGCGTGTACGGCCGCTGTGGCATGAAACGTGACCCCCCCAGAAGAGCGGGGGTCGTGCAGGCATATATGCGGGTATGCAAGCGAAGGTATAGTAACAAATGCGAGCCATGATCGAAACAGGTATAGAAAAACATAATAAACAGAATCTCAAAATACAAATGCGGAAACCGACACTAAGTCATGCAACGTAGGTACGAGAAATAATTATAATAATCGAATGCCAACATGCTTCGCTTCCGAAATATAGATTATACATATAAATACACACATCATAACATCATACCTTATCATATGGTGACATTGGCCAGGTGTGGGATTCGCCAAACCAATGGGATTTGCACACAGTACCAATGTGGATTTACTATACAGTGTGCGATTTGCTAAATCAATGTGGAATTTTTGCGTCATCATTGGGTTTGCCCCGCGTGCACGGGTTTGCTCCCACCACCGGGTTTGCCCCCACCATTGGGTTTGCCCCACCACCGATACGAAACCAAGCGATCATATTTCCGAAGTCCATATACATAACATACGACATAAGATACATACACGTAAACGTGCCGTAGAAAGAGCCCGGCGTACCCCCGGTCATATCATAACACCCGGGTATATATACGCATCGATAAATCAAACCATCATATCATGTTTCGGAATACACATCATATTTCGAAAATACAACATAGTGCGTGCGAAAACATGTTAATCACAACGCCCGGACTTGGCAAAAAATGTAACCAAATACGGATTTTCTTTTCGAAAACAATTTCGAAGACTTACTATGTTAATCACAACGAACATGTGCATAAGTCATTTATAATCCAAAACAAAAATCAAATCAGATTTTCTTTCTTGTCGAAATTACATAAAGGAACGTCGTGGGACCGCAGAGGGCGTAGGCTTGAGTCAAGCCCGCCTATGGAAAACATACTCGTTTAACATCATACAACCTTTACGAAAATCTCAAGGCAATCCGAGCTTTTCCGTGAAAGTTATGGGCGTTCGTAAACCCTTTTTTATTTTGAAAAATTAAACTTTCATACAACTTTTGTAAATCAATACTTCTAAGGACATAAGGATCAATATTTCATCATATCAAACATATGGATACCAAGAAACAAATGCGTATCATAGACATACTCGGATTGCGAGAATAGAGTTTCCTCGAAGTTCGTGTCACAGCCTATTTTTTTTAACTAAGGCATGCCAAAGAAAGAAGGTTGCTTTACATACCTCGATCGCTTTCAACGCTAATCCAACTCAAGCTAGTCTGACTCAAACTTATGTCTCGGGCTGCCCAAAGTCTACATAACAAGTCATAATATGCCAAACATTAGATATAGCCATTTTGGGCATTTAATTCCAATTTCGCCCTTAATTCTACAGAAATTTGGGCAGCATTTCACCTGTAATTAGGCCACACCGAGAATTTAACTCGACCAAAATCAACAACAACAACAATAACCAACCTAGCAACATTAACAACCAATCCGAAAGGCAATGCAACAATAATAGCTCTCTTTTCCATCATTCAACAACATTCATGAATTCAATTCAACGGCTTACCTTCAAGCCAACATTGACGCTTATACATTCACATACTAACCCGAACCCATACCAACAATATTTAAAGACATTCTAAGCAATTCATACAACATTTCCAACAATCCAAATTTTTTTTTCTCAATCCAGCCGAGAGCAGCCCCCAAACCCGAGACACCCCTTCAACATTTTCCCCATTTCCAAACCATGATTTGTATCCACAATTCACATTCTAACAAAGCTATTCTCATCAATATATAAATTACATCAAATGTACAATATCCTCCAAATCAGTCCGCAACAATCACAACATCAATTTGAGTCATTAAACATTCATTTCCAACATAAGATTCATAACGACGACGACTAAAACATTAAGCGATATTAATTCATTCATTGTCATATAATATGACCCATTTCGACCAACACTACACATATACATATATGGATGATTCTCAATCGTTCTTCACCTTACAATGATCATAATATGTTAACTAGACATTAATTCATCACTCAAACATAACACAACACACCCACACTTCACACGCCCAACCCTCATGCATATGGCCTCAACTTCAACATACTTTATTTCATGATTTTCATCCATATTAACATACTACAACATACATACAACCTCTTCAACACATAAAACATAATCAATTCTTACCTTTTATCTTCAATTCCACAAGAGGCTAGGGTTTCCAAAGATGAAAACTAGCGGGTTGATCGCTCCAACGACACTTCCACGCTACTTAGGGACCTCAAGATAGTGGGTTTACATCAAGGAAATAATTTTGGGATGGCTTGAAATGGGGGTTGATTTTTGCTAGGCTTGGCCGAGAGCCTCTTTGGAGGAGTCTTCAACTTCTCTTTTTTTTTTCTAAGTGTGGTGAATGAATAAATGAAGACTAGATGCTCATCTTTTGCTATTATAAGAGGTGTACAATTTCCCTTGGCCCACATATACGTGTTGTTCCAATTAAAATTGAACACAAAGTGGGTGGCCAACCACCACACTCACACGGCTACATCATGGAAAAGTGGATGATTTCCAACTTCCAATTATATCACTTTTGGTCCCAAATTTTCCTAATTGTTCCATATCAACAAATTCGTGAACAACTTATGTCTCAAAATCAAATCGAAAGTCAAAAGTCCCGACTTTGTATCCCGGAATGGTTTGGTCTCCAACCTATCATAATGTGCAAAAATGCGGGATATAACATCCTTCCCCCACACAGAACATTCGTCCTCGAATATTCAACTAGTCTTAAAAGCCGTATAAGGATCTCGGGAAAGTTCCTTTTATTACCATAGCATGCGGCCCGTATCTAACAATCATATTCCTTCTTTTTCTTATCCAGTTGTCGGTTCTCAAGTCATCTCTTTATCTTACTTCGAACTCTTTTTATTGCTCCTTTGCATAGATCTCGTCTTTCAACTTTCCGGTCACACATTATGTTGTAATCCTTCATATCTTGCACTTGTATTTCGCACCCGCTTCCCTACTCGCCCAATCGCCTCGTTCTACGTGACCACTTAAGATTCCGACCTACTCCGCACACTCTAACCTTTTCGGATTACCTGGAATTTTCTCATTTGCCTCTTTCGTCCGAATTTGTGAGATTTTGGGAAACTTCCCCCGGGGGGTCCCCTCCAAAACTTTCAAATTTTAACCTCGAACTCGATGGGGAAATGTCCTTAATATTAGTCCGAACGTTCACGCACCCCTGACCTTCGGCCCAAAAATGG
>NC_081343.1:7158515-7163662 GCF_029784015.1 Lycium ferocissimum | reverse complement strand
TTTCTTCAATGTCGCTAAACAACCTAGTTATTTGGTATAATAAAAGTAACTAACAACGAACACCTATTACACAATACTTGCAAAGATAAATAGGTAGGAACAATAAAAGAACCTAACTACAACTAAAGAACTAGACGAATAAATCTTGGTAAGCTCGGGTTCGTTATTGTTTGGATAGTTGTCTCTTCTTGAGATGAAGGTGTTGATTGCCCTCACGCTTCTCTATTTATTGGATTAGTTGTGGTTGTGGCTTCCAAGCTCCAATTCTTTATCCTGCAATGTATATATAGTAGTAGTCGCCACCTTCAATGATTGAATATAAGAAGGATTTGATTTTATTAATTATACCCGACAATCAAACCTTGTTTGACTTGGACCTTCTTTTCTTTACATGTTTGCGCATTAGCTTTTTTGTCCTACTACAGTGTTAATTATCATGTTTATCAACTTATGGTATAATGTAGATATTTACAATAACCAAATATAACTCTTCCCTAAATAGGAATCAGTCAATAATCTGTCTCCTCCAATGTCCGCATGAAATAGCTAGAATCTCCAGTTGCGTAAGGATCAATTCCTTTGAGCCATTCCTCAGGATGTTGTGACTACTTAACTAAGTCCTTCGGAGCTCTGATTGGATACATGGTTCTTCATATGAATTCCTCTTTGTATATCTTTAACGACCCGTTAGGTCGTTTTGGTAGTCCTCTTATTTTTGCCTATTTTACCCTTGTAAATCGACCCCTTTTCTTATTTTGGATCGTTGTGTAGTTGGTGTGGTTGGCACAATTCCCGAGGTGGTTGAGATATCTTAAGTTGGAAAAATTTCCTTAAGTTAAAGAATCTTTAAATGTCAGGTTGACTTTAGGCATCATCGGGGGCGTTTGTGTCATTTTGGAAATTTTGTTGATTCCATTAGCTCCGAAACATTGAATATAGGCCGGTTGTGTATTTGGATCAGTTCCCGAGGGAGTTGGGGGCATTTTGGTCATTTAGTTGGAAAGTTTGGTTTTGGTTGTTCGGGGTTGACTTGGTCAACGAGACCTCTTTTGGAAATTTCGAGCGCGTGAGTGAGTTCGTAGCATGTTTCTACATATGGCTGCATATTCTGTTTGTATTGGAGAGGTTCTGGAGAGTCTCAGGATTTCGGATTGTGAGAGTCAAAACCAGATTGTTGCTGGTTCTTGTGTATTCGCTTGGGCGAAGGGAGTTCCGCCCCTGCGAAATCGCCCCAACTAGAGGGTCCCACAGGAGTGAGTTTGGGGTAACTGGCCTGGTGCCACTTCTGCATAAACGTTTTCACAGGAGTGACGTCGCAGCTGCGAGGGAAGCTCCGCTGTTATGGAAGCCTAATATATTTTATGAATTTTTCTTCGGCAAGGTTTCTTCTGCCGAAGCAAGTCTACGGGTACAAAAGTTAGTGTGCAAGAGTGAGAAATCGCTTGACAGAATGTCTTATTAGTGTATTTCATCCTTAGACATTTCATTCTAAACACTTAAGTCTTGAGAGCGATTTTGAAGGAGATTGAGGAGATTTCAAGGAGAAACCTTTGGGTAAGTCTTCTAAATTTGATGTTTGATTATTTCCATGATTTAGATTCATAACCCATGCTTAGAATGCTTGAAATAAAGAAGAAATTGAAGGGTTTTGGAACCTAACCTAAGAATTGGGGGTTTTGGTAATTTGCACATGAAATTGTGATTATTAACGGATGATTTTTGGTTTCTGAGCTATATTAAGTATCATGAACATCATTCTAGGTTCAATTTACTATTTTTACCTTTTGGGTTCGGAATACTAATTTTAGGGCTTAATTTGGAGATTTGGATTTATATAGCAATATGGGTGCTAATGAGTTCGTATTCTAACGTATAATCCATATTTGGCTAGACTTTGATCATTTCGAGATCGTTCAGAATGGCAAGCAGGCTTTGTGATTTGATATTCGGCATTCCGCAAGTTGAGAGCTTGCACTCTTTCTTAAACGTGTGGTTGGCTAAAATGAATCTAATAAGAGGGCTATGGGTTAATTAAGGGGGTTCCGATACTTGTGATACTTATTTAAGAAGCTAAAAGGTAAACCCTTTATGATAAAGAGAACTAAGAGTGGATTCTATGCATATGTATATGCTCTTGATTTGATGTATGCCATAGTCAAACTTTATATGTATTTTATGCACACTATTTGAGGATATGATTGCGAGTCCAAGCGGATCTAGTTTCGGACAAATGATGAGTCTTTAGCGCATTTCCTTGATAATAAGGTCTGGTCGACTAAGTAACAGGTTCAGTGATGATGCTTTAGCGCATTCTGTGGACAAATGCGCCTGGTCGGCTAGGCAACAGATTCTTCAGACATGACATGTGGAAAACCATGATTCAAGGGTGCTACAAGAGAAGTGATATATAGGCCTCATGAGCCCCCCATGGTCATGATTCGTTCATATTCGAAGGTGTGTATATCGAGATGTGGAGTAAAGGCCTTGCGTTGCATTGCACAGCATCCATTCATTCTTTACGTCGTTTTGTTATGAATATTCATAATGACTTATTTTATCTTGATATCTACCAGCTATGTGAGTTTAACTGTTCAAAATATGATTATCCTGTATTTCAGACTAATGGCAAACTGGTGTGTTGTGGTATTGTAAACCAACCCTTGTCTCTGTTCTGGACTGGGTTGGTCTACGATGTTTTTGAGGACCCGTTGATTATTGTACTCACGCTACACTTGCTGCACCTTTTGTGTGCTGTCTCGGTCCCCAGCATTAGTGGAGAGCGTGACTACTAGGCTGCCCGTTAGGAGGCCTTGCTGAGAGATCAAGGTGAGCGCCATAGTTCTGGATAACTCTAGATTCTCTTCATTTACCTACTTTTTGTCTTTCTTCAATCCAGACAGTTTTCATTGATGTATTTCAGACTGTTTTTACTCCTAGTAGTCCTTGTATGTGAGTGACATTAGATTTTAGGGTTAAGTGTAATAACTTTTAAGTATTTTATCTAAGATTGCTTAAGACTTGAAATTGGCTTGTATGACTTATTTCTCCTTTCAGTTTTCCACTTAATATGGGTATATTAATAGCTTGTGTTGTCTTACTAGCACGGTGGGGCTAGTGCCATCACGACTTGAGATTTTGGGTCGTGACAAATTGGTATCAAAGCACTTGGTTATTCGGTCTCACCGATACAAGGACACTGTCTATTAGAGTCTCGCGGATGGGCACAAAGAGATCCGTACTTATCTTCGAGAGGCTATAGGACATTTACAAAATGTCCATTCTTTCATTCCTCATCGTGTGTGTTTCATTCGATTAAGGTCTAAACGTTATTGTTCTAATTTCTCACTGATGGTGAGGACACGTTCTCGAGTTCGTGTGCGAGCAACTTATTGTGACGACGCATTGTATGGTATGAGAAGTGTCACCGTGATAAGGACGTGTGACTAACTTTAGATTTCAGCTATTACATGAAGACTTGATTGAGTGGAATTATGATTCAGATTCTCTAGTTTGGCGATATCCCTAGGGAATAGGAGAGATAGTGTGAACGACTACATGCTAGCCAATTTTCAGCGGTTAGTGGAATAACCATATGATAAGTGTTGCGACTTTGAAGATCGCATTTGAGGGGTTTCATCATGACATAAAGGTTTCTTGAGATATAACATGATGGGACATGTAAGGATATTCTAAAAGCGAAGAAAAACTTGGATAAATCAGTTGATTGGACGAAAGGAATAGTTAATGTGGTTGTGAAGAGAAGTTTGAACAGCGAATGAACATGAAAGATCACCTTTTGTGGTAAGGTATTGTTATAGCCCGTATATTGTACGTTTGGAAATTCCAAGGTCGTCGTGAAAAGTTAAGGGCGAGACCATTTTCAGAAATTATTTTAATGGACGAGTTGTTATAAATATTATTTATGACTATTATTAGTATGAAAATATTGGGAAAGGTTAAGGGCAAAAAGGGAAATTTGCAAATGGCATCATGGTAATTTTGCGGAAAGGCTAAGGGTAAAATGGGAATTTATGATGTTCTAGAAAAATTCATGGAATGGCCATGTTGGCCGAAAATGTAGCATAGGTAGGTGTATGCTCACATTTTTTTTATGAGAGGCTAAAGTGTACATAGGAAGACAATTAAGTCTTCTTTGTTATTTCAAGAAATTTCTAGAAAAATGAAATGAAAATGATGACAAAAATTAAGTCATCTTTTCCATGGAAAATAAGAAAATTCTAGAAATAAAGAAAGGGGAAAGAAAAGAAAAATCTAGAGAGGGCATGTGCCCCTCACATGCATGCAATATGTATATATATAAAGAGAAGGGTGGTCATATTTTAACAAGGAGAGAAAGAAAGCAAGAAAGAAAGAAAGAAGAAAAAAAAAATGGAGGCGGGCCATTCGGCCATGCCTTGGCCGAATTGGTGCCATGAGGGAGAGAGCAAGAAAAATATTTTTCTCTAGTTTTCCTATCAATTTGAGGACCCTCTACAGCATGGTGCAAGTATTGAAGCAAGTAGAAGGATGTTTGGTGTCATGCACCAACCCCACACCAAGTGAGAAGAAGGGAAAAGGTGGAGATTTAATCTCTTTTTATATGTTATGAAGGGTTTATTTATGTTCTAGTATGTAGAAATGGTTAGAATTCATGAGAATATGGAAGTTTTGCGTGGTGTTTATATGTGTGTATGAAGCCGTGTGTGTGTAATGTTGTGTAGACAAAATAAGTTGAATTTTATGTAGTATTTTAGTTGTGGATATTGTGGATTTTATATTGGAAGTGAAGGTTGAATGAATTGGGTTGAAATTGGAAATGTGGAATATGGCCGTATGGTTGTTGCATGATGTAAGACAATGAATTAATTGTTCTTAGTATTGGTTGTTGTCGTAATGTATAGAAATAGATGAAAAATTCATGAAAACTTGTGGGGTAGTTGTTGTGGCAAAAATGATGGAAGGTTGACAAGTTATGGTGAATTAATTCTAGTTAATATTTTAGTTGTTGTGTTGCGGAATCCATGATGAAAAATGAAGGTTTGATGGCTTAAAATGAAGTTGTAGTCATTATCGGAATATTAGAATAGTTAATGTGATATTGGCTTGAATTCTTACATTGCATGGAAAATGTTGTTAAGGTAAATGGA
>NC_081343.1:7062873-7158415 GCF_029784015.1 Lycium ferocissimum | reverse complement strand
TTTGCCGGGAGGGTTCTTGGATAGTCGTCGGGAAGTCGAATAATTTTAAATTTAAACGGTATTAATTTTCGGAAAAGATTTTTTTTTAAAAAAGTTCCATTTTTAAAAAAATTTTGAAATGGGTTTAAATGGGGGCTTTTAAAGGGGGTTTGACTCAAAGGGGGGTCGGGTGCCTCACCCCCCGTGGTCGGGGTGTATGGTCGCTAAAAAAAAAGGGGAAAAAAAAAATGGAGTTGCTAAGGAAATGAATTTAGAGCATATGTTTGGTTGATGAAATTAGAAGTTGAAAAATAGACGCTTTATGGTGATGGAGGAAGGAGATGGATGCTCTAGCAGAACAGCTGGAGTCTTTCAATGGACTCCCTCAATCTGCTCGGGGACTACATCACCGCAATGAGTAGAACTAACTTTCAGCCGAGGTCGTGGAGCGGTTTGCGGATTGGACGGAACGGAGCCGAGCCATATTAACCGGCGGACGGAACATGAATGCCAAAGCCCTACAAAAGATGAAGGCACCATAGAAGAAAAGCGGGAGGGTCACCAAATGGCCAGGAAGTATGACGTCGTTCAACGATGTATGAAGTTAGAACGGGTTATTACGGCGGTAAAAAAGGAGGAAACAAAACTATCGTTGCGGCGTACAAGATCATGCACTTGTGGTAAGTGGCAGAACGTACACATGCCATGTTCTCTGAGTCCAAGTGCTTTGAGAGAATAACCAAAAATATGGCGATTATGTAGCGGGGGAATATAAGGTCGTAAATTACCTTCAAGCATATTCCGGCCACTTTCATCCCCTTGGTAATCAAGCTTATTGGCCAGCCGCGCCGTTTTCTATGGTTGCAAACAAAAGCACCAATAAATAGAATTGGAAAAACAAGCTAACCCTTTATAGGAATCAAATGGATGTTAGCGAAAAAAGACTTACTCTCGCAAGAGTGCTCGACATGTAAACAATTTGGATATGATAAGCGTTCATGTGTAAAACTCAGTGGTAGCGACACAATCCCAGAAGTAGAAAAGTGTCTCGGCTGGATTTTTTTTAAGTCTATTGTAATTTAATGATATATTTTCCAATTATTATGAACACTCTCGTATTGGATGAATTATTTTTAAATATTATATTTATTTTTTTGCACATTCAAAAGGTGCGGATTACACAATACAATAACAAAATAAAAAAGACATAAAAGAAAAAAATAACCTAAAACAAAGCAGAGTAATTTTTTCTTTTTTCTATCTTTCTTGAACCATGAAAGTACTTTCATAGCTTTGGGAATAAAACAAAAGAGATTAATCAAAACCTATAAAATATGACACTTAAACCTAAATATAACAAGTTTCAAACTTACTTCGGAGTACTTTACAACCCCTAAAACGACGATCCAAATGTATATGTATACTTGATGTAATGAGCCGATATTATTGTACGCTAAAAAATATATTAAGTTCTATATAAAAATTTTATATTTCGACGTTTTGAACGTGACTAATCTTCGGTCAAAGTACGGAAAAAAAAAACTTAAAGATAACAAGTTTCCAAACTTACTTCGAGACACTTTACAACCCCTAAAACGACGATCCAAACATATATGTATACTTGATGTAATGAGCCAACATTATTCTGCGCTAAAAAAAATATTAAGTTCTATATAAAATAGTTATATTCCGGTGTTTTGAAACGTGACTAATCTTCGGTCAAAGTACGGAAAAAAGCTTAATTTTGAGTTTGATTTCCAAAGAACAAGCGTGAAAGGACCAAAGTGTAAATGTACACTTTGGCCCTTTCACGCACAGATTCTGTGCATGAAGTTTAATTTGGTTTTTTTTTTTTTTTAAAGGGTTAATTTGGTTTCAAAAATTATTTTTTGAGTTAAAAAAGTTCGGTTCTATTCCTTCCGTGAGTTTTTTTTCTTTTTCTTTTTCACGTCAGTCATCAAAAACTTTACTCCATTTGACTGACTTTTCTGATGCAATTCCGTGACGCCTTCGCTGACATTTTGTACCTCTTTTTCTTTAATTGAGTACTCTCACACAATTTATTTCCCCTTCTATAACTTCATTTATCCTAACTTGTTTTTAACATTTTTTAACTTTGCAAACTTTGATTTAGAAATAATATTTCAGATGGTCACTCAATTATGGGTAGTTCACTCAGAATGTCATTCAACTTTATTTTTCTAATCAGAAAGTTACTCAACTATTAATGTTTGAAAGTCACTCAACTTTGTTTTCTAATTAGAAAGTCACTGAACCTCTTTGAGTGATTTTTTAGTTACATTTTGCTAATTTTTATTTAAAACCAAAATTATAAGGGCCTGTTTGGAAAGCCACCCAGGTAATTGGAATTGCATGTAATTACACGTTTTAGACATGTTTGTTCGACGAAGTAATTACACGTTAGGTGGGAATGGGTGTGTGGGTGGGAGGGGGGGGGGTTGAGAATTGAGTGTAATTACACCCTGTTATTATAGGGTTACTTTTTAGTTTGTTTCTTTTTTATTTTTTTAATTTATTTTTAATTGCTATTATTTTAATTTATTTTTAATTTCTTTTGATTTTTTATTTTTTATTTTGATTTCTTTTTTTTAATGTATTTTTCTTTTTATATTATTTATTTTTCATTTCCTTTCTTCTCATTCCCAACCTTTACTTCTTATGGTTTCATGTAATTGCTCGTTTTTTTTATTCATTTAAAATAACCGTATTATTATTCTAATTTTTAAAACTACACCTCTTAATATTAGAAAGAATGAGCCATTAACAAATTTGGCATATAACGATTGACGTTATTAAAGTAGAATTTTGTTGTGAATGAGATTATAGACTCATATTTTCCCTTTCTTTTGAATTATTTATTTAAGTTAAGTTGGAAGCACTACTTATGTAATGTTTAATTTATTTACAAAGTATTATGTTAAACTTTTTCTTTTGAGTTTTGAATTTAGGTTATATTTTCAATTTTAAGTTATTTGCTTTCACATTGCATGTTGTTTATTTTTTATGTCAAACATTTGAATAATGTTATGACATTATATTTATAAATATTATTTTTTTTGTCAAACATCCAATCCATGACGTTCTCACAAAAAAAGTCTTCCTTTAAGTTTTGTAATTAATTAAAATTAAATATTATTAATTTGACAAATATATATCAATTATTTTTTAGAATATTAGTTACAAATATATGATTATTAATTAATTTATTTTCAAAAAACAATGTGTTATTAAATAACTAATTTAATATCATTTATAAAAATAAATATTTTTTAAATATTAATTTTAATTTTTTATAATTAAATTTTATATTTTTAAATTAAGCTAAGTGTAATTACACTTGTGCAACAAAACAACACGCTTGTAATTCTGTTTTAATTACATTATAACAAACAAATAGGTCGTTGTAATTACGCTCTTTGTATAATTCTTGAAATTTGTGTAATACTACCCTAGTAATTACACCAATTTCAATTCCAGGTGGCTTTCCAAACAGGCCCTAAGAAATTAAAAAAATTACTCAAGTTAACCATTTTATTGACCCGCCCACTTGACCCCGCCCACTAAAAATATATTGAGTTATACCTTTGGCTTAATGCATATGCGGCCCCCCATACTTGCCCCCTTTTTCATTTTGGCATCTCAACTAAGTGTTGTTCCTATTGAAATCCTGAACCGGTCCTCAAGTGTGTCTATTAAACCCCCTAAATCTGATTTTTGTTAGAAGCAGAAATTGAATTGGGAAAATGAAGGTGGAGTAATATTTTAGACATGTGGTAAGTTATTCTTTAGGTCCATGGATGTGTCGATTTTTATTGGTTCTGCTCTTCCACTGTCAGCTTAATTAAGAGATGCTCCTTTTTTCCCTCTCAATTGCCGCTAATCTTAGTTAAAATATGACATAATTAAATTAGAATATATATTAGCATGTTGCTACATTGAAGATGGAATACTACGTAAGTCGGATTGTGTTTGATAAACACACGTAAAGACGAGTTTAGGGGTTCAATATGAACAACACTTAGTTGAGGTGCTAAGATACAAAAAAAGGACAAATTTAGAGAACCATATATACATTAAGCCTATAACTTTTATTTTACCCACATTTCCTCCTAAAGTTTCGTCCTACAAAAGTATAATAGATTCCTGCTCTCTCTCCTTCGATTTAAGGGCTACCTTCCACTGTAGTCCAAAATTCCACTTTTGAAGATGGAATATGCTTAGGATTGTTCACGATTTTGGTTAAAATCAAAACCAAATCGAAAATTTAATCAAATCGAATAAAAAAATCGACATTTGGTTTGGTTTGGTTTTAAATTTTAAAAACCGATAATATTTGGTTTGGTTATGGTTATATTAAAAAATAACCGAATAAATAACCGAACCAAACCGATAAATTATATATATAAATTTTATAATTATTTATATGTATAATATTAGTTTTTCATAAATAATTATAAATATTTTATACCTTTTAATCATTAATTTTATTTCTGGTCTACTTATTTCACATGATTGTTTAAGGCCAGTGTTTTTAAGAATATGTCCAAGCTCATGTCTTTAAGTCTTTTAACTTTTTAAGTGTTAAGTGTAAACCTACTAACAGAAGCTCACGTTAGAGTCTAATGTCTTTAACTTAAATTTTTAGCCTTTCTTTGTCAGCCATTTGATTTTAGGTTGTTTCTTCATTTTTTTTTCGAATTTATACCTTTCTTTTTTTCTTGTCTGAATGGGTCCTAAACTTCTAATATTTTTCATATGAAAAGGACAGAGGTTGTAGATTTGGAGGTTCCTATAGAAGATACTTTAGTAACATCATCATTTGCTGCAACTCAAGCACATGGTAATGTCCTAATACTTCTTCCGTGGATAATCCTCCTAAAAAGCAGAAAAGAATAACTCCTTGTAGTCGAGACCCTAGCCATGGGGATAATGATAGAAAAACATCTGAAGTTTGGGATCATTACAGTTTTTTTTTTTAGTAAAATGGGAGAATTGAGGGCAAAATGCAAGTACTGCCTCAAAGTTTGGGATCATTACACAAAGTTTTTTTATTTCATATATTTTTATTTTTATTTTAGGTAGTCTTTATGTTTAATTAATATGTATGTTTGTAACAACAACTAAAAGCTCCTATGATCTACTTTATTTCCAGGTATGTACATTAAGATGACAAAAATGGTGCAGCCACTACTTAGTTTTTTGCTTTATATGTAATAGTTTAGTAACTTTGAGTAACTTGAGTACGACACTATCACTAATAGTGAAAATATTTCTACGATGTATGTTCCACCTTAAACTATAAATAAAAGATATCGTTTGAACAAAAAAAAGACATGTCTTTTTCAACTTTTTAATGTTTTACTGATAAGTCTCATGGCTTCTAGTCATAAACCGAAAAATTCAACCAAATCGACGATAACCAAACCGGTGGTTATTATTTTATTTGGTTTGGTTATGATTTTAGACATTTAAAAACCGACTAAATTGATTTAGTTATGATTTTAATCAATAACCGACCCAAACCGAACCATGAACACCCCTAAATATGCTACTTTCATCTCCTGAACTCTCTAAAACCAGGACCTCCTGACAAAAATGGGGCCCCTTAATTTTTTCTTTCTTTTTAGCTTTTCTTATCTTTCCTTTTTAGTTATAATTCCTTTCTACTTTTAACTTTTATTTTCCTTTAATTATAGTTATTTAATTAGGCTTAATGTTAAAAATAAATCACTAATAATTTAAACGAAATTTGAAATAAGAAATTTAAAATTTAAAGAGGAGAAAGAGTCATGTACACGAGAGAAATTAGGAGAGTATAAAACAAAATTCATTGGTCAATATATTTTTAGTGGATCGGATACAGAGGGCGGATCAATAAAATGGTTAAAATATGTACTTTTTTATTTCTTACAATTTTGGCTTTAAGTAAAAATCAGCAAAATGTAATTAAACAAAACATTTAAATAGGTTGAGTGACTTTGTAGGTGAAACACCAATAGGTTAGTGATTTTCTGATTAGAAAAAAAAGTTGAGTAACTTTCTGGTTAGAAAACAAAGTTAAGTGACTTTCTGAGGGGGTGAAAAATAATCATTCTCCTAACTTTGTTTTAAAAATCAAACTCCCCTCTCAACTATGAACAATAGTCATTCTCCCCCTTTTATCCTATGCAATGTCTATTTTACCCTTGACATTTTCTATCCATCATCTATGTAATACTTTTTACATTATATAAAATTTCTTTTTTTAAGCTAGTTATTAGAATTTTTTATTTAAGTTCATAGTATAAGTAGAATAATACTTTTAGAATTTATCACAAAATCTAATGTTACTTTTTATAATTGATATTTTACTATTATATGCATTAAGTGTGTGTGTCTATAAGTTTCACTTATCTCTTATTCTCTGTTGTTAATATATAAACGAGTTTTGGTTATCATTAATGGAACAATTTTTAAATAATAATATAATATTCATTTACAATATAAATAGATAATCTTTTAGGAATTTGTTATAAAATATACATCTATTTTATTAATTAATTTGTATTGAAATATATTTATAAAGTTAATTCCATGTTATTTTTAACGTTGACAAGCTGTTGTACCCTCGAGGAGACAAGTCAGAGTATTACTGCTGGACCGGTGAAGATTATACCGCAGTGGGCTTGAATCTCCTTAAAGAGAGCAAGATATCCGTGCCTCAGCCTGAATTATTTATTTATACTTTTTCTTTATTTTGTTCATTCTATTGTAATTTTTAACTGTAATAATTTGTGGTCTATTCATCAACACAAGAAAAAGACATGCAGAGTTTGCGAGTATAACTATGATTCCGTATATGTGTAATATATTAGATTTTTTTTTATTATTATTAATAAAAAATATTATCCTTCTCATTTATTTCATTATAGAACGATATATTATATGCACGATTAGAATTTCTTACTTTTGTTTTTCCATCTTGAAAATAATATTTATTTTCTTATGGGAAATTAGTTACATAGATTAAGAAGATAAATATTATCATGATTTTAAAGAAATAAAAAGAAAAAAGACAAGTTGATAATGTACAGGTAAAATAGGAATTTAAAAAAGGTAATTAGGATAGATGGGGGAGAATGACTATCATTCAAAGTTGAGGGCCGAAAATCATTTTCACCCCTTTCTAAGTGAACTATCCGTAGTTGAGTGAGTGACTATCTGAGATATTATTGACTAATTTTTAAAAATGAAACAGAAGAGTAGTTAAGATTGAAAGTCAGTCTATTCAAGCGAAATGAGTAATTAAATCTTAACTGCATATGCATTTAATGGTTTAAAGTCTGAACAATTCAAATTAAAACATTCATATCGTATAAACAAATGAGGGATTTAGTTTCTTTTATTATATCAATTAATTGATCACTAGATCTTACTAAATTATTTTTTATTCGGAAAGAAAAAAATATAGATTTTTTAACTAAAGCCAGTCCTATACATGAAACAATTATTATCTCTTTACATAATCAATTAAACATAGTTTTGCTATTCAAAGCAAAGGGCCCTTCAGATTTTCAAGAACAATTATTTTTCATTATTTAAAGTATGTTAAGTTAAGATGAGGATAACATTATAAACTTCCAAAAGAGGATACTGCAGGTATGTGGGAAAACACTAATCACTGAAATGGCTATAAGCCTAGAACTTCAGAGCTTGATAATTACTGCCAATTTGTCAAATCAATTTGTACCTGATTTTCACTCTTTTAATTTTTGTTTTGTTTTTTGACCTTACTTGAAGGTACTTCTCTGTTTTTACTTTTTATCAGGAGTGGTTGATTTGACTTGACAATTTAAGCTCTTTTTTTTTTCTTCGAATAACAGTAGTGTAGTTTCAAATTTTAGTGAGTAATAGAAAAGGAATTAAAAGCTTGATAGCCAAAAAAAGATCATATGTATTTCGACTAATTAATACTATAATTTATTCTTTAATCATCATATAGTTGACATGATTTGGTACATGAATTGAGTCTTGTACATTTTCTCACTATTATAATTGCGCATAAAAATCTGTCTTCGCCTTTCTTCCCATTCAATGCTGATTGTTTAACTTCTTTCTCCATGCAAGTGTTTGGTTCAGCCCTTGTTGTGTTGTGATCTTCCTTTACAACATGCGCTTTTTAGATAGATGGGATTCAATATTGATATTCGATTTAAATGTCAGCTCCAAATTTGGACTCTCAATAATGGGAATAGTAGAGCCATCAACAAGCTTTAACTTATCCAATAAAAGGAAAGTGAAAATGATACTCATAGGAGCCGTTTGGACATGCAATTTGAATTTTTTAAGTTGTATTTTTTTTATAGACATAAAAACCCCACAAGTTTTGAAAACTATCAAAACTTTCTCAATTCTTATATAATCTTACCAAATGAGCAAGTTATAGTTCAAAACAAAATTAATACGCCACCTAAGGCCTTTCTAAAAAATACAACATCAATAGATCAAACTTTAGTTCAATAAAAAGGAAAATTTAACATGAATAGTAATGTAACTACTCTTTAATATAATCTTACCACATGGTAAGAACATAAATAACGGTTGATAAAAGTTAATGAGGTTGGTAAATGATTGGTGAGAGTACATGTTAAAGATATCTATCAACGTATGTTTTTTTTTTTTTTTACAAAAATAAACTTATGGGTCAAGTTTTACATTAATTTTTTTTGAAATCATGATTTGAAATCCCAAATCATGTATGCCTTTTTGAACGATTTGAGATTTCATCTCATGAGATGAAATCGCATGTCCAAACGCTAATTTCATCTTATGACTTGAAATAGCATGTCCAAACGCTTACATAGTCTCATACCAAAATAGTGAATAGTGATCAATAACATTGCTATCAAAGGTACGTTGTCCACTATTCAAAACTAAAATCTACGTACGAGGGTTCACACTCAGGAACAAAATGCTAATGATTAAAATAATCAAAATTGAAGGAGGCGATAAAAACAAATGCGAGTAAATAGATAGAGAAAGAGAGATATAGCGACTTTATTGTAGTTTGTGAGCATAATTATTACTCCACAAAACCTTAATGAATAGGAGAGTATAATGCCCTAAATAGTAAGAAAGCTTAAAGTGGAATAGCTCGAGATCATACGAGCGAGCAACAGGATATTTGAACGTGAAGTTATTCTGAGGCAGTTCACATATAATTCATATAAATTCAGGCGTTAGACTTTCATAATACAAAAATCGTTTCGTTATTAACCAATTTGCTCGTAACAGGTAGATGCTAAATTTGACCACACATACTAATAAATGGAAGAAAAAAAAAAAACTGTACATATTTTTTGAATGAAAAGAGAGAATTAATGTAACGATTTAAACTTCATTACTAAACAAATTTGAATGGAAGTCTTTATTACACAAAAGTTTAAAACGTTTTCTTTCCACTTTTTCGGTAACAAATCTATAAACACGAGCAAAAGACGTATACAAATGGTGTTTGTATAAAGTCCAAAAATATTTAATGCATGCCTTTCATGTATTATTTCATATATTATATAAAGGAAAATTTACTTGTCATAGCTACCTCTAAGATTTATTTATGAATAATAACTACCTTATTTTTTATTTAATTTTCGTAGCTTTATTTTTCTAAAATTACATTACATAACTGGTCCAAAGAACTTTCAGTTACTGGGATTCTAATTCTCCTAAATACACGGTCCAGTAACTGAAAGTTACTGGGTTTCTATTTCTAAATACACGGTGCATGCATTCCATTTTCCCCCAATTTCTTCCATTTTCAAATTACATTCTCTCCCATCTTCAATACTTCTCTCCGTTTTTCACTCCATCATCTCTCATCATTATTTGCACGATTTACTATTGCTTAATCGTATACTACCAAAAATAGGTAAGTGATTTTGGTGGTTTTTTTAGCTTTTTTGCTGTATTTTTCTGTATTTTTGATTATTTTTTAGTTGGTTGGTTCAATTTCTTTGTTTATTGGTGGTTCAATTTCATCCTTTATTGATTATAAGTTCTCCATTGTTAGGGTTTTTAGAAGAAGATTCAGTTATCCATTTAATGGCTGAAAGGAACACTCCAAGCAGGAATACTCGAGGTATACAAAAGTTATTCGATGGTCCTAGTTTCTCTTTAGGACTTACTCAACAACAACATGCAATTGCAGGCTCCTCTGAAAGAATTGCTGCTGAGAGGCGTAGCAAGAAGATTCATGACCTAGCAAGGATGCAACAATTTCAACAAACTGAAGTTGAAAAAACGACAAAGCGAAAACAGGCTATACCGGTGAAAAAAGGTTCTAAAGATCCTCAACAAAAGAAGAGAAAAATAAGCAAGTCTGCTTCAGGAAGTAAGGGTAAAAAGACTGTTGAAGATAATCCATCAGTTGATGTATTTCAATTTTTATTGTTTCTGTATTTCTGTGTACTTATAATTTTTTTTTAATTATTATGTGTATTTCACTGTGTTTTATCTATTTTATATCTATGTTAGATGTGTCTTGATTTTTATGTATTCTGACTGTATATTTTTGTGGTTTTTATATGTATTTTGATTGTATATTTTTTGTGGTTAAATGAATTCAGTGTATTTACGTATTTATAAAGCTTACTATTTTTGTATTTGTATTTATTTTTGATGTTTTTCTGTATTCGAATGTATTTTATATGTGGCAAAATTGTTGTTGAATG
Source organism: Lycium ferocissimum (assembly GCF_029784015.1). Classification (NCBI taxonomy): domain Eukaryota; kingdom Viridiplantae; phylum Streptophyta; class Magnoliopsida; order Solanales; family Solanaceae; genus Lycium; species Lycium ferocissimum. The sequence goes on along the minus strand of NC_081343.1, from coordinate 7,147,706 downwards.
TATTTATATGTGTTTTTGGTTATCTGTAATTTTTTGGTCTGTATTTTATATTGATTATAGGTGTCAATTTTTTTGATGCTCGTTCTTGTCTAAATGTTAGTGTTGACATGTTTTTTCAGGAAACTAAATTCCATGTTAAGAGTCATCCTCAAGAGGCTCCATCGGTGCAACGTTACACGAACATCAAAGTGTTCAAGAAACTTAGGAAAAACTAGCTGATATAAGTTAGAAATGAACTATTTTAAAAAATTTCAGGGATTGTGGTGTGTACGTGCAGCTTTTGCTGAATACTTGAGTTCGGTGAAGGCATTCCAACTGAAATTGATGCAAAGTTACTCCGTATGAGATACGGTGCACTTCTATGTGACTATGCATGGCGGAAAGTAGACCAAAATGCTTTCAGCGATAACGAGCTGCCACCAAGACCAGTTAGGCCTGCCATAGATTATGATGTAGTTGAAACAATAGATGTTAATTAGTTCAGTGACTATGCATCGGCTGACATGGCACAATCAAAATTTGATGCCCAGTTGCACAGTAGAGAGTGTTGCACACTCTCCGCTACATTGGCGCCACGTCAGTGCCACATCACTGCCACATCATCATCGTCGTCTTCTTCTTCTTCTTCTTCTTCTTCTTCTTCTTCTTCTTCATTTCAAGAAATCAATTAATCCATTTTCCTCCCATTAACACACACATATTCAATTTTAATCATCAATCATAAAAAGCTTATTTTCAAGAAATCAACCAACCCATATTCTTCCTCCATTAACACACACACACATTCAACTCATTTTCTTCCTCCATTAACACACACACATTCAACCCATTTTCTTTCTTTTCCAATTCATCAAAACCATTATTTGCAAGATTTAACTCATCCTCTTTCTTTTCCAACTCAACACAACCATTGTTTTCAAGATTTAACTCATCTTCTTTTTGCAAAAATAAAGGAACCCCATATGGGAATTTTGGTCAGAAACTAATGCCTGGATTTGGGTGTTGGATTCACTGGAAATTTCAAGATTGGCAAAATCAGGCATTTTTGGCTTGATGGGTAACCCCACAAAAGAACCCTAAAGATTGACACAAAGAATTCGTTGCATTAATTGTGCTTCAGTTTTGTCATTTGTGTGTGTGTGTGAAAGAGAGAGCGAGAAGGGGGGGGGGGGGGGAATGGATTTGGGTGGAAAATGCAAAATGTATGAAAGCTAAAAAACTTTTATAAGATTTTTGTGGAATAAAAATGTTTAATTGGATCCCTATTACTGTTTCTTTAGCCATTAACACAATGATTGTGTTGAGTTGGAAAAGAAAAAGGATGAATTAAATTTTGCAAAGAATGGTTTTGATGAATTGGAAAAGAAAGAAAATGGGTTGAATGTGTGTGTTAATGGAGGAAAAAAATGGGTTGAATGTGTGTGTTAATGGAGGAAGAATATGAGTTGGTTGATTTCTTGAAAATAAGCTTTTTATGATTGATGATGAAATTGAATATGTGTGTGTTAATAGAGGAAAATGGGTTAATTGATTTCTTGAAATGAAGAAGAAGAAGAAGATGACGACGTGGCAGTGACGTGGCACTGACATGGTGCCAATGTGGCGGAGAGTGTGCAACACTCTCCACTGTGCAACTGGGCATCAAATTTTGATTGTTCCATGTCAGCCGGAAAAAGTACAAAAATACAAAAAAAATAAGACCAGGGGGGTAATAGGTCGCCCGCAAAGGTTGGGTGCGTTATAATTAATCCGAGTATACGGCTGTGGGGGGGTGGGGGGGGGGGGTTATGTATTTTCCCTAATTGGTACATTTTGACACTTTTTGTTTAGTTAAGTTAAGAATACACCAAGTGTGGTGTATTTCTTTGAATGAACTATTATGATGTTTATTACAATAGCACTTTGGGCTGTTTTTTATGAATTTCAATTCTTTGCAAACTGGATGGTTCTGTATTTTCAACTTTTATACAGTGTGTTTTACAATTATGTATTCTATGTATTCCTATATATTGTAGTGTTTGCGGTGTTTTTCACACTATTGAATTTTATGAGTATGTGGATAATGTATTTACCATGTGAAGTCACATGTATGCCAATGGACTCAGGATGCAAAACACTGTATTCCAATGGGCCAAAGTCATAGATGGACCCTTGAACTTGTCCTGATTTTCCATTTAGACCCCCAACTTAAACGTTGACCATCTGAACCCCCGAACATAAGATAAACTGTGCCATTTGAACCCCTCGTGCCAGTTGGGCACACGCGTGAAGCTCACTCCTTTAAACAAAGCGTGAGAGACCAATTTTTTTCTTTTTTAAAATTTTTAATCATTAAAAATTAATTTTAACAAAAACTCTATTTAAAAATCTATTTAAATAATTAAAAAAAATTGAAAAAACCCAACCCATCCTCTTCGATAGCCCACCTCGCCGCCGCAGCTGCCTCCTCCGCCGCCGCAGCTTTCTTTTTAAAAAATTTTAAGCATTAAAAATTAATTTTAACAAAAACTCTATTTTAAAATCTATTTAACTAATTAAAAAAAATTGAAAAACCCAACCCATCCTCTCCGATAGCCCACTTCACCGCCGCCACCGCCGCCGCTGCTGCTCCACTTCAAAATCTATTTAAACAAATCTTCGACGAAAAACGGCACCATTTTTTTAATTATTTAAATAGATTTTGAAGCGGCGGCGACGGCGGTGGGGGGAGCGAAGGCAGCAGCGGCAGTGGCGGCGGTGAAGTGGGCTATCGGAGAGGATGGGTGTCACGACCCAAATCATGGATCATGCGGGCACCCACCCTAACCCTCCCTGGTGGGCGAACCCTTCAGATAACTACCTTAATTTGATACAACATGCGGAATAAATACTTTTATTATAAGAAATTCCCAAAATCTGGTCTAGACTCATACAAGAGCTTCTAAGAGGTTTACAATTTGAATAGTTAACAGACTCAAACTGGATACGACTTCTGTTGAAGGATAGAGAACAACCTGAAATCTAAGGAGGACCTCCGGGTTGCAATAGCTCACCCAAACGTCTTTGGACGAATGCCTCGAAAACGGTCAGCGAGACTCGAACATCACACAGAAAATAACTCTACACTCCGGAAAAGTGTAGCAAGAGTAGTATGAGCACAACACAAGGCTCGTAGGTATCATGGGCCGACAATGGTTAGTTCACGCATATAAACAAGAAGCAACTAACAAGTAAGCAGATAAGTAATCAAACACAACACATCTAGCACGAGAAAGTCTTTGCATTAACGATAGTCACAAGGGATCTCAATATCTCGGATTATAAGCCTAGGGAGAATTCTATAAACCTCGATTCCATCCAACCTTTAAAATAAATACTCACAAACAACAACTCGAGAATTCACAAATCAGAAATCAATCAGAGAATGTGCCATGCAATGACATGAATGACCATTCCAATGGAGTGCTATGCAATGACATGAATGACCATTCAAATGGAGTGCTATGCAATGCAATGTCGTGCTATGTAAATGTTATGCAATGCAAAGAGTCACCTCTCACACTCCACTCCCGTACACACATGCTATGGCAATGCCTCATAGTCATGACCCATGGGGGACCCGCGAAGTCCATGTACCACTCGCTCCGGAATATAACCTCGGATCACGAGCACACTCTCACGATCCCGGCAAAGACCTCGGGCCTCGGACACTCCATCGTTCCCGGCAAGAAACCTCGGGGCAACAAACACTCATCTCTCTTTTACCCTCTCCCGCAAAGACCTCGAGGTCTCTCAATCACTCTCCTCACCATTATAACAACATAAGAGTAATATGAAAGCATGTCTGCATGATATCGGTCCTAACTATATCACCAATATGCAATAAACAAGTACAAGTCATATTATTGCCCACGGCTCAATCATCAATATTACTCTTCCTTTCATAAAGTGTAGAGCTAGTATGTGATAAAGATACAACTAGTTGATAATTACATCACATAGCACATAGAATATGGGATGCATGCCTCGCATGGAATCAACCTCAATAATCACCGCAATCATAGGTTCCATAGATTCATACTAGGGATTGCAACTCAATATTCAATTCTCAAGAATAACCTTCCTCTTTCCATATGACCAAAATGATAACAAGAGAGAGAATTATATCAAATACATGAAATCACAATACAAATGACAAAATTTCACATAACAATATCAGACAATGGCTACTAAGCCTCACACAACAAGATAAGCAATAATGGCGACAAGCCCACATAACAGATTACCACAATAATGCATGCATAAGCCCACATAATACCTAGTAATACCAACCTAGACGAATTTACCTCCACACCATGCCCGAAGGCCTATCATGCTTTCCCCGTCAATCACTACTATTTACATACGTTTCGCTAACCGAGTCTAGACATAAAGTAAACCGTAACCTACCTCTAATGTTTATCAGGTGTGTCACGAACTTCACGCTAAAGCTTTTCCTTCCGTTCTAACGGACAGTATTCATAGCGCTTATTCATTACACAATATGTGTACGCTTACCCAATAATACTTCAACCTATATTAAGACGCCAACAACTATGGTTAAGCTCTGAGGAGATTCAAACGTATTCTAACGTTAGTAACTCCTTTCTAGATGTTTAGGGCGATGTTTTCTCTCTATCTAAACCAACCACATACTACCAATAACATCAATAATTATGTGTTCAATACCAATCTGACAGCCCACACAATATTCTAACTGACCCACATTCATAACATGCAATAACGATTCACATATGACTTCCCGACATTCTCAAGTTACTTTTATTAGTTTGTAGCCTTAACGTTTGCATGTAACAACTTATAGCAGCCCATCCAACATACAATATGATGTATACTCTTAACTTATAATTATTCTTTCCAACTTAATGAAAACACAAGTCCAAAACAGTCCACTACCACAACATGTCCAAAAGCAAGCCTCTAACCGACAACATAACGATATAAAAAAAAAAAAAACTGGAATTCTTGCAAACGTCTACGAACATACTAAGCCAACCACATGCGATTTTTATACATCATTTCATGTCTTCTTTTCATATAATTTCAGTAAGTTATGACCAGCTATCCACACGACAAGTACAACATCAATTCATACGCAACTACGCCATATAAATCATTTTATAATCCTTATAACAACTCACAAATGACTTTGTTTCAACTCCAACCATTAAACACCTTCATTTCATCATAAAATTCATGATAATAACAATCAAAATATCAAGTAAAAACAGTTCACTAACTTCTTCACAAAAGCAAGCCCACACACGCTTACACCATGCTTGAACATTTCATAAAATCATAGATTCAACCATTTTCATACTAATATAACTTCACCTTTAACCCAATTCTTTTTCTTCATTCTTTTTACCATGAGATCTATGATAGTAACAACCATATTTATTAAAGAAAATCAGTCCATTAATTCCACCAAAACAGTCCCTACGGCCAACTAACATTCCAAAACCAACTTTCATGATTTTATGCATGCATTCATGTTCAGTCAAGTTACAAACATACTTCAACATCAACACATATAACCCCTGTAACTACTATCATGTTCCAACATCAACACACCTTATTTCATGCATACAACTTATATTCACAATATCCACATCACCCTTAATACATGAAAAGAAAGTTAGATCTTACCTTGACAACTTGACTTCTACTTGGCTAGAGTTGGTGACTTGAGATGGAAATGGTTCTTGTTGCTCCAAAGACTATCTTCACGTTTTAGGGACCTTCAAAGGGTTGAAACACCTTGAAAAAATAATTTTTGGATCAAGACTCAAAGGGCTCAAAAATCAGCCCTTGGCCGAAAGTTCTCTCTTCCCTCTCTAAGTTTTCTTTCTTTGTGTGTGAAGTTGAAATGAATTGTGATGGCTGATTCCTTAGTCATTATTTGGTTCAACTTTGATGCTACAAGTTGGTCACATGCTCCACTTATGGCATGAGTCACTCCATTAACTTTACACTTAAAATTCCATTTTTTTTCTACAACTTTAGGCCAAGTGCCAAGCCTCACCTTCTTGTTTCTCCTTTCTTCTTTCTTTTCAATTGTTTACAAGACAATTGTATGTGTGGTGAATGATTCATACACCATCCTTTGTCCATTGTAATTATGCCAAGATGAATGAGCAATATTTAATGTGAAATGATCCCTCCCATGTTATGGTCTTCCTAAAACAATGTATACTTTCATAAAGTAGTAGATGCTTAAATATTCAAATGCATACTTCACATGGATGCCTTATTTTCAGTCACTTGGCTGAATTCCACCTCCTTTCTTTCAATTTGGTTGTCCACAATATAATGTAAGTGTAGTGGATGAATCACATTTAAATGTATATTTGTATGTCTCCCATAGCGTCTTATTCTAATATGACTTTGAGTCATCTTTTGGACATGGCATGTTAATGTTCGTATTGGCTATCATATTCATTAATTTTAACTTAACACCACGATTAAGTAGTTCTAATTTCCATTAATGCTTCTATACCAAACAAAATTTGTAGATAAATTGTGACTTCAAAACGAAATCGGAAGTTAAAGTCTCTACTTTGTATCTTGAGATAGTCTTAATACTCAGCCCGACTTGAATCATCCATATCTCCTTACCCCGATATCATTTTGACGAGCTGTTTGTTGCGTTGCAAACTAGACTCGATGAACTTAATTTTAGGCTTTGAAACACCTTAAAACTCCTCATATACTGGAGATATGCCTCCTACAATATAGGCTAAAATCGGGTCCGAGATTTTCTGAAATTGTTCCGATTCATTTCGTTTAACTTAATCCTCTTCCAACCTCATGTAACCTCTATACATACATATACACAGTCATTTACATCCATAACAATTATATACATGTCTCGAAGGGTCCGTAGAATCACAATAACCATAAGTAGAACTCACAAAAGCTCGACGAAACTCCAATCGAAAAAGTATATTCCTATCTTTTGTCCATCTTCTATATCATTACTAATAATCTCAAATACTTTAAAAGGTCACTCACATTACCTCATATACATACTCATAACGCGATTTCAAATCCTTTAGGTTACCAGGTCACCTCGAGATACTTAAGACAACCATATTTATAACGATATTCTTACTAACTCGATTAACTTTCCTTGAACCTTTCTTAACTCATTCTTTCTCGTTTTAATACAAGTAGCAAGGATTATTATGGAGTGTGACATTCTCCCCTCCTTTAGAACATTCGTCCTCGCATGTCAAATGAGGACTAAAACTCGTCAATTAAATAACCGAATCACCCGTTATCGCAGACTATAGATAGCAAGATTTGACCACGAAAAGGGTGTTTTAGGAATATTATGCCTAAAAGTGCTAAACGACCAAATGGGTCGTTACAATGGGTTGGGTTTTTCAGATTTTTTTAAAATTATTTAAATAGATTTTAAAATTAATTTTCTTTAAATTAATTTTTTTTGTTGACATGACTTTTTTTTTTTTTTTTTTTTGAAACAAGTAACATGACATGGCTTATTTTTATTGGTCTATTTTTTCATGTCACAAAATAGTGAAACTTCAACGCGTGTGCACATTCGACCCGGACAGCGGTTCAAATGGCAAACAATCTTATGTTCGGGGGTTCGGATGGTCAACGTTTCGATGGGATTGTGAAATAAAAATCGTGATGAGTTCAGGCCCATCATCGACTTTCCTATTCTAATGTATTTATCTTCAATAGTGTCAACTGTATGTATAAAAAAACACAGGCAAAATGTTGAAAAAAAAGAAAAAAAAGAAAAAAAAAAGGACAAGCTGTATTTCAAAACTGATCTTCACTATAACACTCTATATACACTCGTTCGTGTAATATCAAGTGAATTTCTTCGAATCTGATAGTTGAAAAAAATCAAAGCTGAATGAAAGTTTTCTGTATTTTGCTATTGTGTTTTTTGAATTCAAAGAGGTTGGAATGGAGTAATAGGGGAGATAAACGTGAGTATTGTTGTATAAAATTTATTTATCTGAAATATGATTGATTTAATTTGACTTACCATTTAAAAAAGAAGAAGAAAAATCTGTTAAAAAAATAGAGCCTATTTTTACTCAACCCGATCATGTATTTATATGTATTTCAATGTATTTAAAAAAACGTAAACACAGCTGAATCCCTTTAAAAGCAGCTACGGTTTGTAAATATTAAACTTGTGGCTATAAATTGTTAAAACCCATTAAAAAATAGCTGTTTATGTAAATTCCACTTTAATAAACATAGCGGATCACAAGGCCGGTGCTGTTCACTTGTTACAAGAAAGGCAAATCTAAAAAGCTATGAAGTATTATTCAAGGGAAAAAACTGACAAACGACCTTTCCGAAGGATTAGAAAATGAGAAATTAAAGTATTCACAACCGTCAAAATGATAAAGCAAATTATTCTTCGTTATCAAATTAAAGCAGAAAAGAAAAAAACATTTGTGATCTTTGGCATTTCATTGTTTTTCCCTTGTAACAGAGCAAGAATTACAAAATTGAAACTTTTTGTTAATACACATTGGCATTCTAAAGCCTGAATCTTCTATAGCTCTGTTCCTAACCTATCTCTGCCTGCTTTGTTACAAAATTACTTAACAAACCTTAAGCAGTAAAGCCACTCATCGAAACATTTTGGGGTAAAAAAAAGATATAGACCTTCCGAAAAAATTATACATTCATGGTTCTACCTAAACAATTCTAACGACGACGTACTCTGTTAACTTAAGAGTCGCAAGCCAAATGGTGGACTCTCTTACTACCTCCTTCGCCGGTTAATATTGGACTCAAAAGCCAAATGGAGACTTTCTCCTACTTCCACCTTCGCCGTACTGATCATTCCATTTTCTCAGCTCATTCATGCTTGCGGCATCATACGCAACTGATGGCCCCACCTGAGTATTGTGAACATGAAACAGTTTTAGAAAACCTAAAGGACACCTTCATGATCTTATAACAAACCAACTCCATGATGGAAACAGAGAGCTAATAAATAAGACCAACAGATACCATGCTTGCACCATGTAATATGAGTCCGTTAATAGCCCTTTGCACAAAATATTTACACTTCCACCCACTTTATCTCGAGACATAACGAAATCTAGCTTTTTAAAAGTTAAGATCATTTACCTTCGCTTTTGACTGAATAAAATCGTCTACAGTGAGCGGTCTTAACACTGGAATTCCATCTTTTCTACCTCCCAGTGATGATTCCAGCTGAAAAAATAAATAGGGAAGATATTAGAAGCAAGACAATTACAATTTTTCATCATTGATTGAAAAAGTAAAGGGCAGAATATCTCCGTCAAAAAGTTTCATTTAGAAAAAGAAATTCTTTGACAAGAAGAAACACGTATAAAGGGGGGCAATTCGCAGAATTACCCTTCTTTTGGGTTGGTCTTTAAATTTTGCCCCTCATATTTGAAATCTTTAAATTTTGCCCTTCGGCTAAAACGATAGGTTCCAAGTTCGAACCCCCATTGGATCAAAATTTAAAAAAAATTCGAAGGCAGAGTGTTAATTTTCCCTATGCCCCCACCGGCATATTATGTTAAGGAATTACCAAAGTTATGCCGGACCCGCATACTTATGCCTTATGGGCGACTTGATAAGTATGCCGGATCCGCATAACTTTGAATTCCTTCACAAGTTTATGCCGGATCCGCATACTTATGGGATTTTTAATGGGCAAACTTTTAGTTAAGCTTTTCTAAAAGTCTTTTATATTTTATCCCAATGGGGCGTACTTTTAGTTAAGGCATAACTAAAAGTATGCCCCATAAGGCATAACTTTTCCTTAAGACATAGACTTTGTTTTATAAGCCAAATTTGGTTAGTTCAAACTCCGCATATTGGCAACCAAATTGAACTTAACATCAGCAAAGCAGTAACGGTGGGAAAGAAACATATCATACATTGGCAGAAACAAAGCATGCTCATAAAAGGCTGATATTATTTTTATATTTTATCTACTGGTGCATCGTAGGATGTGTCAATTTGCACAACTTGGTAAGTGCAAATACTAACAGACCGAGATACATTTGCAACATTTTAAGACCAGAATATGCATTAAGATACATTTAGTTAGAACAAAACATCCACATTCTTTATTGGTTTGTTATGATTTACCGTCCGGTCCCATTAAAAGTTTGTCCATAAATATGGTCATTATCTTTAAGATAAACTTGTAAAGGAATTATCAAATATTATTGTTTCAAGTTTTGGCATAAACTTGTTAATGAATTACCAAAGTTATGGCCCGAAAAGATACTTATGCTAAGTAATATGGTGAACTAGGTATTCGGTCCGGCATATACTTTTTAATTCCAAAAATGTACATGGTCCGCATACACGCGACCCAAATCTTGGCTTACAATTTTTTTTTAAATTTATGTTCGAGCTAGGGTCGAACCCGTAACCTCATGATTGCGTGAACGCTCGTGGTTGCAACGCAAAGGGCAAAATTAAAGACCAAAGAATATGAGAGGCATAATTTAAAGACCACAAATATGAGGGGCAAAATTTAAAGACCACTCCAAAAGAAGGGCAATCCGCGCAAAAAAATGTATAAAGGGAGAACAAAAAGGCCATGTGGAATAGCCACCTATAATACGCAGGCCCAAACTTAATCATCCATAATTTATTCAAGTCCATGCAGGATGAGAACACTAAACTAAAGGAATACTCACCTAAAAATATGTGGTTCCGCAAAAGGAACATAACAGTGTACTTTCTCTACACATAACATGATTTAATTGTCAAAGTTGAGCAAAATATTCACTGTTTAAACAGGTAAAGATTTGGAGGAAACATTCCGACACCACTATGAGAGATCAAAGTGGAAGGTTCGAAAAGGAAGAAACAATTAACACATTTAAGACCAACCATAACTACAGTACCTTTCATGCAGCATCATAAGACTCATACGTGGCTATCCTAATATTGACCCACTTTCACAAGACGAAGGACAGGTCACTCCTTGAAAAAGTGCTAGATATTATTACAGCAATGATCAATTACAGATTGGACTTACCTCCTTCTCTTCTTCTAGTATCTCTTGAACTGGTCTGTAAGCTGCCGCAATGCACAGGTTCTGTAGATGATGCCAGAGCAAAAAAATTGGTGATGAACAAGTCGCAAATTAAAATATGCCAGCACTTAATAGTTTGACATGATAATCAGTTACCTTCAAATCACTCCCTGAATAACCGTCAGTTGCATTTGCAAGATTCTCATACGGGAAATCCGACTCCAAATTCTCCCGAGCAAGAATTATCTTTAGTATCTTTAAGCGATTTGCTGCATCTGGTAGGTCCACATATATCCTGCAAAATAACCACATACTTATTAGCAGCTTTACATCTAAGCCTATTTATGGTTTATCCTGTTAAGATAACATGAGTCCATTCTTGGAAACCGATCCATACTATATGCATGTGACGCCCCAGATTAATGAGGAAACATACAAATTTGTGGCTAGGAAGTTTGAGTGACCATTTAGTAAATTATAAGAAAAAGATACCTCCTAGGTAAACGACGAATAACAGCATCATCAAGGTCAAAGGGACGATTTGTTGCACCAAGTATAAGGATCCTCTGGTTCTCCTTTGATCTCAAGCCATCCCATGCAGCCATAAACTCATTCCGCATTCTTCTAGTTGCCTCGTGCTCAAATGAACCACCACGAGCACCAAGTAAGCTGTCCACCTGTTTTGATCCAACACACAATAACAGATGAAGAAAACACACTTGAAACATCTTATGTTGAGAAGCATGATCTCAGTTTTAAGAGAGGAGGAAGCATCCTGATTACGTGCTTCAGCTGAGCATTAATCCTATGCAAAGATTAAAAAAATTCGCCCAGTACTTGCTTTGTTTAGAGCACTTATATCTTGCATTTAAAGAGTTCTATATGACCGGGAACTGTTTTACTACTCAACATCTCCACAATCACATGACAGTGTTCTAAGTGAAATAGAAGTTATTAGAAGGATGTACTGTAAGTTTTATCCTTAACAAGATAATCAAGGACCCTACAGGTCTATACTTTCCTAAAGGAATTAGTTAAGCAACTACACAAATAGCACATGCTTCGTGTGATGCCAAAATGCATCCTAAGTCTGATATCCAAATAAAAAATAAGGTTCTGATTATCTAAGTTTTTACACATTGTCCAGCTTGTGTTCTTTCCTTCCATCTTCAAAGCTACTAACGAAATTTGATCCGTATTATTAGTGCCTGAAAAGTACTTCCTGTTTATACATGTAATAGCAGCAGACTTTTATGAATTCACGATAAAGAGTTAAATCATGTTTTTTAATATCTAAATTCTCCCGACAAGAGTGCAAATCAGATTTTACTTGAATGACACCTTCTAAAAAAGGTAAATTGACAAGGCTAAATATGAAAACTATATTACATCAATTAATCCAACTATGCCTTCATCTAAACTAGTCAAAGATAGGCTACATGTATCCACTATATCCATTAGCCTCTATCATCCCCCTCCCCCAATCTCATACACAATGAACACTGAAAGTAAATTGCAATATTTTCCTTTAAAACTTAAGTTACATGGATTCCTTTGGGGGTGTGCATTGGCTTAGGTGTTTGTAAGTATCCAATACGAGTACGCCAAGATTTTTACTACTTTTGAGAGTGTCTGACAGTGCCTCACTAAGAATGCAGATTCTTATTACACCTATTTGACATGTATATGCCAAGGCGAAAATGAAGGATCCATATGATCCAAACACAACATAAACCAGGTTAAAAAAACAGTTCAAGATCAGCACTTAAACCAATTGTGTGAAGTCTTCAAACCTTGTGATTACAATTTTGGACTGCATGAAAATTCCAGTCATTGGTTCTGACGTGCTGTTGTGAATAGAGAGGGCCCAGCTGAGGTGGACGACATGCCAGCACAAATAGATAATTTGGGAAGAGGCAAAAGGGTCAAAATATCAAATACTAGGCTTGCTAACTGTGATTGGAACCATGGTTTATAGTCTGTTACAATAAAGCTAGTAGAAGGGTGTGCTAGGCTATAAATAGCAAGAGTAGTGCAGCGCAGCAGAGCATTCTACAAGTTGATGGTTGCCTCTAATTATCTCTCATCTCCCATTCACTTTGTCTATTTCCTCATCCCCTTTTTAAGTTCTATCTTATTTCCTTGTAATTCCTTCCTGTTGTAATTCGTTGAAGCACTGTTTATCAACATATATTTCAGCTGTCGAGTATTACTGAATCTGTACGCTAAGCAATGGATTCTTATAGAAAGAACATAGCTATTATTGATAAGCTATTCTAACTCTTATTTCTGATTTACAAGGAACACCGAACACCAGTCAATAGGATACTTGATTAAAACAATGCTTGTCCCCTCTTCAGTTTCTACATCTCCCAGACACCACTTACATAAATAAAGCAGATGTATAGAAAATTCAAGATTGAACCAAAGCCTATCGCCATACTGCAGCATTTTATATATATATATATATATATATATATATAAAATTCCCTTATTGTATTTTGCAGCTGCACTGCATGCTACCCGCATTCAGAATTTAGACCTTAATAATTGATTTTGTCACCTAACTACCTAGTTTCATCTCATTGTTCCTCTATCATCTATCTAACTCCCTTTTCTACATCTCTATCAAAGGTCACTTTTTCTATATATTCTCTGTGTGTCTGTGGATTTGTTTTTTTTTTGTGTGTGTGTGTTGGGGGGGGGGGGGGGTCTAGGCCAGCTTGCTCACCTTGACTATTACACCGGGTACCTTGGATCCTCCACAAGTATAGGTATATCAGGTTGGTATCAGTTATTTCCCTATATCTCTACCTCTTAAACACACCCAAGCACAAAGTCATGTTTTCTGTTGCAAAACCGTTGAATAGAAGCTTTGGTTTTGACTGAAATAAAGCACCACCGGCCAAAATATCCAGACCTAACAGAGACACAACAAAGCTTAGGGGAGAAGGTGTGCCAAACCAGCAGAGGCGGTTTATGGATTCCTGTCATCACAGGTGAACTGAGCAGTTTGTGTCAAACCATTTTGGTCTGAGCTGTCGAATGATTGAACCATCACTGAAATTTTCGGCAGATGCTTTATAGAAAGCTGATTAAGTAATGGTTATACATTGATACAACTGGTCTCACCATGTCTCAAATAAGAAATGTTCAACATTAGACCTTCATGTAGTTTATGAACTATAAACAATCAAATGCAAGTCCATTGCTCCCATAATTAGAGGAATTAGCAGATAATCTTACAGTTCAAAATACATTAGTAACATAATGCTACACATGGAACTGATTAAGCAAACTAGGGTTCTGTCAAGAAGGTGAGACGAATGAGAAAAAGTAGCATCACATGAATTAGGAGTTTTACCTCATCAACAAAAATTATTACAGGAGCCAGCTTACTGGCAAATGAGAAGAGTGCCTTGGTAAGCTTTTCAGCATCTCCAAACCACTGCAGAAAGGAGAAAGGAGGTAAATATAAAACTAGTTCAATAAAGCTTAAGAGGAAGCAATAAAGCTTTCAGAAAACATGACCATAAGCAACATTGAAAAGAGACCCAACACACACCCTTGAGAGGAAGAGGTAGATTGGCAACAACAAATATGCCCCCAGGAAGTTGGGGTTGGCTAGATTGCCAACATGAATACTTATGTCGTCTTGATAGGCAGTAACAAGAACTTTATGATGTTAACATGATTAAAACAGAGTTCCAGCGATAATATACCTTCATATACTAAAAATTGCAAACTAAGACTAACTGTTACCGCAAACAACGTTCAAGTTACCACTAAACATCCATTCAGCCTTTTCTGAATAAACTACGGGAAGGAGGATGGAAATACTGATGAATCTAGAAAATTAAAATAAGACTCCTTCCTTTGTGCAATACAAACTAATTTCAGCCAGTCAATTCAAACAAACGAGTATTATGCCAAATAAAAGAAAAAAGTTGCAGCATACAGTAGTACTTGCAACTCTGGATTTTCCTTTAAGAAAAGTCTCTAACTAATAATGCCATTGCTATGATAAGATAAGCAAATAATAACAAGTAGTTGACTCTTATGCCAAGAACTTCAAAAAGGTAGGTGAACCCCAAAAAATGGCTAAACGGACATATAAAAAATGGCTAAACGGACATATAATCCAGGACAAAAGGAGCTTCTTGTTCCCTTATCATTCATTAAGAAGACTAAAGTCACCTTGTAGCTAAGACACTTATATCGTCTTCAGTTCATGAAAAGTTGGCTGCCAACTTGGTACTCCCTCCGGATCAAAAAGAGTGTCCACTTAGCTTTTTTCCTTGAGTCAATAAGAGTGTCCACTTATCAAATCAAGAAAGAATTAAACTTATTTTTCCAGGTTTGCCCCTATTAAGTGCTATGTGATCAAATCTCAATACCTATTTAATTAGGGGCAGTTTAGTCAAATTACCTTCTTTTTTTTTCTAGGAGTTAGTATTTACTTAAGGGGTGTGCAACTGGCTAAGGGGACACTCTTTTTGATCCGGAAGGAGTATTATTTAATGCTGACTTTAACATAATTTAGTTGTCAGAGCGTGTATGATGTGTAGCAAACAGAAGGGACACACTGGCATTCATTTTACACTTCTTAATTCCAGCAGTGATATCATGCAATTTGTTTATACATCCAATGACTTCGAGCAAAGATTTAAGTATTTGGAATGTTTGTTCAGATAATAAAATTAAAGCTGCTTTCATGGCTGTCATACTTTTTGAATTTTCCAGCAACGCTAATAATTGCAAGGCTACAGTTTGTCATGCCAAATATTTGCCTTCAGCAGGGATTTACCATCATTAATTCTATCCCATTTGCAGATAACAGGAGACTTGATTACCCATACTTTTTCTTAATTTTTGTATAAGTTTGTATTACACTGTTATACACTTTTCTCACAGGAAGTGTATAATATTGTATACCGGGTGTATAAACACTGTTGCAGAAAAAAAGTTAGCTATGCAGGAGTAAACTGAAAAATGGCTACGTGGGTGCAATGTGTTGTGTCCGGTGTATATTTTTGAAAAACTCCCTTCTTTCTGTTTAGTATAAACACATGTTAAAATCTCAGGTATGCTCAGCTCTAACTAAGAATTTTAATCTTTTCTGATGATGATAATAAGTTAATAACAAAAATCACAAGACAGTAGATTGCCCCAGCAAGATATAATGAATTGAAAACAAAAGACAAGTCATTTGCTCAACTTACCTTTGATGTAAGGGTTGACCCAGTAATACTAATGAAATTAGCCCCTGCTTCTGTTGCAAGAGCCTTAGCAACAAGAGTTTTTCCAGTTCCAGGAGGCCCAAAAAGTAAAATCCCCTTGCAAGGCTGATTTAGAAAAAAAGATAAAAATAACTAAACAGTATCTAAAACACCTTTTTTAGGAGGGGTAACTAGCAAGACGGACAAAAATACCCGCAACAGGTTTCCACGGGAGAAAAGCTCTGGTCTCCGCATTGGTAGGATTACAAGTTCATTCAGTGCCTTCTTTACTTCTTCAAGAGCACCAATATCATCAAATTTGACTCCGATTTCACCTGATGGAACGACTGCTGACACAAAGTTGTTCTCATACTCATCCTTGGCAAGATTCTGCAAATTTGAAAGTGATCCATGGTAATAAGCTAGATCCCTGACTATATTAATTTATAGGCAGACTATATAACTTTATGTTGTCCTAACTACCCCTGAAATTGACAATTTGATAGTCTCAACCCCCCCTGCACGCTGGTGTGACAGAGAGCGAATACACGCTCTTTTAGGTCCGTGGGGCGGAAGAAAATCGAAAAATCAACTTCCAAATGGAGTATTTTCCAACTTTTAATTAACATATAATCAAACAAAAAAAAGGGCAGCCCGGTGCACTGAGCTCCCGCTATACCCAGGGTCCGGGGAAGGGCCGGACCACAAGGGTCTAATGAAAAGGTAAAAATACATATTTTATTCTAAGAAATGCCATGTGGACAAAAAAAAAATCCATGTGGCAGCGCGTGTCACTTCCACAGGTTGAGTTTATCTAGGGGGATACTAAAATGTCTTGCTCAGGGGGTAATTAGAAATTAGGCCAACATAAAGTTCAGGTGTGCACTGAATAGAAGTCATCAAGTTAAGAGGGGTCCCAATCTTTTTCCCTATTTTATAGCATTAAACCAGGGGATAATACCTTAAGATTCTGTGACGGCTTTTTTGACATTGATTCCTGCTCCTTCAACCTCAAAATTGCGGTTTCAACGCTTCGCACGATAAACAGCAGAAATGAGCTTCAAGTTGTGCAAAACAAAAGTCGGTTTCACGTATAGAAAATTAAAAACAGAATTACCTTTCACGAGGCAGATACAATCTATCCCCTTTGATAGATGGATGGAGGCACGTATACAAGTAATGATTTTTGGCCCAACCAATAACTTTCTCAGCTTCTGCAGATGTAAGAAAAACGAAAGATTAATGCAAAACCTTTTAGCTTTCCCTCAAAATTTATGAAATTATGCTTTACATTCCCATATAAAGTAACAGCATTCTTTATTTTGATGCAGGTTCCTTCCTAAACTGTGTCCCATTTTAAATGACACTATTACTATTTGAGGAACCACACACCTTTTTCTTTGATGATAATTTTTCAACCATTTCTTAAATATTTTTGTTTTGATTCAATCATTTCTTACATACTTTCAATTATAAAAATTGAACTTCACAGTAATTTTAACAGTGTTTTTTAAAGCAGCCAAAAGCAGAAAACATGACTTCATGAGCCTTGACACAAATGAGAGAATTTAAGTGCACACTTCTACAAAGTGAAGTGTAAAATTCATGACTTTAAAAACTACCAAACCTATATGGACTTAGTACTATAGTGATCAAATTAAAATTAATTCAATATACAATATGATATTAATCCAACTCCTCAAACTGAAGAAGCAAAACACCAACCACTTCTCATCGGGATCACTTTTGCACGTCATTTCAAGCATATGGCTTCACCCATAAAGTAAAAACCCGTCGCTTTGCATCACAATAGTTCTTAATAACACTGATTTTTACATAACTGTAAAATTAGAGGAATCGTAGTTCTATGAAGTTTAGATGCTTTGACCCTGTACTTTGAACCATGTCACTCTTTTCTGGATGGAGAGTATAATTTTAAAGATAACTCCAAGAAACCATAATATAATCTCAATATTATCTAAACCTATATTTTCCAGATCTGCACTCCTATAAAACTGGAGAAAGCCACAAAAGTTGAATTCCAATAGAAGTATATCTATGACCAAGTCAGAGCTAATTCCAATAGCAGTATATCTATGACCAAGTCAGAGCTCAATCTATTCTGATTTTTTCAATTAAAATAATTACAGAACAATATATTCTGATTTCACACAAAACACTTACTCTGCTTTGTCAGAATTACATCATCAGTATTTAGATGCAACAAATCAATGCATGAAAGCTCGTGCTCTTCCAGAACCTGAAATATAGATAATTATAGTGATAAGTCCATCAATCAAAAAGAACCACCAACACAGAGACAATAAAATGTGCGACTAAATGAACATATAGAGGTACCGAACCATTTATTTAGAAGATCTTAAATAGAATAGAATTCAAACGAATACATCCAAAAGAACACATCTTTGTCCATACCTTGTACAATTCATTTAGATTACTACGAGCTATTACAATTCTCCTGTCTTCTTCAATCTGTTTATTAAATGTACTAAGAAGATCTTCCTCCTGTAAATAGGAAAACCACAGTAGGATGAGAAACCACCAAACTGAATGCAATGCTTTAGGTGATAAATGCATGACTGGAATAACTTGAAAGAATTATTTTCACGAAGGAGGCATCGAACAACAGCACAGAAAAAGTGCTGTGACAAAGAAAAATAATATGTTTTAACCTATTAGTGTCCCGAATGTCGAGCGTATGGAAGTAAGAAGTGTTAGTATGCACTCCACTCACACTAAGAGTAAGGAAGTGAAAGTCGCAATATCTCTCTTCTCTTTCCACCTAGCAAGATTAAAGCAAGAAGAACTACAAGGAGTGAGGTAGAGTTCCTGGTGCGGTCAGCTGGGAAGTCCTCCCATCACTTGACATGTAAAAGTCAGGGACATCTCTCTCTCTACACACTCACACACAAGTCTTACCATTTTCAGAATTAAAAAAAGCTATACATGGATCATTACTTTAAAAAGTGCTACTTATAGAATCACAGCATGCTAGCACCCGCATGGGTCTGCATTAGAGACCGAGAGATAGAGATGGAGTAGAGATAGTTAAAGACCAGCAACTCAAACAATTACTTCAAGGTGGGCTAGGTAATCACTCATCAATGCAAGGTCATAAACATCAATTATGCCTAACCATTTTACCATTAAAAAAGGCTATACATAGATCATTATTTTTAAAAAAGTTGATATTACAGATTCCATGCTGGCCATGCCTTGAATTGCTGTCCTTGAGCCGAGGGTCTACCGGAAACAGCCTCTCTACCCCCACAGGGTAGGGTTAAGGTTTGCGTACACACTACCCTCCCCAGACCCCACTTGTGGGATTATACTGGGTATGTTGTTGTTGTTGCATGCTGGCCACGGGTCTGCATGAGCGACCGAGAGACAGAGGTAGTGTGGGGATAGTTTAAAGACCAGCAACTCCAAAAACTTCGGTTTTAAACATCAACTATGCCTAATTCTAGTGTTCAACTGATTGTTACTCTGCACTAAATACTGAAATAAAAAAAAAAAAGAAGAAGAAGAATGAAAAAGGCCACCTCCTCAATTGGAGTTATATTATCTAGATTTATACGCTACACAATACAAGATATTTAGAAGAGAAGACAGGCAGAGACAATAACAGCCATCCAATATTATATCTTCTAATAATTCAAATGAGCTGGTTAAATGTTATGGAGCCCCGCTTATCTTTTTGTACTACTAGTCGCAGTTTTGCTCTTTAGTTTCTTGTCCTTTGATTTGTGTTACTATCTGTTGTTTCCTGTACTTCGATTTATCTTATTTATTTGTGGTAGCCACTGCTCCTTTTTTTTCAGACAGCTTTATCATGACTTTTTCGCTTCCGCTATTTTCATTTTCATACTGCTTTTAATTGCTTGTCCTTATCTAACCTTTTTTGCCTTGCTTGCTCTTGAGCCGAGGGTCTTTCGGAAACAGCCTCCCCACCTTCCAAGGTAGGGGTAAGGTCTGCGTACACTTTACCCTCCCCAGACCCCACATTGTGGGATTTCACTGGGAATGTTGTTGTTGAGCTGGTTAAAAGTTGAAGATCTTGATTGCGTTTTCAGTGTTCCACCAAGTTCAATTAATTGTACAACTTCAAACAGACTTTGGTACAGATAAAAATCCTATTAGCAACAGGCAGGCACAGATAATATATTTTGAGGTACTTCCCAGACTAAATCACCATCACTGAAAGAGAGGAAGAGAAAAGGGGTTGGGGGTTGAGATTTGAACCATCAAATTCTTGGGGACATGAATGCCAACTCCAACTCTAGAAATATTACAAAATAACATGATTGAGTAAGATAACAAAATGAAATGATATAACGCAACATTTCGTCTAGTTAGAAACTACGTCAAAGAGAAATTCAAATTTCACTGGAACAGAAATGACTTCAAAAAAATGTATGCCCAAACTAAAAATCATTAATATCGCGACTAAACAATTCCATATTTATGCTTCATTTAGCTTAAATGCACAGTTTCAAAAGAAAAAGGAAAATCTTCGATTAATACGAGAAACAAGTAAATTAGCAATGATAAGTTGTTTCGTTAAAAGAATAGGAAAACAACACAATAATTATGAAATATTATAAGCACTGCCACTGTTTCTGGTAACACACCACACACCCATAACATCTCAAAAGTTAGAGGAGGACATAATTCATTTGCTTTTGCACTGTCTGCCAACAGATTGTGGAGCTGCTTGGAATTTACTAGATAGAATTGGTGAAGTTTAGTAATGCTAAGGTTATGCTATTTAGCTGAACATATAAGGGAAGAAATTAAATATTGGAAATCTTACACAATTAAGGAATGATCTTTTCCAGACTCTAGGTATGGGGTATATATCTTGTTTCAGTGTCTTCCCTTTTGTGGAGCCTTGAAGCTACGCAAAGTTGTCTCTGTGTGACCTATAGGTCATGGGTTTGAGCCTTGGAGCCACTAATGCTTGCATTAGGATAGGCTGTCTACATCACACCCCTTAGAGTGCGGCCCTTCCCCGACCCTGCGTAAATGCGGGATGCTCTGTGCACCGGGATGCCCTTCTTAATGTCTTCCCTTTTGTCTTATCATTAAATATTAACCAAAGACAACAGACATGTCTCTTGGGGAACCTTTTTATAATTTGAAATATCGACAAACCTTTGGTTTGCGTAAAAAGAAACTTATACACAGAAAAATATAGCCTGCTAGCTGGCTCCCTGATATATGGATCACATTTAAGGAAATTTACAAATTGCGGAAAAACTAGTTTCCATATTACACTGAAAATACAACAAATGATCTCATTAACTAGCGAGATTGCAGAAAGATTTCCGATATAATTCTACTAAGGTTAAGAGGCAAGAATTTAGTACAAAATAAGACATGGCAGATGCGGTTTCTAAACAGATCTCCTCCCCCCAGTAGCTCCAGCAGCAGCCAATACATCTCTAATTACTATGAAAATCTAAGTACAGCACACAAAGAAAACTAACCTTTTAATAGTACCAGTTTCCCCAAAAAAAAAAAAAAAAAAAAAAAAGGAGAAAACTAACCTTTGGAGGATGAATACTCATAACATTAGAGAAGAGCTTATGTATATCATCATCTACAGAACGTTTTGTCGCTCTTAATCCCTCCGTTAGTCGCTTCAGAGAAAGAGGCTGCAAACAAAATATTGGAAAACCTAGTGAATAAAATATTGGGAAAATACATCGACAAAATGTAACAAATTCAGGTAAATATGACAAAACCCAATTTACAAGGAAATCATAGATGAAGCCTCCTATAGATGATAGAGTAAAAGCCAGTGCACTTGAAATGAGATATCAAGGACGAACTAGGATATGATTTTACAGCATGACCAGCTAGTCACCAATACGTAAAGAAATTGAATTCAGCACTTAGTCACTGAAACATCAACTATTTTAGGAAGGTCATCATTCAATACCCAACTCATAAGCAGCTACAGCCAATATTCAGATGCCACGATGATTTATGTCATGAAGTACCCATCACACAACAGAAAACAAATGGTAGGACCTTAAAATGTTTAGACAACCATATAATTTGACTAAAGATCACGAGCATTACCAACTTCGCAAGGCGGCCCAAATTGGGAAGAATCATGGTCTGTTGATAGACAAAAAGAAGTTAAAACGCAAAATGAAACCCAAAAGAGTCCAGGAATAAAACGGGTAAATTTATGGACTTACAAATTTCTCTTTTTCTTTTGACCCTGTTTCAACCTTGTTTCGACCACAGATCAAGACAACAGGTCCTGATAATTGGTCAAACATTTCTTGCACTTTGTGCACAAACTCTTTCCTATTTGCCTTGGAAACAGCTCTAGACAGCCATAAAGAAGAATCTGGAAAGTACACAATTATAGGTTGTGCAGACTTCAAGACCTACACACAATTAAATTAAGTCTCAAAAAAGGATAGAAAAGCTCGAACTTGAAATCAATGTGGTAAAAGAACATAGAGACTACTGATCAATTAAGTGATTAACCATCATACCTCACATAGTACCTCCATGGCAATGTAGCAGTCTTCAGCCTGAGCATCGAGATCATGTTCAATCTCGTTGGCTGTAAACAAAGGAGACGGTTAAAATTTTAATTTTTTTTAATTATGCATATATGTTCAAACATAAAGTACCAGTGTACCTACTCAATCTACAGACAAAGTGTTAAATCTTGGTAATTCAATACAAATAATTTATTTATCACAAACAAAATTCATGTTGAGTAGCCCATCCGAAAAAGATAAAAAGTTGACAAGTCAAATAAAAGTCTCCTACAAATATTATTATGCCAATTGCTTGTCATCTATTAAGACTGATAGTTTTTAGATCATCCAGCCTGAAGTCACAATCAGCAGCCGACAAGTTATACCAGAACCAAATTATATCTTTTTTTTATTGAGTAAATAAGATGACTTTATCACCAATTTCACTGCAATCCAGGTGAAGAATACAAACCAGGAATCCAGTATATTGATGGTTTCACATCCTGTGCTTTGGGTTTCTCGTCTTTCTCTTCTTCCGTGGTTTGCTTTTCACTAACATCAAAAATTACAGCAACCTGATCACCATTCACCTCATATATCTCACCACGTTGACCACTGGACATGGACCTGCAAAAGCATACCGGATGTAACAACTTACATTCATACCTCCGTTAAACATGACATTCAAGTAACTCTTTACTTGAATACCTTTAAGGCAGATACATTTGGAAAAAACATTAACTACTAAATAGATGGTTCAAATGTAAATTTAAAGCGTTTTAAACCTCTTAAAAGAGCTAGGTGCATAGATATTGGCTATAACATTGAGAATAACAAACAAATAACAAAAATAATCAGGACAATGACAATGATGGCGACAACAAAAGCAGTGACAACAACAACTTATTCCACTGCAGATGCCTAGACCCAATGCAGAACCTTCATACTTCTCTCATATCTTAGATATAAAACCGAGAGCTTGCACTAGCCCAAGAACATTGCACTATATCACTATGAAGATCAGAAGGACATTACGAGAGGCCAGAAGGAATTCTGGTGGATGATGAGCAAAAATGCCCCACCACCATCCCAAATATTCTATATCTTTCCAGTGAGACGGAACGTCAAAGATACAATCATGCGTCCAAGCACCAAATGGAGAAATATTTTCTCCATAGCACTTGTCACGACTTACCAACCCACCTTCCATGAATAACAGTGTAAGCATTTGTCGGACCAGCAGAAGTAGGTATCGTCCCCAATAAAATCCTGTGAGAATTGGAGTCAATTACTAAATGCCGCTTAATCAAGTTCACATGGGTTATGTTAATGCTAAGACCTCCGCTCTACGACAAAACTCTCAGCTCTATAAGCAAGCAAAGTACGGACAGGAAAGCAAAAAATAAAGCTGCATGACTTTCTGAGAGTAACAATTTCTTAATACAGCGATAAGACACCCAAGATTGTTTTAAGTACAGTAAAGAAAATGAACGAGTAAAGACTGCTTTCTAACTCCAGTTTTTAGTAAAAAGAATGCTTTCTAACTCGTAAGCTTTAAACATGATGCACCTCCTAATTCTTTATCACTTTCCTTTTCCCTCTCTTTTCAGTTTCCTACAAAAGCAAATCCATAAAATTCAAAGAAATTCAGATATCCATTTAAAGTTGGCCAACTCCAACAATTTCCATCAATATGCAACAATCTATTTATACTGTTTTGGACTTGCTATGATATCTGTTCACCAAACGAACACCACATTCTAATATTTGTGCCCTAATTGCCACTACTATATATAAGGGGCATCTGAAGTGTGAAGCACAAAGCATGACAAATACTTCAAAATAATCTGCTCCTAGGATCAAGAATGAACTGGCAGTATATTTGTTGTCAATCAAATTTATGTAGGACATTATTAAGCACTAAAACTCATATTGGAAGAAAAGGAAGCTGATATTTTTTTTATTTTTTTTTGAACAGGAAACAACTAAAGCTGATATTTCATCTTATTAACAATGTATTCTTCCACGTATAACACTGTGAAACGAGAGATCATATATAAGATTGCATTCAGCTTCAGATTGGGAAAGGATAGTTCAAAGGTGACACCACAGAATAGGCAGAAGGATTGTTTTGCAGGATAGTGTGCTTAGGGCCTAAAAGGGTCTTCACACATTTCTTTGTTTAGAGCTTTTACTTTCCTTGTTACATCTTCTCTACTAGGGAATTGAGGAAATTTCCTCCTCCGTGTTCTTCATTATCTGTTGTGTGAATAATTTTTTTTATTTTTTTTTTTTTTTTAAAAAAACCCCTCCCTAGGAGCTCCCCCTTTTTGCTCCCTTTGTGACTCGAACCCACAACCTCAAGGCTGGAGGCGAAGGGTGCTTAGCATCTGAGCAACCTTTTCTTGTCTTTTTGGGTGAATCATTCTTTCAGAGAGTCGACATCTTAGCAATTGACGGGAATTTAGCCCGCATCTGATCCTAAGAGCAGCTAGGATTTCCAGAAGATGTCATCATTTGATGATAAATAAAAAGGAATATGAAAATTCAAGTGCATGAAACTGAAGCAGCTACTTTCGAAGTAACAGAACGAGAAGCAATGATTGGTACAATTCGATCCTTCTACATCCAAATCTTAATTTGTGGAAAGCCTTGTGAATTGCTACGCTTGTTTGAGCCTATCAGCTGTTGCCCGCCAGTTAGCGGAACTTTTCCAATAGTACAAATCACTACCCTTCACCTCTTTCTGTCTACAAAGGTACCCTTGAGCCAAACAACATAGCAGTCTTCTGGATCAGGAGTTAACCAACAAAACAAATCCAATAGATAGGTCATAGGTTGGTCAGTTTGTCTGATTTGGTTAAACTTAAAAGCAGATTCTACCCTCTTATTCTAACATCAAAAAAGTCATTGTGCTAGTGTATTCAAGAATCGCGGGAATTCTTAAGAATTACTACAATGTTGCACATGTGAGCAATGCTGGCTACATTCTTTTTTTAATGAAGTCTTGTTGTTACATTCCCCTAGCCAGGCACATCCAAGATCTGACCCGGAAGTGCGGATCAACTTCCAAGTAGAAAAATAGAGGAGAAATACCATACAAAGTTATATACAAATCACAACCCCCAGAAAAGAAATATATCATTATAATGGTCAGAATAGCTTATCAACAACTTGTTTTGCGTTTGATCTATGCTTGATCAAAAGATTAAGCCCGCCTAGTTTAGCACTAGAGAAACAGTAACAAAAAAAATGATTGTTCAGTAGTCTAATAAGAAATTCAGAAGACAGGGAATTTGGATTCTTCCTAGCAAAACTATATGTTCTCAAGGTTTAATTATCGCTGTCCAAGTCTAAGATATGACGCGACAGTAAATTTATGATTTTATTTTTGATGATGGACAGCAAATCTACACATAACCCGCTTTAATACTACTCTTTTCGCTCGGAGTTAACCTACCAGCTCAGACAGCTTATTGGATTATTGGTTGCTAATTAAAAGCTTAAGCGTAAGTTTTTGGAAGCAGAGAACTCAAAGCCTAGATGATTATGCAACAATCCATAACTTCCCAATGGGAGGAGAGGTATTACAGGCACTTCCGTCCTCTTTCTTAAAAATATTTAAACTCATAAAGGGTGTAAGCCTGTAACAAAAGTTGGAGGGAAACATGAAAGCACAAGTTAATGCAATGGGACTCTTGAAAATATAGATGAACTGCCTAAGAAAATTGGAAAGAAAGATTAATCCTGTGGATGCAGCACACCTGAATAAAATTTACAAGCTAATTTGCAGAAAGTTACGACTCTTGAAGCAGTAAGATTTTGATTATTTAAGATTCTAAGAAAACAAATACTTGAGAGATGTGCCACATAAGGCCACTAACCTGTTATCGGCTTTAACAACACCAGAAGGTCCAGTATATTTTACTCGATCCCCTGTATGTAGATTAAAATGTAAATATAAGAATGGAAACTACCGTCACAAAGTAAAAACAAATACTCCTCAAAAGATTTGTAAATATTGCAGCTATCCAAATTGAAAATCACGTTTGCTGTTTCAAGCGTCAAACTCAAAATATATTGCACTGAAGCTCCCAAATGATTTTTTATGATTATCAATCATCTTCCAATTGAGTTAAAATTGGAGAACTTTGCTTTTAGTCCCTAAAGTATCGACAGATTCTGATCTTGGTCCTTGGGAATTGATTTGTTTTGATTCCTATTAATGTCAATCTTCAGAGACATAACGAATTATCAAGTGCTAAACCGTCTACTTTTTGATAAAGTGTGCTTAACCATTTGCTTATCGATGCGTTATGTTAAACTTGTATTGTTAATCCATATTTGAGGAAAATATAATTCTAGAAATAATCTAAATATAACATATTTCCCATAAAGGAACCAAAATGACACATCTTAGTTAACTGAAGGTTAAATGTTCTTAGCCAAATGTTGCAAGGACCAAATTAAAAATTTATCAATTTTCTTTTCTTTTCTTTTTTTTTTTTAATTTAAAAAAAAAAAAATCAACAACTGAAGGACTAAAAGTGCAATCATCCCGTTGGTAGACAATTTGGCGGGAGAGAAATGACAGATGTTTTGAAGACAGAATTAACATCATCCAGAAAGTCAAAGGAAGATGCATTGCCACAATTTATTTTTGGTGTAAAGAACATTGTATAGAAGAAGCTGAACAGTTGGTAGATCTTTTAGTTTCTTTGTAAGTAGCCTAGGCTGTTCTTAACAACTTTTTGGAGGTCTCCAGCATGTCCTTAATGCTGAGGAATACAACTTTACCAGTTTCAAAAAAAAAAAAAAAGCGCAATTATCCCGTTAAAAGCTTTCTTCAATGGAAAGGTCAAATATCATGAATATATCCAGAACCAACATAACAAATAACTGCCACAATCACAAACTACCGATCTCTTACTACTACTACTACTACTACTAATAACAATGGTTTGGAAGGCAAAAGTGTGAGCAAGGTGAGGTAAGTTGTATGCCTCAATGAGTGACAGACCTTTTTTTTCTTAATATCTTCAGGAGTAATCAGCTTTCAATGTAGTAACAGAGGAAACAGAGGGGAAAAAAGCATAGTAGCCATAATGAGTACTATCAGTGGATTAATGGGGGTTCTGAGAGAGCATAGAGGTGTCGGACATTAACCTTTCTTGACAATCCAAAATGGTTTAAGCTAACAAAACCACCTCTTGTTAATCAAAACTTTTTTTTGAACAGAGTTAATCAAAACTTTGAAGAAAACAACCCCAGCGAGACAAAAAATTACATATTTTCCTATTTATACATCTGGTGTGCTGACTACTGATCTACGAAGTATTAAATATCTTTTTTTTTATTTATACTTTTGATATAAAGAAAGAGTACAATATTGTATATAGTTGGCCTGATTAAATGACTGATTCCAAAGCACCACTACTTTGTCCGTATTTTTGACACACTCAAGTGCGTCATCAATGAAAAATCTTTGATATATCAAAAAGAAAAACGACTCAAGTATTGCATACACCTCACATCTGAGTAGTGCTATAAGGTGAACACAGAACCCTTGACAAAGGTTCAAAACTTCCCAAATTCCTTAATCTTCTCATGTTGCAATATATAAGAGTACTCCTTAGCCTTTTCTTTCTTTCTTCCTTTTCTTTTGTCATTTTACTAGCGTCTACACTTTCATCCATCACCTGAAATGCATTGTTTCCTATCCATTCTCTATTTGCCAATCCTAAACATTATCACTAGTTGCTTCTTATCACCTTCATGACTGTCCATTCCCCACATTTCTTCACCAATGAGTTTCCTGGCTAGACTCAAGAGAGTACTCTCCCATCTCACATGCCTCTCAAAATCAAGATTGTTGCATGTCCAAATCAGTACCACCACACTTTCACTGTTTTGGGTGATCTTTCCTTTTTCCATTAAAATGGGAGATCTATTGTAGTTTCAAATAGGAGGCCTATTGTCACTCATTTGTCACATTAGATAGATTGGACTTAACAACCCAAATTACAACAAGAATTGATACGACTTGCACTACTTCTAGAACCAAACTGACCAAATCAAGCAATATATTACCTCTGCAGTAATGAGGTTCTGAATTTTCGCTCCCTCTATCCTAATCAATACCATATCTTTCTATTCACTCATCTAAAGGAACTAATGAATTCACTTCCCTTCTATTATATGTATATATAAACGTAGTAGTGGTACCTTGAGCAGCTTGCCGCACTTCCTATCCCAGCGGACATGATATTCTCCCCACCAGTACAAGAATGGGTAACTCTATCAACCAAGGAAGGGCAAATGGGACTAAACTTTTTTCGCGTATGCTAGGATTTGAATCCTAGTCTCTCATGGCCTTCATCCCTCTTCATCAATCGCCAAGCTACATCCTTGAGTGCACAGTTTCTTTTCCAATATAATATTGGAAGAACTAAAGATTTATTTTTCCGGAATCAGAACTGGAGGATTATTATTATTATTATTATTATTATTTTTTTTTTTTGAAACTGGTAACTTTGTATTCCTCAGCATTAAGGGTATGCTGGCCACCTCCAAAAATTTACACTTTACTTGAAAGAGAAATACTTACAGTAGTCCTAAAAAGTCCACTAACTGAACTTCCTCTTCTACATATTGTTCTTTACACCAAAAACTTAATGAAGTAATGACCTTCCATTGGATCTTCTGCAATGAACTTTCTCTGCCCTTAAAAATTCTGTCGTTTCTTTCCTTCCAAATGTTCCACCAGATGCAGACAGGAACTGTTTTCCACCAAATCTTCTGACTCTTGCTCCCTCCCCTTCTTATCCAACAGCTTAGAAGGTCTGCAGTGTGTTCAGGCATAGTCCAATTCACCTTAGCCAAGTTAATGAACAATGCCCAGGCTTGTGCCGTAACTTTACAATGAAGGAAAAGGTAATTGTTTGTCTCTAAGGCCTCCTCGCATAATGTGCATCTTGAAGCAATGTTAATTCCTCTTTTCTGTAGTGCTTCATGAGTCAAACAGGCTCTCCAAGCTACCAGCCAGGTGAAACACTTCACCTTAGTTGGTGCCACACTCTTCCAAATGGATTTCCAAAGTCCTAGTGTCCTCCCTGAAATTTCAGTCAGACCCTTGTTGTACAATCTGTTCACAGAGAACAGTCCATCTTGATTGTGCTTCCATGTCAATTTATCTGGCTCAAAATTAGTTCCTTAAAATCCACCAATTACTGTCAGTAGTTCTGCTACCCATGCTATTTCCCAATCATTTAAAAGTCTTCTGAAAACTAAATTCCAGCCGCGGGGAGACCACATCTCCTCTATTGTACTATCTGGATTTGTGCTTATAAAAAATAAGCTAGGAAACAGTAATTGTAATGTCCCCTGTCCACACCAATTTTCCTTCCAGAAAAGAATCTCGTCACCCCTACCCACCTTGTAGTTAACATTTGCCTTCAGAGCCAGCCAGAAAGCTCTAATGGTCCTCCACACCCCCACACCATAGGTATTTATCACCTCATTTGTACACCATTTCCCATTTTGGCTATACTTATGTTGGATCACCTCTTTCCATAGTGCCTGATCTTCCTGATTATATCTCCATAACCACTTCATGAGTAAGCTTTTATTCTGTAATTTTAGGTTCTTCACCCCCAATCCTCCATGCATTCTGCTTTGTTGAACTACTTCCCAATTTACCAAGTGGAACTTTTTTCCTCATTGTTTCCTTGCCATAGAAAGTTTCTCCTTAGAGGGTCCAAAGCCTTAACCACCTTGCTTGGGATAGGAAATAAGGAAATCACATATGCTGGCAAAGAATCCAAGACTGAGTTGATCAAGATGAGTCTTCCTCCCAAGGATAGGTATTGAGATTTCCATAGAGCTAGTTTTTTTTTTTTTTTTTTTTTATTAAGCACCGGGTGTCCGAGTCTCTTTGAGCCCCGACTAATCCCGGGGGTGCACAGGCCCTCGGCAAGGAGTTTCCCGCAAGTGCACCTCGGGTAATTCAGGGTTTCCCCGGTCCGATGGCCCTCAGGGTTTCCATAGAGCTAGTTTCTTTTCAATCTTCTCTATGATGCCATCCCAGATTTCCACCGCTTTATGCATTGATCCCAAAGGCATTCCAAGATAAACAGTAGGCAAATTCTCAATCTTGCAATTCAAAATGCTTGCAAGCACTTGGATCTGCTGCACCTCCTTAACTGGGAAGATACTGCTCTTCCTCCAGTTGATTTTCAGCCCAGAACATGCTTCAAAAACCACTAGTATCACCCTCAAATGGCAGATCTGTTCCTGATTTGCCTCACAAAAAACTACTGTATCATCAGCATACAATAGATGGGAGATTTCCATAGCCTCATTAGCCCTGTTTCTCACATTAAATCCTCTGATCCAGCTATTTTGAGAAGCAATTCTCATCATGCTGTCCAAGCCTTCCATAGCTATAATGAAAAGGAAAGGGGATAAAGGGTCCCCCTGCCTGAGCCCCCTTTCTGCAGGAAAAAAATCACTTACACTAATCTATTAGATTTGTTGTTAAAAAGATTTTGGTTATAATTTAAATTTTAAACAAAGATAATTTTATCCTTGGCAACCAGGCTACCTTCTCCTAATGGTCACTGCTCACACCCCTTTCCTAGGCCCCATTCCCGACGCAGGGAAGTCCTCTTATTTCCTTAGTAACTCCATTCCCCAACAAAGGAAATCCTTCAAGTCCTTTACAGTCCTTTCTCCACATGACCACCTCTTCAACCTCGCTTACATTGCCCATTCTAAAACTCAATGAGTAATATCTTTTTCCAATCAAAATGCAAATCTTAAAGTGAGAAATTTTTGAAAATGCAAGTGATAGTGGAGTGACCTATTACCCAATCTTGATGCGAAGGAAAAGTGGACCAGATTCGAGTATGTGCTGCTTGGAAAAACCTTATTCATTCTTGATAATCTTATTCTACTATATTCTCCTAAAAATGGAAAAGTAACCAACAATTTTTTTTTTTTTGAGGAAGCAAAAGTAACCAACAATTAATTCCACATGTTCCCTCAAAAAATATTGTACATATACATTTTCTACTTTAATATTTTTTCAACCAAAACATGAAGTCTCAATTTGTGACCGAGGGAGCATGACAACCACTTTTTCCGAGGGAGCATGACAACCACTTTTTTTTTTCTATGGCGTAATTGGGAGTGAGGCCAAACACTAGTCATTCGTTATACCCTTTCACTAACTAATTAGTTGATTTGGTTGAATAACATGTAAGCATGCCCATTCAACTCTTTCAAGTACAACACATTTACCCATCTCAGGTTGCCGCTACAAAGTAGGCACGACAACAAAACAAGTGTGTGTCCAAATCAGTTGGGTAAAGAACAACAAACAAATTGCCCTCAGAGCTTTGATCTAATGTAAGAGCACAACTTGTGCATACGGGTTTGAACCCTACGATACACAAAAGGATGGTATTTAAGTGTAGAAGGGTATAGGGGCGGGCCCACCATCCATCGATTTTTGAACTGTGCGCCACTAACCCTCATTCCTTGATTATAAACAACAAATAAAAAACTGTTGCTTTTGTTGACAAATATAGCTCATTTAAGAAACTCTTAAGCACAAAAAGAGAGAATCTATAAAAAGGTAATTATCATGGACAACGGGGTGAAATAGCTTGACAATGAACTTACTAAGTTGTTCCTAGAAAACTGAAAAGAGAACATGTTTGAGACTTTTTTGCACCCAACAGTATGGCCTAGTGGTCAATGAAGTGGGTGAAAACCTTAAAGACCAAGTTTGAAATCCCAGCAGAAACAAAACCGCTAGATGATTTCTTTTCCGTCTATCTAAGCAAAATAGTAGAGGTGCACGGCTAGGAGGTAGTAGGTGTGTGGCTGAATAGTACTGCTACGAGGTAGTAGGTACGTGGTGGAATAGTCGAGGTGCACACAAGCTGCCCAGACACCATCGTTATGGGAAAAAAGGATGAATTGAGACTTTTTTATGCCACAAATATCTACAAATCTTTTGATCACTATCTTCTAGAAACTATCATGGAAAGCTAGGGCAAACATGAACCATTCCAGATCCGCTTGACCATTTCTCATAGGCATTGGTTACAACAACATACCAGTATATTCCCACAACTGGGTCTAGGGAGCGTGGACGAATTTCACTCCCCTTCGGCTTGCCAGCAAACCCAGGATCCATTTTTCTCATAGGCGTTGATTAAGTACCATAACTAGAATACTAACAGAAGAGGCAATGAATTTTTAGCAAATAAAGCTCAATGTGAGGTTAAAGAGAACTGAAATACTGTAAGAGATCAGTTTCACGAAAACAATAAACCAAACACACAAAAAAACCATGTTACCACAGCCTATGGGGAATTCTACTGAAAATAGCACTTCATACCTTTTTTGAAGGGCCGTTGAGTTTTCTCTGATTGATCAACAGCCTCTGAGGTTGATTCGGAGGAACTTTCAAGTTCTCCAGAAACTCTCTGCAATCCATGCAATGTTTAAAATCAAAACCATGAGAAATCCATATAACATCTATACTGATGGATTTCTAATTACTGACATGTTGAAGAAATCGGTAACAGTCTAAAATATGGATGCAATCTCAACCAGGGCATATTGCATATAATAATGATTCATGAAGGTGTTCTCAAAAAAAGTTATATGATATTCATTGGAAACAGAGAAAATAAAATATTACAATTCAAACCCAATTCTCCAACCTACTCCGAACTCCCACCTATTGGTGACTCTTACGAAGAGTAGTCAAGGAAATATATCCTATTCCCTTTTCATGGATCATCTTATTTATACATTTTGGCCTAATATTCCTACTCCTCAACCAATTGAATTACCAAAATTTTTTTTCTATTTACCCAGATGTCGACTTCATTACGTTCACCCATTTCCGAAATTCGGTGTCTTCTTGTTTCTAGATATAATTTTGGAAACTTTCAGATTTACCTTCTCAAAGTCTTCAAGGTTGAATGGAATAAGTTTTTCTAAAGCTTCCACTGATGCCTCAACATCAACATCTTCCTCACTAGCTTCTGACTTTGTCTCAGCACTGCTTGTCCATTCTTCCTCGTTACTTGCATCATTTGAATCTTCCATTTCAGAATCCGAAGTACACTCTTCACCTGATTCCACATCTGACTCACTTTCAGATGAGCAATCTTCACCAAAGTCCTGCGCATAAGTAACTTTAGGAATATATGGGATAAAAGCATATTGCTGTTTCATGTAGAATCAAAAGGAATCAACAATAAAACCAATATATATAAGTAGCTTACATATGGAGCTAGAGTGCTGCTATCAAGCACCAGTAATGGTACTTTTAAATCTCGAGCAAGTGTTCGAACTAGTCTTTCTCGATAAAGCTCAGTCCCTGCAACATCATCAAGAGTTCAGCGTGCTTTCTTTCTTAACAAGCAGTAATAAAAAGGTACATTTGTCTGAAATCTCATACCAGTTTAGAAAACTCTACCTGGTATACTCTGAAGCAGGATTCTCCCACTTGAAGAACTCAAGCGGCCACCATAAGCCTCAGTAACTTTCTTATGCTTTAAATGGGATGCTACACACTCCACCAATACATTTTTTGTATGTTCACTGCAAGGTTGTTGACATAAATTAATCCAAAATAGAAACTCGGCAGCAAGAGAAAATAGATCCGAAAGGCAGGAACTCACTGGATATAATAAGGAAATGTATCCCATGACAGAGCTATTTTCTCCCATGGAACAACCCTCCGTAAGAATTCATTTTTGAATCGTTCTCGTCTACTCAGGAAAGGTGATTCTTTCTTCTTACTCTCTATAGACAGCTTTTCATTCCGGAGCCACTCCTTCTGCTCTTGCTCACCAAGTTGAGTATGTGCATCACAGTGTCTCACATTTTTTTCCTTCCGGACTGTTCCCTTATCACCATCTCTCGTGTGTACACGTTTATCCTCACCACCATCACCTTTAGAGCTAAAATACCTTAAATGTGTCCACCTCCAACTTGTAGGTGAACTCCTCAACAACCTTATATTCCCCCGTTCTGAAGCAGTCTGTACCGACTTGGATGTATCTAACAAAGCTCTTCCTATCACACCGCCTAGAGAGTTGCAGTGCAAAGGTATCTGTGTAACGGTTGAAGTTTGTGCGGGGGAGTAAGTTCTGTAGCCAGAACTGACATAATGGTTAAATACAAGATTCCATCTTTGGTTGTTGCTTCTTATTCTCCTCACATACATTGCAACTTATTAAAGGTATAATAATACCTAATATCAAGCAAAGTTTACAGGATTAGTCCACAATTATCTGACAGCAAAATGCAAACATGCTATTTTCCCCCACAAAACAAAAATAGCTTCATACTGCTTTTAGCTGCAAAAGAAATCATATTTCTTCTCTCTGAACCTTATTAAAACAATTTATCATATGAAATAAACAATTAAAAGTGATCAAATTCCTAATAGATGGACACAAAATCAAACAACAAAGCACCTGCAAGAAAAAGAATGGTGAACACAACATAAAATAAGACTCACAAGAAGAGTGGATTCACAAACACAATACAATATTGCATTTTTCAGTTACTATTATTTTCTCAAAAGTTGGGGGAGAATAGGCCTACTGTTGAGGAACTGGGGGATCCAGAAAACCAATATAAAGAAGAAAATCTATTAGAATGAATCAAAAAGACTCATTCTTTAACATGCCCAAGAGTAAAAATTCAATCTTTTGATAATTAGAATGCAAAATAAATGTGTGAGAAGCCAGTGAAACAAAGAAGAGACCTTTTTTGTTTTTGTTATAATGTTGAAAATAACAAGGTAAACTCAGAAAGCAGTGGCCATAGGGTGGGGGAAGAGGGACATGTTTGTAGAAGAAAAGGCAGTGAGTTGTTTGTAGGTAAAAGAGAAATAGGGATGACCCTTGAAAAGGGGAAGGTGATAGAAGGAGAGAGATTACCGTTTATGCTAAAGAGGTAACCTAGGTGGAACTTGCTTCTCCCATGTGTGTGTGTGAGTGTGTCTCTTTGCAAACACCAGAACTGTCTAACAAACAACCATCCCCACGTTTACCCACTTAGGCTTATGGCCCAATAAGGTTTGAGGGGCATGAAAGTTGGGGAAATTACGCTTACTGACCTTCAAAAATTAGTATGTCATGTATATCTCGTGTATATCAGTATAAATCCACTATAATGCGTTCATCTCTTGTATATCATGTATATCTGTAAAAATACAGATATACCATGTGATATACAAACTGACATCTTTGAAAACCTGTACGTGTGATATACACTAATATACGTGATATATAGCATGCTATACACACATAGTGGCATTTTTAGGTCTGATTGTTTACTCCAAACCATCCAAATTAACTTTAAGCTTCCTCATATTTTGTACGTAGAATCATCTAGGTGTTTACGACCAATTCCAACCATACCCACTCACTCGTTCAATCAAACAAAAAAAAAGTACGTAGAAGACAGAAGAAAAAGAAAGTTTGATGTGTTAATATTTCGTATTTTTTCCTAGGCGAAACTTTTTATGATACACGATTGGCAGGATTGTTGTGAGTTCTTCAATAGCTAAATCCAATTATACGTCATCGAAGTTTTCTTCAAAACCGAGGTATTTGTTTTTTGTGTGTATTTGACATAATGGATGCACTATTATTTTTAGGGGATATATATTTTGAAGTGTGAAATTATGAAGAAAATATTGGCTTTCCGATTATTTTGTCAGTTATGAGTGCATATGACTATACAATGCCAAATTGTGTGCACTTCAATTGCTAAACTAGTCTTTGGTCAAAACAATGGATATATTGGGAGTTGTATAGGTGTTAATATCTCTTTTTAAAAGTTTATGCACAAATACTTGATCCCTTGTTTAACTGGATTCAAAATGATCTTTTTGCTCTTCCATGTTTAAAATAAGTTTCCTTCTAATTTGGTATAACATACTTGCTTTGCTCTTTTCTCCGTAGATTTTTCGTCGAAAATTTTGTGTCTTCCATCTTTGTTTTTGCTTCGATTTCTTGTAAGTCTTTTCGTAACATATTTGCCCTTCACATTATTTCTTCTCCAATAATGGTTGATATCAAGTTTATTTTTTAGAATGAACAATTTTATTTTTGTAACTTTCTACTAATATAAGTTATATATGCATGCGAATTTCATGGACGAATAGTTTTTTTAATTTTCTATTAATTTGTTGATACTATTGTATATAGGTTTTAGATTTAAATTTACCTTAATTTATTAGGTTTTCTGATGTTGTATAAGTTTTTTGTAACGAAAAAGTGCAGTGTAAAAATTTGAATTAAATCGATTTAAACATGTCGAGGTGTTAAAGCAACCAATAGATGCTGAGAAAGACACAAACAAGTTCATTTCCATTGCTCGAGAGGAGCACAACGGCGGCAGAAAAATAGGAGGATTGATGTATATCATCTCCTTCATTTGGGCAACTTACTAAGACCACCACTGGGTCTAATGAATCTTCCACGGCTTTGAACGTATTTGTTACATCTCGGAGATTCGGACTGTTGCATTGTGAGTAGACCAACGCGAGCTTAAGATGAAGATGAAGTCCTTACGAGATAAAGGAGAGTATTTGATAACCTTAAGTGCGTACCATGAGATCTTGAAGTCATATGAATTAGTGAGACTAAGTTCGTCAAAGGAAGTGAAACGCAAGTTATGTTTGAGAAGGTTTCGTAACAATTGAGCTAATAATTATTAAGTAATGTCTTGAGGAGGAGTTATAGGGCTCCTTAGATGGTTAATGAAGTATTATGCAAGTGCCATAAGGTTCCATAAGGATTGAGAGTTGAACGAATCGACGCGAAAAAGTTTCGAAAAATGTTGGGTTGTACGACCACTTATACGGACCGTATAAGTTATACGACTCGTATAATGGTTCGTATAACCATTCCAGAGAAGGGCAAAGCCATGGTGGGGTTACACGGTCCATTTATATGGACCGTATAAATGGCCATATAATCGGGTCGAGCCAGTTTTTTTATTTTTATATATGGACGACCCTTGCTCATTTATTTCATTTCCAACATTTCCCCAAGTCTTAAAAGCTCTAGAACCTTTCCTCCAAGCATATCCACACAACCCAAGAGAGATCATAGATCAAATTGCAAGAATCAAAGGATCCAAGTGTTGGAAGGCTCACTACGGTTTGTAGAACTCAAGATTTTCTTTGGTGTTGAAGTTGGGGTTTCACTCAAGCGAATGATTTGATTCAAGCTTGCTCTTGTGTGACTAAGGTGAGTTTTTATACTTGTTTCCATGTTATTAAGAATGTCTAGTTGTTGAATAACTTGATTAAGGGAAAGAAAGCAAAAGAGGAAGTCCAAATGTGGGTTTGATGATGTTATGAGTAATAAATTGACTTGAGTTGTAATTGTTGGAATACTTTGGGTATAATCTTGCTATGAATTGTAGTAATGATGATGAGGAAGTGTGGTACACTAGTGTATATAGAGTTGTATTGAAATTGTTATTGTGTGATGGTTATGAAAAGGAGTTTTGGGCGTGTAATGAAGTCTCTCAATTACGAAATTGATGATAATGCCATTATTGATTGGGAGCTGCTTTATGATATAATGGAAGTCGATAAAACAGGGGAAATGCTGCCCAATTTTCGCTAGCTCATGAATTATTCTAGTTTGAACTTAAGAGTGTCTTTAAGACTTAACCGTAGTATGATCATTTTAAATGTAGATCTTGTGAACGTGGAAGGAGAACTTTAAACGATTAAGGAGACGTTAAGGTATGTTAAGGCTATTCCTTCTTCATTTTGGCATGATCCTATGTTATGAGCCAACAACCGATTAAATGAGCTTCCATATTACTCTATTCTTAGAAGCATTAGGAGTACTTCAGTCTTTGATGTTCCTGTACCCCGCTTATGATTGTTCCTTCGTTCTCACGGGTCCGCCTCTATGTATACGCTTATTCATGCATTACATTCATTCATATATATATATATGCATATTGACCCGTGACCGATGCGTTATATACGCGTATATTATATGTACACGGGGTATGGGAAAATGGATAGGCGTTATATACGCACACACCGATCACCGGCGCA
The DNA here is from genome assembly GCF_029784015.1 of Lycium ferocissimum. Classification (NCBI taxonomy): domain Eukaryota; kingdom Viridiplantae; phylum Streptophyta; class Magnoliopsida; order Solanales; family Solanaceae; genus Lycium; species Lycium ferocissimum. Next base: position 7,108,763 of record NC_081343.1, on the reverse strand, counting down.
CTCGTGACGATGATATACGGATCGGGCCGTACGTTCCTCGACATTATTATATGATATATGGATCGGGCCGTACGTTCCTCGGCACTATTATATGGGATATGGATCGGGCTGAACGTTCCTCAACACTATGACCTATATTTATATACATGAGCACGATTATCAGAGAAATACGCATTATGCGCCCGCGCAGAGCATTGTCGGGGCCATCTGAGATACTTGTTCATACAAAGCTATGCAAAGAGTCGGTTCATTTTGAGTTCTAGATTCGTTCACGATTCTTATGCTTATACTTACGTTACTCTTATACGTACATACTCGCACATATCCGTACCGAATCCCCTATCGTCGGGGGGGGGGGGTCGCGTTCGTGCCGCGGTTTAGGCAGACGGACGAGTGTGTCCGGCTCTCCGGGACTTCTATATCCATCGGTCGGTGGTGCGCTCCATTTGATCCGGAGAAATTTGCTATTTTGGTATGCCATTCTTTTGAGATGTATATGCATACGGGTATGAACGGGGCCGTCCCGTCCTTTCACCGACTGATATTCCGGTGAGGTCGTCCGTACGGTGTACGTGTATGTCGACGATGTAGCCTTGTCGCTCCTATTCTTTTGTGTACAGTATATGTAGCGGCCTAGTTGGCTTGCACTGTTCTTTCAGCTTATATGTATGTAAATGTACAGAGTTCATGATGTCACCCCCTTCATGAGGCAGTATGAGATCAGTTTTAGTCACTTATGGCCCTTGATGTTCAGTATGGTTCAGATAGGAGTATAGGGGTGTTTGGTCACTAGAGGTCAGACACTCGTCACGACTCATCGGTTTAGGTCGTGACAGTATTCAATACCTGTGGTTAGACTTGAACCATAGAAATTATGTGTATACACGTGAGAAAGTCAATATATAAGCATGTATCAAGTGTACAAAAGATTTCGAGTTGAAAAGAATCGGAAAGAAATAAACTCGGAAATATGTGTGAAGATGCTGTTGACATATGGAACGCATATCCGATATGCAAGCTGCATGTCTAGCCGTACGTGAGGTCTCAGAAATCACTAAAGGTTTGGAAATTTCAAGTCTCTAAACTCGATATGTGAAGCCAACATACGGACAACATGTTGGACATAGGGTCTGCATGTTGTATCATCCATTGAAGCTAAAAATGTTAGAATCCCAAGTCTCTAAAGTTGACCTGTGGTGGCTACATGAAGGTCGCATGTTTGACACACGGACCGTATGTCCCACCGTCTGTTGGAGGTCTCAGAAGATGATTTTGACTTAGTTGAAGAGCTAATTTTGACTTAGTTGAAGAGCTAACATACGGATCAACATGTGGACTGCATATTCGATATGCGGCTGCATGTGGCGGCTGCCTGTAGCAGGTCGAGCTAAAATCTATAGTACGAAAATTTTCAGGATTTTTAACTCTACTTCAATTTGGCTGGCCCTTTTTATGAAAAAACCAACCTAGGTCTTTTCCAAACCATATAAGGTGAGTTGCTACTCAATTCTTGTGAATATTGCCTTAAATTAACAAGGATTAACACCAAGTCATTATCCCAATTCATCATTTATTGAAATTTACCGCAAAATCGACTGAAGACGAATTTTTTAGGAAACTTCAAGAGATAATATCATTGATCTCTTATAATGTTTATTGGGTGAATTGTGGTTCGTATATCCTATTGAAAGGGATTAGAACACTGGGTGTTGACTTGAATATATCAAGAACCCAATATTTGACTTAAAACCCAAGGGTGGAAATCCATAGAGTTCAATCAAATTTCTAATCCTTATCGTGCTAATTGAATGTAGAGTGGTTATTTGAGCGTTTGGAATTACATTTGAAGCATTTAGCGGGATTTGAGGTATAATTTCTTTGAAAACCTCTTTTAACAACGAAGGCTTTATGTGTGTGTCGGACAAGCTCGCATCGAGTCTCCTTATTTTATTCAATATTGTGACTTTTGTATGATATACTTGATTAATCCTAAGTGTGAGCTACTGAATTTGTAACTCCAATAATATATTTTGAACTTGAAACTTGATTTGTGATTGTGAACATGATTTTTTAAATGTGCTATGGCTTTGAAATTGTCACGACCCAACCCGCCATGACTGGCACCCATCTAAATCCTAGTGGGCGAACTAACATACAAGACACCTATCCATTCAATCCGGTTTTATATTAACCAAGCTAAACAGTTATTACTCATTTAACAACAAAAGAACAAGGTAAATCATGCCATAAATGCTGAAATAAGTGCGAAAGTTCTAACTATTACAATCCCTAAAATTCGAAAGTCATCGTACAGGACTCTAAGCTAAAAACATGTCTAAGAATCTGAAGTCTAACAAGTAAGTAATCCATAATGTCCAGAGCACGAAAAGACATCATAGCAAGAAGATCTTCGGGCGGCACGGGAAGAAGCTCACTCAAAATCTCAACAAATATCCTCCACGCTAGATGTGAGGACGAGCAACGGTCTCTATATCGCAATCTGCACTCAATGAATGCAGCAAGGTAGTATCAATACAAACACTATGTACCGGTAGATATCATAGGCCAACTAAGATTAGTATCATGCATATTTCGTAAAATCAATAGAATAAAACAAGCCAGTCAACATCATGAATATCAATAAATCACAACAAGTCAACCAAGAACAATCACAATCAAATCACCAAGATATCTAGTATCACAATCACGCAAGTCACAACGGAAATAAATTTACCACAGTAACCTCACTCGCTGTACATACATGCTAGCTGATGTCGTAGCTCAGTAGCCATGACCTGCAGGGGACCCATGGTGTCCATGTACCACCCGTTCCGGATCCACTCCTCAGACCCGAGCACAAACCTCCACCCCGAAATGAAACTCGATCGCGGGACATATCAAAGTACCTCTCGTTTCCGGAATGATCCTCGGACCACGAGCCCATAATCTAGGTCACATGAGTGCCTTTCCGTACCTCTTACAGAACAGTGTTTCTTACCTTTCCAATATCAACAATCAACTCATCATTTCATGTCACAATACCTCGAGAAGATTGTATTAGCTTCTCATCACAACATATCCACTGTAGATTTAATCACACAGGAATAATGGCACGGAGCCTACACAATCAATCAATCGCATTCACGTAGGAATTTAACCACACAATGCCATGCATGAAAACTAGACATGCTTTCTCCTAAGGAGATCACCAAACATACAATCAACTAACTAAAGTCTAACTTAAGTAAACCGTAACTTACCTCAAAGTGAAAGCCGGAACAAGCGAGTTACTCTCACACAACCTTTCCTTTCCTCAAGGCCTCAATACGTTCACGGTCTAAAATAGAAGGCTCAATGAGTCACATTGCTCAATTTACAAACACCCAAGCAAGAATACCCTTCCCTTTTCCCATTCTAAGGGTGGATGATTTTCTAGGTGATAAACAACCTATCAAGGCCCCTAGTATTCATTTACCATCAATTTATACAACATTCTATCAAACATTACCATTACAAATAGTTTTCTATGGCAAAGACACCATTTTTTATAGAATCCTAGGTCTCAAATCACTTAGTTTACGATTCTAAATGTTCAATTTATGACAAATAGCAACTAATCAATCCATTTAAATGATAAATAAGCGATAATAACCCCAACCCATCAAGTTTAGAAGGTTTATTGATGTTCTAGGGTTTCTACTTCACTTTCACCATTAAAGACCCATGAAGATGATTACAATAACGAAGAGGAAGGGAATGATAAAATGAAAAGAAATGGAACTTACCTCTCAAGGTTATCTTGCCCTAGCTTGAAAATTCTCTCTAGGTGCTTGTTAGGAAGTGTGTTGGTGTTTTGTGAAAAGAGAAAATAAAACTGAGTATATAAAATTCAGGCTACTATTTTACGTCGACCGCTACAGCGATCATCACGCCGCTGCAGCGGTACCGCTATAGCGGTCCACCACAAAATCGTTGTGACCGCTATGACGGTCCATCTACCGCTATAGCGGTACCGCCATAGCGGTACATTGCCCGCTACAGCTGCCACCAAGGAAAATGGATGGCCGCTGGCAAGTACCGCCACAGCGGCTCATTTTGGGCAGTGAGCTCGATTTTGTTCAGTTTTTCCCCTATCACCCCATATTTCATCCAAGGCCTCAAAAACACAACAAAAAACATGCACACATACAAAAAGACGCCCCACCAATCCACCCATGGCCTCAGAATTCCCAACGGAGTCCTAATTTCCCATAACGACCGGAAGGGTCGTTACAGAAATACCCCTATTAATAGAAAGACGAATATGAATGATTTCAGCTGACATGCCATGACTTTATGAAGCAATATGAATTGATAATCATTATATTTGTTCGGCCTTGTCATTAAGGGGGACGAGTAGCATTATGGATCTTAACATATCACTTTGAGCAGTTTTGTCTATCGGGGGAAGATTGACCGCCATGAGTTGGTTCTCCGGTGCATCGTTTTTTAAAATGGAAACCTATAGGGTTCTCCCATCTTTTGGTTCGCCCATGTGCTAGCATATGAAATTGTTTGGTTTGCCCTTTGTCGGCTCTTCCGTATTCTTTCCTTGACACTTTGTTTTATCTATTCTATCATAATTTGCTCCTTTTCTTTCTGCTTAGTTGTGTTTCTTCTTTAACTACTTGATTCTGTATAAATTCTTTCTTGCAATATTTTGTGGGAAAATATGACAACTTTTTTGTAAAGATAATAGATGTTTCTTTGATGAGTATATGGAAATTATACCTTGTCAATTTGTGGCAATGTCATTTTTATGTGCTTTTACACAGGAACGATTTTGTCACGACTCAATTTCATAAGCTGTGAAGGCAAGACTAACACCAAGTTAGTAAGCCATCCACAACCAATACTACGGAAAAGATAAGTAAAGCTTGTAGAAATATCATACAAGTCAATTTAACGTCTTAAATACACCTTATAATTATAAAAAAACGGAATAAGTAATACAACCCCAAAATATGATGTCACGAGTACAAGAACTGACTAAGAGGAATACAAGTCTGAAATAGTAATTTAAATCATCCTCTGAAATAAGAGGACAGGAAATAAAGGGAAAGGGAATCTGGTGCTATGAATCGACTAGTAGCTCACCCTGAGTCCTCCTAGACAGCTAATCAATACAAAGTGAGATCACGTGCTCCACTCGAACTGGGGACCGAATCTACACAAAAAAAAGGTGCAGCAAGTGTAGCGTGAGTACAGGAAATCAACATGTGTTACAGTTCACTTTTACGCTGGTGTATAAAAGCTACTACGAGGTTGTGGACTCTATTCAGATTTTGTATTTTTAGAGTCGCCACCTAATTTTATAATGGAAATTAGGAAAACCAGTGGTCGAGGGTTTATTCAAAATACAGTGAAAAATCCTTCGTAATCTAGAGTTCTAGGTAAGAGTTCTGATGATTCCACGGAATGGTGTCAGGCACCCCAGTATTAAGGATTCTTACTATACGGTTGACCTTCGAATTCCAGTGTGTGATTATCTTCTTAAAATGCTTAATTAGTGTTTATTTTCCACTTTAAAAGATATAATCATTGAATTGCATATCATTGGTTTTAAAAAGATTTGAATATATTCCCTTTATATATAGGGTAGTTTAGTTTGGATTTATAATATCCAGATAAGGATAGTTTCCTTTATATATAAGGATAGGGTATTTGGTTTAAAGAAGCAAAAGAGTTTTGGTTTAAAAGTATAAGTATCCCTTTAAGTCACACACTTGGTCTCGGATCCGTCCATATAATGCTTTAGAACACCGTATCCTAAACTTCGTATTACAAATGCGTATAACTTATTTGAATAGGCCCGGGTTATAAAAAAGTGATTTAATTTTTACTCTTTATAACTTTGTTTTTCATATGGACTGCAAAAGACACTTTTGTTGGCCCAAAAACAATATGCCTTTTGGCCCAAAAAATCCTTATTCTTTCCGCTGTTGGCCTTGGGCCTAAAGTCATTTTTTGTTTTAGTTTGTTGGGCTTGGTCTAAAATCACTTGGTTTGAACTTAATCTTTCACCTAAAGACTTATGCACAGTCCGTAAAATGTGACCTTTTGTTCCAACATTTGAAACTCCTTTTATCCTTGCTTATTAATTTGTATCACAATTCAATTTTTGTTATTTTTTTTCGAACTTCAAAAGCATTATACTTAAATCGGTTTGTTTGAAATTCGTTTGGGGACCTAAAGTAGACTAAACGGCATAAGTACTGTTGTCCTAAGACGTCTAGTTCAACCATAAAGTATTCCATCATAATACGAGTTTTTACAAGTCCATGAATACAATACATCAATCTGGAAAATAAGAGGGCATAAATAAAAAGAGAAAGGATAGGCTAGGGGCGCACGAAGCCTCTAGTTAGCCATTTTCACCCATGGGTGGGCCTTCGATGTACTTCTTCGACATATTTCTCATTTCCTTTAGCCCAGATGTCTATATTGTTGAAAGAAGTGGTCTGTTCGGCCTTGGGCCTTGGCCCAACAGACTTGACTTGACTCGGCCCAAGTGGCCATACAGTGGAGAGGAGAAACGAAAGGGGGAACCCGGTTAGAAATTATACTACTGAACTTATCACCATATATATATATATATATATATATATATATATATATATATATATATGCATAAAATGAAACACACATATACACACGTTTAGTTTCAAAATTGGGCCTAAAAGGGGCCATCGATTACACTTTAACAATTAACGCCCGGGCCCCCTTTGTTTGGCTGAGTATAGACCTGGGCTATTCTTGTGCTAAGTGTGATAGGCTAGGCCCAGATTTCTGCTAAGTCTATATTGGGGCTGAAATTAACACCTAAAAAGTTCTGTCTCCCTTTTAACTCCATTTTGTAACGCTAACTTGTTTAGATATACCCCTGATATATCATGATATACATAGGTGATAAGCCAGCGTATACCATATGTATACTCTTTCTTCTTTATCAAAAGTTGTATATTTTATGTATACCTAATCATTAAACTTAGACCTCAGGCTTATGTCTTGGCCAACTACCAGGTAAATCTTTACACATTTTTAGAAAAAACTTCATAATTATAATTGAAGTTAGTGAGAACTTAAACTAGTCAATTACACACTTTGAGAAAGGAACAGTTTCACAATATAACAGTAAAAAATATAAAAGAAAAGACATGACCTTACTCAAGTAACAGTTGACCTAGCAAAAGGGTAAGATCATAGTAATATACATCCATGGAGTCAAACAGTACCCAGAAACTTAACAGTGATGTATAAATCAAGAAGGATTGAACCATGATCACAAGGAGAGTTTAGGAATCAAAAAATTAGGACACAAGACAATTTCAACTTAGGAAATCTTAACTGGGCAAAATGGTACAAGATAGATAGGATCTAGAAGACTCAAACAATCATAGATGACATAAAGGCACATATTTTGCTTCAGCTGATTCAACAGGGCAAAGGCGCATATAAAAAAAAAGGTGCAGGATTCATGTACATCGTAACTCAGATAACGCAAATACTTATGGCCTTCAGTTTCATCAAGGCTATAAAGGAAACAGGATGACACAGGATCCAAACAGAGCTAAGTAGTTAGTGTTTTAATACCCCTTTTAAAGTAAAGAATTAATCAACAGGATTTCCATTCTTTTGTCTAGTTCCCATTTATTTTCCATCCCACCCCCCCCCCCCCAAAAAAAAATAGTCAAGCTATTGTGGATCACTTCCTTTTTTGACTTTAGAAGTCTATTTAGACACCTAATGTACTCACTTTATTTTTTCAACCTTTGACATATTGATGAAGTTTGAGGAGTCAAATATAATCATAAAGGCAAACATACACCCCATGGACTAATGGAGTATGCCGTGGCACCTCTTACTTGGAGGAGGACACAATGGACCAAATATAACTTGGTACTTCTCTATCATCTCTCTGAGGTGCCTTTTAAAAAGGCTTCTCCACTGTCAAGTGAGTCATGGATTGTTTTTGATCACTTACAACCCTACCAAAAAACTACCATTAAATTAAATCCCAGTTAAATGTTTAAACAACATAGACACAGAGTTAGCAATTTTAGTTAACTCAAACTAGGGCCTTGATCATGAAAACTGTTTTGAATTCCTTTTAGGCATGACAGAAGTTAAAACCATATAGACATCCATTTTGAAGTTGATATAAAACCATATAGACATCCATTTTGAAGTTGATATAAAACCATATAGACATCCATTTTGAGGTTGATCTTTGGGATAGTACAAATCAAGACAGAATCACAACAAACATATTTTTCTTCTGAATACAACCACTTCACCCTTCTAGTCTCATAGCATCATTTCATATCATCATTTTTTCTTATTAATACCAACTTCCAGGTTAATCATGACTAGTTTATGAAATAGTTTAGGTAGACCTAGTCAAGAAGGGCAAAGTCACACACAGAGATAGGGGGAAAGGGAGCAATGCATCAGAAAGAAAAAAAAAAAAACGGGTCCAAACCTACACCTATTTTTTCTATTCTTTCCTACGCTTCAGACTCCAGATCATAAAAAAGAACCAATGGCTGATTTTGAGGTCCACACAAGGTCAGTTTCATGTGTATAATTCATTTCAAAACATTCTAAGTCGTGGACAAATCAAGTAAAGTACCCCTAGGATCTTCTAGTTTATTTTAATCAGCTAAACCAGATTAGAGCTTAAAACAAGAGGGTTGAGTCTACTTTTTATTATTGGTTCACACTCTACCACTAAGAATCTCTACCTATTCCATGCTTTACCTTAATGTACAATAAACAACCATCATGTTCAGATCAATACACTCCGAAAGATTTAGGCAAACTCAATCATACTCAGACAGACCTAAGCAAGTTCAGATACAACCAGGTTTATTCAGACACCTTCAAGTGTTTTCAATCATATTCAGACTTGTTTAAGTGCACTCACACTCATTAAAGCCTTTTAGACTCATTCAATCAAATAAACAAGCACATTAACGAGTGTTATGGGACATTCACAGATACTGGTAAATAGACTTAGATCATTTCAGGTGTTCATATAAACCTTGGCCTGGACAAACAAATACCAAACAACATGATTCATACACTAACAAACTCACATGAGAAAGGTTTTAGCCAGGTTCATATCAAACTTCTCATCCTCTTCTCTTCTTTAGGTTTTTTAACCTTTGAAACTAAGTGATTGATTCATTGAGACAATCTCAGTATTTTAACTTCATATGACATCTCATTTCATTCTATCATGATTATTCTTGAAACCATTAAGGGGAGTTTTAGCACCTTAAAATCAAAGTTCAAAACCAAAAACAACAACTACAGCATCATTAAACTACTTGAATTAGAAAGAAGACATGATTAATTACTTAAACTAAGCAGGACGTTAATATCATAACACTTAACTAAGCAAAGATATCATGTAAACTAACACTTAAACTGAGCAAAATAAAAAAAGCAATAACAAGCAATAAAAGATAAATTGTTACCTTTTTTAAGCGCAGCCGATTCAAGAATGAACTTGGAAACCTCTTGTGCTCCCAATCCAAACTCAGATCACATAAGAAACAAAGGAAATCAAAATTTTAAACTAAGAAACCCAGCCTTTAAAGTTAAGTAAATTTTTTTTAACTGAAACCCTAATCTTAAGTATAAATCCTAAAAATATGGGTTTATAGGTATTTTTCCATCTCTATCCGTCTGTGTAAAATGCAAAATGAAAGAAAAACCCCAATTTCTCGATGTGGGACTCATTTGATTTTTTGTAAATTTTCACTTGTTTTCAAAAATAAACGAACAAGAGTGAAACAAAATAACAACAAACGGCTCGATTTGAGCCGACTTTCTTCGGTCCATTCGGTTCCCAACGAACCAATGGGTATCAAGAATTTCAAGGTGAAGGACCAACTTGCATGCAAAGTAAAAACAAAGAAAAGATGGAAAGAAAGGGAGGATTGTACCTCTAAGCGTGTTTGGATGGGATTTGGTGGAGGAAAATCCGTGAAAAGGACGAAGCAATAAATGTTTCATCCTTGTTCTGCCATAACGACGCCTATACACACCTACCTCCTCTGTAAGTATGCTTAAACAGCGATTGGACAGGAGGGAAGGGGGAGAGACAAGGCGGCGGCGCTAGGGTTATAGAAACCCTAGCCGCAACAATGCAAATGACCCCTTAGGGTCTCATTCGGCTAAAGGCTCAGCCATATATACTTGTCTTCGTTGGGCCGGGTCTAGGTCATTTGGGCTTGGGCTCGGCCAAAATAAGAAGAGGAGAAAGGGTCCCTTTACATGTATATACACACAATGTATACATACGTATATATATATATATATATATATATATATATATATATATATATATATATATATAAAGGGCAAAACGGACAATTTAATAAAAATGGGCAAAACTAAAAGGGTTGATTATTAACCACAATATTTCAAATATAACCAAATTAATACATAATTAAATGATTAAACCATTAACAAGCTGATTTTGCGATAATGACCTTAATTGTCTTGAACCATGGATTGGTTATTTCAATTATCACCATAATAAAAATAATTAAGGCAATTAAAAGCTAGTTTTGCAATAATGGCACTGATTGGCTAAAATCATGAAAATTGGCTATTTTAGTAAGGCCAGAATTAAACTTAACAATTGATTATTTCAATTGTAGCCACTATTAGCCATATAGTAAGTAATTTATGGAATTTAACCATAATTAGACACTTGACTAATTATGATTAATTCTAATAATTTGTACAAATGCATATTGAATATGCAAAATTAAGAATTGAGGGGTAACAATGGTTAATTCATTCAATCAACCAGATCCCTTGAATCAATCAGAGTGAAATGCTTGTTAATTGACTTTCTGATAATTTTATCAATTAAATAGACAATTGTTTCAGATTACTCTTTCTTGAAAAATACATAAATTATTTTCCAAATGATTCATAATTTTATCAGTTATTTTACTTAATAAAAATGGCGAAATTTTAGCTAAATAATTTTATAAAATTATTTTGATATGTAGAAAACACACACTTCACTTCGTTTGATATCCATAGGTTTTGAATAGTTAAAGTAAATTATGGAAGGTCAAAAATTAGGTGTCAACAACGTGTACTCGGCAGCATCATCGACCGACCCTAATGAAAACGGCGACCAGGGTTGGTCTTCTAATTACTACTTCCACACTTAACTGTTGTTAGTCCATTATAGTGATCATAATAAGTACAATAATCTCCAGTTACAACTCTAGGTAAAAGCCTCTAAACCCTTAAGTCAGTCAAGAATTCAATTAAGCATTTAAGATAAACCAGAAAACAGTTCAAGTAGGTCAAACGAACAAGAAATCAATGAGATAATATGGTATGCAATGATATGCAATTCAAGGCCTCTTTCCATCACCCGATACACACACGTTCAAATACTATGAATCGTGACCCATGGAGGACTTGCGAGGTCCATATACCAACTCGATGTCATTTCTCTTCGGGTTCCTAGTCTTTTAGGGCTTCTAAATCATCAAACGTAGTCCGCCAATCTGACTCATCTCATCAGCATCACTCCACCCGGAACCATTTTCCCTCGGACCTTACACACATGTCCTTAAATGCATATGAGCTACTTAATAGAGCATGAATATGAAATGCACAACCATAAGAAATTAAATTAAGAAATAAAGACTCAATCTTTAGCTCTTTTCCATTTTTAAACGAGTATTTTTAGGAGTGATGAGAACATGCAATTACTAACAAGGTAGGTAATAAGTATAGAAGCAATAAATAAGAGACCTCATATCCCAATCACAAACACAATCAATCTATGTTATCAGCTAATTCCCAAAGCATGGTATTCAAACCGGACTATACAATTGAAAATACACAACTACCCATATTGAGGCAGGGGTACCTCATACAAGTGCTCGTCACCTCACAAGTATGGGGCCCCCCTTTAGTTACCCCATTATCCCCTCTTATTAATCCAATTAGACCAACCACGACACTCTAATTAAGGTCAAAAGTCTCAACTTGCTTGAATTAAAACCAGATGGTCACAACAAAGCCTTGCCTTTTCGTAGAGCCTCCGAACGATCCCAATATGTTCAAATACGGTGTTTACGTAAGTATACGAGTCAATCGGTACCCATATTTCCATATAAAAGATTTGGGTCTAGAAAGTCAACCAAAAAATCCCGTTCCAAACCGCGAAGGCCAAAATCGTAATTTCATCGCATAATCGAGTTCAATATGGTCAAATTATTATCTAGGAAACTATGTGAATCCAATGATACCCAATTTGCTATAATTTAGTTCTTGACTTAAAAGTCACTCAGAAAGATAGGCTTCCAAGCACCAAAGGGTAAAATAAGAAAATTCGACTCATGAATAGTTTACCTATGATCTATGGAGTATAGACATCAAGAATCAATCAAATCCAACATCAATCGATAATCAATTTAAGAATTCCCAAATTTCAACTTAGGGTTCAAACCCAAATCCCCTTCCTAAATCATGATTTCTAGCATGAAAATCCTTAATCACTGATATAATTGTAAAAGGAAGGTTAGAAGTTTACCCGATTGATGAATCTTGCAAAACCTCTCAAAAATCACCTTAAACTGAGACCAAAAGCTCCAAATATGGAAATGAAATGTCTAAGCTCGAAATGGGGAATATATTGTGATCTGACCAGTGATTTCCGCTCCAGCTGCCCAAGCCTCGCAGGTGCGAGGTCCACATTTGTGGACCTATTCTCGCAGGGGTGGCCCCGCTTCTGCGTACCATGTCACACAAAAATGGGCTTTATCCCACCTAGCCAAGCACCGCACTTGCGGCCCACCTTGCACAGGTGCGGCTCCACAGTTGCGTGCCATATCTCGCAAAAGCAAGACACCAGAAAATCAGAAAACTCAACCACTTCTGAATTTCGATCCAACACCCGAAACTCATCCCCCGACACGAACCAAGCAAGCCAGTTCTAAAACACGCTAGAAACTCACTCTCGCCCTCTGAATTTCCAAAAGAGATCATCTTGACCCGGCAGTGACCAAGGTCAATTTTAATTCTCGTAAAGCCAGATTTCCTACCTAAAAGACCAAAACACCCCCAAGTCCCTCGAGAACCGAACCTACTACTCAGATTATTCATAATCGACATTTCAGACCTAATGGAATCGATGAAACTTTCAAAAAGAATCTTTTACCCCGATGTTGACTTTAGTCAACCAAATGCTTATGAACTTCCAAAAATCCCATTTTCTTACCTAAATCTCATTCGAATGCCTCGAAAATTGCGCCACCCAGTCAAATATACCATAAAGAAGCTAGGGGAAGGGTCAATAGGGGTAAAACAATCAAAACAACCAAAATGACCAAATAGGTCATTATATCATCCCACACTTAAGCACATGTTTGTCCTCAGACATAAAAGGGAAAGGAAGTACCTGAATCACTAGAAAGCTGGGGGTATCTACTCTGCATGTCCGAATCGGTCTCTCAAGTAGCCTCCTCCACTAGACGATGCCTCCATTGATCCTTTATAGAAGCAACCTCTTTGGACCTCAACTTGCGGATATGTCTATCTAAAATAGTAACTGGCTGCTCCTCAAAAGTCAAGTTATGATGAAACAACACCGAATCCTATTGAATCACGTAAGAACCATTAGAATGAAACTTCTTGAGCATGAAAATATGAAACACAGGGTGTACATCCAACAAACCCGGAGGCAAAGCCAACTCATAGGCTACCTCACCAATATGCTGAACAATCTCAAATGGACCAATGTACCTAGGGCTCTTGCCATTCTTCCCAAACCTCAACCTTCATCAGAAGTCGCTCACCCACTATGAACTCTAAGTTAGGAATCTTGCGATCCGCATAACTCTTTGGTCTACTCTAAGTTGTGAGAAGTCTCTCTTGAATCAACTTGACCTTGTCCAAAGAATCCCGCAGCAGCTCTGTACCCCAAGGGCTCACCTCAAATGCATCAAACCAATGAACTGGAGAACGACACCTCCTACCATACAATTCCTCAAACAATGCCATCTCAATGCTCGAATGGTAACTATTGTGGTAAGCAAACTCCGCCAAAGGAAAGAACTGATCCTAATGACCATTAAAATCAATCACACAGGCCTCCAATATATCCTTCAGGACCTAAGTAGTACGATCGAACTGACCATCAGTTTGATGGTAAAATGATGTGCTAAGCTCCACTCGTGTACCCAGCTCTTTCTGCATAGATCGCCAAAAATGAGACGTAAACGGAGTGCCTCGATCTGAATAATAGAAATAGATACCTGATGTGCCGTGTAATTTCAGCATATTTGATGCTTTTAACGGAGAGTTTTAGCTTGTTTTCAAGCAAGTTCGTGTCATTTTAATGTGTTTTTGTCATATTGCAGGTATTCAGTGTGTTTGCGGCCAAAGTCGGGGAAATGAATAACAAGAGCCGCAAAAGATATGCAAAAAGTGAAAGTGACTGAAGATAGACTTTTACGGAGTGAAAGACGGTCTGTATAACTTTTACGGCCCGTCAATGATGGTGTAAAACAATCACAGAAATAGTTGATGGAAAGGAAGGATTGACGGCAGAAATATAGGGACCGTATAATATTTACGGTCCGTAAAAACCCACCGTAGATCAGCAACAACAAGTCCATGACTGAAGCCTGGATTTACGGTCAAGATATACGACCGTAACTATTTTACTGTCCGTAAAAGCTGGGCGTAGATTCAGAAGACAGACAGCCATTTTACGGACGCAAGCAAGAGATTTACGGACCGTATAATATTTATGGTTCGTATAATGATCCAACGGGGGCAATTTTGTCAACTTATTTTTCACAACTTCGACCATTATAAATACTTGATGTAGGATTTTCGTAGACTACTTTTTGACCAGATTTCAGTTTTAATTTCCTTAGCATTGAATACTTATAGTTTTTAGAGCTTTTTGGGGTTACAAACAATTTCAATTATTTTCTCTTCAATTCCAAACAATCATTCGTAAGCATTATGATTTCAATTATCGTTCTTCTTTCTCTATGAGTAGCTAAATTCCCTACTAAGGTTGTGAACCCAAGGATGGGCGTCATGCGAATGGGTTTCTAGTTGTGATCTATGCATAATGGGTTATTAGTGTTTGTTAGTTCTTCATTATTCATTATTAGTTGATGGTTGCAAACATTAGCTTTTGCCATAAACCTTGATTTATTTGGGAAAATAATTACGGTTTGGTAAGAACTAATAACAAGAACTCAAGGTTTTAAACCTTGTTTAATAAATTCACTTAGGAATAAGAGGAATTTACTTGGGATAATTAATCGTTCTTCATATAAACTCCTATGTATTTGGGAATATCACAAAGAGATATTGTTCTTAATTATTGGGAAATATTAGGAACTCCGTTAGAGATTAAGTGCACTCATACATCGAGCCATTAGAAGTATATCATATTAGAATCCTAAGCATTGCATTCATCTGACCGGGATACAACCTTGGTTTCTTTTACCATATATTACAATCCAAAGATGTCAGTCAGCAATTAGTCATAAATAACCAACTTACTACAAATTCATCGTAATAAGACATTAGAACTAAATAAAGTATTCTACGATTTTAGTAACCTTGTCACACCATATTCCCTGTGGGATTCGACCCCAACCTTGTTGGGTTAGTATATTTGACAACGTCCGCTTTATGCTAATAAAAGGTGTAATTTGAGCGTATCAGTACCCCATGCAAACGAACAATCTCTATGGATATAGATTCTGGCCAACTTTTTTGAATTGTAAGCAGTCTAAACTGGTACAAAATGAGCTAACTTAGTCAAACGGTCCACAATGACCCAAATGGCATCAAACTTCCCCAAAGTCCATGGCAATCCTACCACAACATCCATAGCGATCTGCTTCCTATTTCCACTCAGGTATAGCATCCTCTGAGTAATTCCACCTAGCTTTTGGTGCTCATACTTCACTTGTTGACAATTCAAACACCGAGACATGAATCCCGCAATATCCGTCTTCATACTGCACCACCAATAATGTTGTTTCAAATCTCGATACATCTTTGTAGCTCCCGAATGAATAGAATACCTCGAACTATGGGTATCTTCCATGATCAAACTAGTAAAATCACCCACCTTGGGAAAATATATGCCACCCTTCATCCTCAAAACCCTCACTGTCAAGAGTTGCCTCCTTTCTTTTTCTTTCAACACCTTGTCTCGAATCTTACACAACTTTGCATGATCAAACTGTCGAGCCCTAATATGCTCCAATAAAGAAGATCGTGCCTCCATATAAGCTAGAACCTTGTCAGGTTTCGAAATATCAAGTCTAACCATGCTATTAGCCAAAGACTGAACATCCACAGATAAAGGTTACTCCCTAACTTTTAACGATGCTCTGCTACCCATACTCACCGCCTTGCGACTCAAGGTATCTACCATTACATTGGCCTTGCTCGGATGATAAATAATTGATATGTCATAATCCTTGTGCAACTCCAACCATCTCCGTTGCCTCAAATTGAAATCCTTCTAATTGAAAATGTGTTGAAGACTCCGATGATCTGTGAATACCTCACAATGCACATCATATAAGTAGTGCCTCTAAATCTTCAATGCTAACATACCGTTCCAACTCCAAGTCATGAGTGGGATAGTTGTTCTCATGCATCTTCAACTATCTCGAAGCATAGGCTATCACCTTCCCTTTCTTCATCAAAACACAACCAAGGCCAATCCGTGAAGCAACATAATACACGGTTATCCCTCTCTCTTTACGGGAAGAGTCAAGATCGGAGTTGTAGTCAATAAAGTCTTTAGGTTGTGAAAGCTAGCCTCGCATTCATCCGACTACTGAAAGGGTACATTCTATTGAGTCAATCTAGTCAAAGGAGATGCAATAGAAGAGAAACCTTCTACAAAATGCCGATAGTAACCGGGGCCAATGAAACTTTGAATCTCGGTAATTGAAGTAGGCCTGACCCAGTCACCAACCGCCTCAATCTTCTTAGGATCCACCATAATACCACCCTTAGTCACTAAATAACCCAAAAATGCCACATAATCGATCCAAAACTCACACTTTGAGAACTTAGCATGTAATTGCTTCTTCTTCAGAATCTCAAGCACGATCCTCAAATGACGTTAGTGCTCCCCACTACTACGAGAGTAAATCAGAATGTCATCCATGAAAATGATCACGAAGGAGTCCAATTACGGCCTAAAAACATCGTTCATCAAATCCATTAAGGTTGCTAGTCAGCCCAAAAGACATAACTAGAATCTCATAATGACCATAACGGGTCCTGAAAGTTGTCTTAGGGATATCCTCTACTGTAATCTTCAACTGGTAATAACCGGAGCTCAAATTAATCTTGGAGAAGACCGACACACCCTTAAGTTTATCAAGCAAATCGTTAATAAAAGTATGATATACTTATTCTTGATGGTAATCTTGTTCAACTGCCGATAGTCGATAAACATACGCATAGGGCCATTTTTCTTCTTCACAAACTACATCGGAGCACCCCAAGAGGAAACACTAGGTCTAATAAACCCCTTACTCAACATGTACTGCAATTTTTTTTTCAATTCTTTTAACTTTGTTGGTGCCATCCGATTTGGCAGAATAGAAATGGGCTTGGTACCATGCTCCAATAAATGTCGCGATCTGGTGAACATCTGGTAAATCTATCAAAAACACCTCAAGAAACTCCCTCACTAATGGCACCGACTCAGGTGGAGGAATATTGGCACTGTTATGCCTAACATAGGCCAAATAAGCTAAACACCTTTTCTCAACCATTCGACGAGCCTTAAGAAATGATATCACTTTCTTTGGCGTATGACTACTGACACCCTTCCACTCCAACCTAGCCAGAATGGCCACCTCGACCTCCAGGTCAGGAATAAGAACCCTGAGAACCATGCCCCGAACCATGAGCCCCACGACCCGAAAAATCACCTAAACTGAGGGCAATATCCTCTACCATGATGACCCCTACCTCCAGATGAGGTACCTCCATAACTGCCAAAGTTGTAGGGCATCTTACCTGACCTATCCTCAGTCACGCCCCGAACGAGATCCTGGTAACATGACACTCGGTGCCTGACTGCATGTGACTGAGTGAACCACATGACTTGCTGAATCAATATGTGACCTGTACTGATACGAAATATAAGTTAAAACTTGAATTGGATGAAAAAAACATGTGACATCTTAATAATACTGAAAATACTGTTTAAACATTAGTGCGGAAATATTATGAAAATATGATAGTGTAGCCCACAAGGTTGACATAACTGAATACCCAACATGACTTACTGACTAGTCTATGAAACTTCTGAAATGAATCTGAAATACTGAATTGTTACTGGAACAAGGCCCCCAAAGATACCTGCCTACCTAACATGACATGACTACTGAAAAATAAAGACAACACCCTGAAGTAAGTGGGGCTCACCAACTAGCTGATACCATAATTGTTACACCCCGTAGTTTTGTATTTTCAAATTCATAGGTGTTGGCTGTTTTAAGTATAGACATTAGAGTTTCTTCCACGGATACATGAGATTACATGTGCTTATCTTATGTTTATGAGGGTTTAAGTTCATATAATAAGCTGCGGAAGGATTGGAGGGCAAACTGTCACACCCCCGACCTTGGTAAGGCGTGACTGGCACTCGGCACCCTACGAGAACCGAGTGAACCAAACTGTAACTCATGTTTTCTGTATCTCGAAAGGCAACATAAGACCAAGGTACTATAAGACATAGGGGCACAAGCCCAAAGATAACATACTTACGTCTTCAAACTAAGTGCATGTGCCGGTAAGGCTATCCTTAATAATGATACAACATAGTATAAGTCAAGATAATTATAAGATATCTAACTGTGCATATCTGTCTACGAGCCTCTATAAGAGTACATGACATAAAGTGGACGGAACAGGGCCTCGCCTTACCCATGCAATTGTATATACAGCCATGCTGACTCACAGGGTAACTCCGAAGCAAGTGGAGTGCCACGACTCGCTGACGAGCCGGTATCCTTACCGAAAGATCCGTCAAGTCCGTATCTCAAGACACAACGGGCATGAAACGCAGCGACCCCAGCAAAGGGACGTTAGTACGAGCAATGTACTGAGTATGCAAGGCGGAAAGTGCAACAAAA
Organism: Lycium ferocissimum; assembly: GCF_029784015.1. NCBI lineage: Eukaryota > Viridiplantae > Streptophyta > Magnoliopsida > Solanales > Solanaceae > Lycium > Lycium ferocissimum. The sequence continues at coordinate 7,089,534 of NC_081343.1, read as the reverse complement.
TAGCCATATAGTAAAGATGAGAAGAATAAGAATCAACCTGACATTTCTGAACTACCGATGGAAATCTAGCACATGTATACATACCTCTTCATCTTCTTGTAATCTTTACTAGGTCTGTATAGCCTACCATGGCCCTGGTTAACTTATTATCAAACATTATCCGAACATATGTTGCGTGCGTGCAATATATATATATATATATATATATATATATATATATATATATATATATATATATATATATATATATATATATATATATATATACATATCTCTCTATACTCTCGCATGCTTAGCCATATCTATGTAGAGTCGTACCTTTATCTTACTAATCATCCTATACTAATCGCCCAACCGATCGTTGGTAATCGCCCGACCATTGCACCCGGTGGTAACATCGCCCGTCCGATTATCGCCCGACGGTAGAGCGCAACCGCCCCCGACCGATCACTGTAATCGCTCGACCGGCCGTAAGCACGGTAATCGCCCGCCGGCTGCCCGATCCCGTTGGTAAATATATACATGCATCCCAATCGGTCGTAGACCGTGGTAATTATAATCAACATCATAATTAAACTTCTACCAGTAATCTCTATGCACTTCCCGTGGTCATCACTTAACTCGTAGGGTCTACATAATCACATAAGACTTATAAGCACAACTCAGGCTATTAGTACTTATTCCCACCTGACTGGACTATAACCAATTCCTAAGATACAACATGAACCTCTCTTCGAACATTAAATACCTCCTTAGGGATCCTCTACTAGCACTCTATTCATGTCCTATAAAACATCCCTTAAGAACCTATTCCTAAACTCATTGGATTATTATTATGGAACCGTCATCATGAACACGTCTCACCTTGAAGGAACAAAGTCATAAGATGAGATCAACATCAATAACTATGAAACAAGCTCAAGGATATCACAAAAACAACGGGAACTCTAAACTTTGATACTTTTAGAAATGAGTTTATTGAAGATGTCATATATAGGTTCACAACAAAGGAATCATGCCTTAAGAAAGAAAGGTTTAGCCTTAACATACCTGGAATCTTGCTCCTTGACCTTCCCACTTATCTCCTGACTTGTAATCTACATATAAAATCGTTCATACTATTATTAGGCTCATCATCATATACTTGTCTTAAGCCTTTAATTAAAATCCCTTGAGACCAACCGAAATTCGGCAAAGATCTCCCCTGTTTATATGCCTAACCCGAAACCATAATCCAAAGAACCAACAACAATACCAACATCAACCACAATATTATCAATACCAACATATTCCATAAAATATCCCACACGAAATTTTTCCAATTTTTCCACCAACAAATCCACTATACGATTATTCTACAACTCTACTTCCATAAATAAACTTATATTCATATCAATAGGGAGAGATTCATACCTTATTTTCGCTAGTACCGCGATATCTCCAATTTTTGCCTTGAATTCCAACCAAGATTCACCGCAATACGATAGTATAATCGTAACTACGCATTGTCCAAACTTAAATCCGGAGATTATACTTAATTCGCGTTAAAATCTAGTGGATAGAAGTTGGGAGAATTTTCTAGAAGATTTGGGAAATATTTGGAGAATTCTTGGTTGAAAAATGAGGTTTAGGATCATATTTGGTCCTTAAATAGTGGGTCAAATTCGGGTCGGGTCACTGTAGCGCATCAGAAGTAGCAAGTCGGTTACTCGTATCGCTTAGTGTAGCAAGACTTGTAGCCCGGCCACATGCCGTAGCACTCGGTTATCGTAGCAGCATTTCTGCTTTGTCAGCCGAACTTGTAACGTCCATAATTCTCTACTCCAATGTCCTATCGACGAGCGGTTTATTATGTTGGAAACTAGACTCGACGAATTTCATTTTAGGCTTTTGAAACACCTTAAAACACTTCATATGCTAAGAGATATTCTTCCCTCAAGTTGGACCAATATCTCCACACGAAACTTTACCCATCCTTTCTCCAAAGTCATACTACTCCGTTTCTTCCAGTCATTTCCTTATAAAACTTTCCGGTATACCTTATATACATCCTTCACTCATTAAAATACTTAATAATGCTTGCTCTTTATATTCCAAAGTTGTTTTACTTAGCCATAGCTCGACATACTTACGTTCAAATTTACTAAGTGCTTCTCTGAAAGTACGGGGTGTGACATTTTCCCCCCTTTAAAAACATTCGTCCTCAAATGTTAAACTCTCAGGGATCTTATGAAAATTTCGGCAGAGCTTTCTCTGTAACTGCAATACTACCAACCTGTCTTGCGATAAACCAGTAGCACAATGCCACACAGGGCTATAATAATCAGTAATAACAACGGCCCTAATAATAGTAACTAGCAATATATGCATACCTGAAGGCCATGGCATCTCTATCTGAACCTCATTTGGTAATGGAAACAAATGTGGCTATATGAACCTCATATCTCTGTATACTATCCTTGCCAATATACTCTATACAATAAGGAAGCCCTCGTCAATATCTAGTTCATTGTGTGATGTGCATTGCTCTTTTACCTTTTCTAACCAATTATATCCCTTCTGAAGGAGTCATCGTCAACCTATAAAACAACAGAAGTTGGGATTGAGGATTTACACCCTATGACTCAGCTCTATAGCACGATTTAAGATACAAAGAAGGGTAACCATCCTGAATGCCCTGCAGCCTCCTGTTTATAAGTGTGGCGCGCTTCACACCCATAAACAAGACTCTACTGGACACGGCTCGTAGACCAACCCTAGGACGAACTGCTCTGATACCAATTTGTCACACCCCCGAAGGGTCCCCTGCAGGTCATGGCTATTGAACTAAGATATCAGCTAGCATATATGTACAGTGAGTGAGGTTACTGTGGTAAATTTATTTTTGTTATGACTTACGTGATTGTGATGCTTGACATCTTGGGGATTTGATTGTGGTTGTTTTTGGCTGACTTGCTGTGATTTATTGATATTCATGACTGTTGACTGGCTTGTTTTATTCTATCGATTTTACGAAATATGCATGATACTAATCTTAGTCGGCCTATGATATCTACCGGTACATAGTGTTTGTACTGATACTACCTTGCTGCATTCTTTGAGTGCAGATTTTGATACAGAGACCGTTGCTCGTCCTCACATTTAGCATGGAGGATAATCGTTGATAGATTTTAGGGTGAGCTTCTTCCTATGCCAGGCCACCCGAAGATCTTCTTGCTATAATGTCTTTTCGTACTCTGGACATTATGGATTACTAAATTATTAGACTTCAGATTCTTAGACATGTTTTTAGCTTAGAGTTCTGTACGATGACTTTCGGGTTTTGGAGATTGTAATAGTTAGAACTTCCGCGCTTATTTAAGCATTTATGGCATGATTTATTTTGTTCTTTGATGTTTGCATGAGTAATACTGTTTAGCTTGGTTAATATAAAATCGGACTAAATAGATAGGTGTCTGTATATTAGTGCGCCCACTAGGATTTAGATGGGTGCCAGTCATGGCGGGTTGGGTCATGACAATAAAAGGGTTAAAAATCCCATTTTTCTGCATAATAATTTCCTAAAATATTCTGGAAAGTTCAGCAACATATGAGAGCATATATATAACATAAAAATGAGGATTTTGAATAATTTTGAGTGACAGAATATTAATCGAGGTCCTGATAACGTATAGCCGTGATTATAGTTTCGTCTTGCGTTGGAGTTGGCTTGGTTTCAAAGTGAATATGGAAGATCTTACTATTCTAGTAAAGGTAAGGTGTGAATCTCTCTTTATTAATATTGATTTAGGAATATTTACGAGAATAAGAGAAATAGATTATGGTGTTGGTATTGTTGGCTTGTAGATTAAAGTTGAAAAAGTTTTGGATGAAATTATACATATTTATCTTGTAGAATCTTGATGATATTGTTGTTGATGTTGTTGGTATTGTTTGGGAGTTGTTTTGGTATTTGGAGGAAGTAGATAATATAGGGGAAATGCTGCCCAAATTTTCGTAACCCAAATTAGTCTTCGATAACAAGTACGAATAAGTTGATGGGAAAGTATGATTAAAGATGTATTTCTCGTTATATATAGGTTCGGGTGAAGGGCAGGCACCGAAGTAAATGATCCCTTAAGAGGTAGCTTGACAAATAAGGTATGTAAGGTGTTCAATTCTCTCTCTTTCCTTGGCACGAATCCAACTAGAGCATGAGTATGAATGTTCCATAATAAAATCACTCCATTCCTATGTCATGTAGCTCAAATCTTAATGTCTTAGTTATTTGATTGATTTTTGGTATATTATCATGTTTATCATCGTTAAGTTATTTCTTTGGATTCGACACGAATTCCATAACATAAATCGGAGGTTACGGGCCTTACGTCGCTCAGACAAAGTTGTAGCTTTCATGCATACTATTTACATTATGTATATGTAGCATGTGCTATTTATTGTTCGGGCCGTACGTTCCTCGGAACTAACATGTGATATATATGGATCGGGCCGTACGTTCCTCAACATAAACATATAATATATTTATGGATCGGGCTGTACGTTCCTCGGCACTAACATATTATATTTATGGATCGGGCCGTACGTTCTTCGGCACTAACATGTGATATATATGGATCGGGCCGTACGTCCTCGGCACTAACATTTATGGATTGGGTTGCACGTTCCGCAACACTAACACTTATATATATATATATATATATATATATATATATATATAATCTCTGTGTGTGAGTTAATTACATATGATTTTTAAGATTCATGCATTATATATTGTAAGTTCTCAGATGACAGGTTACCTATACTCTCTTTATATTTCTGTCCAACTTATGTTATGGCTTCTAGCCTTACATACTCAGTACTTTATCTGTACTAACGTCCCATTGCACGGGACGCTGTATTTCATGCTACAGGCTCTGACAGAGTTATTGGAGAGCATCCGCAGTAGGACTTTCAACTTCAGCGGTGTCAGCAAGTGCCACTACTCCGGACTTGCTATCTTTGGTACTTTTCTACTAGGGTAATATATGTTCATATGTACACTCTTAGAGGCTCATAGACATAGTGGGGTATGTAAATATTATGTATAGTCTTGTTGGCCTTGTTTTGGTCTCAGGATACCTTCCTGTAAGCCTTGCCGGCTTTATGATACACGTTATGTTGTGGCGACCTTATCGGTCCACATATGTACATATGTGTAGGATTATCGGATATTTCTATGTTGGGCCTTTTCTGCGTGCAGGTGTTCTCGAGGTACGGTATATGATGTTCAAAGTAACTGTTAAGTCAAGTGATTTCCGGCCTACGGGTCGGAGCCCGTCATACCCCTTGTCGGGGTGTGACAATAATGTCCTAATGAGCAGATTTTTCATCTTGCTCGGGCAAAAGGAACCTAAGTACACATGATTGTAGTTGTATGTAAAACCATTTGAAAGAATCAATAGTTGTGGGGTGCTCGGGGAATGGGCAAACCAAATCAATAACATGGATACATGAAGCAATACGAAACTGAAACTGTAACTGTAAGCTAAAACATAAGGATGACTGAACTGAACATTCGAATCATAATCATAAGTACCCCTTCCTGAACATGGAAAATGATCTGTTTCTAAGAGTTCATAATTGTGGCTTTGGGACCATATAATTGTATGTAACTGTGGTCTCAGGCCCATATATATATATATATATATATATATATATGTGGCCTCAGGCCCATACATAAGTGCACAATTCTATGGCCTCGGGCCTAAGTATACGTAAACATAAATTGTAGCCTCGGGCCCAAACACATGTGATCATCACTCTGTAATTCTTGACATGAACTTGGGAATCATATTGTAGTTCTAACATGGATACTGAGCATTTCTTTACTATCCTTGGACATGGAATAATACTATAGTTTTAACATGGACACTGAGCATTACTATCCTGAGACATAGAATCATACTACAGTTCTAACATGGATTTGAGAATCATATTGAAATACTGATATGAGATTCTGAACATGAATTCATACTGAGGTTCTGATATAGAATATTGACTACTTCTATACTAAATTGAGACATGAATTCAGTAACTATTCATGGGATTCAAAGTATTACTTTTACATAGAAATTTGTGGTCTCAGGACTGAGACTCATGGGATGTCAAACATGAGCTTATACTGATTACGGACTGGGTTCACAATATTCAGAATAATAATCATGAACAACTACAAAAGATGGAAGTTCTGAACTTTTCATGAACAAAGGCATAATTTCTATTTCTGATGTAATTCGTAGTAACCATAAAGAACGAGGTGTGGACAGATCAATAACATTCTCACACGTAGAGAGTTAGCCTTACATACCTTAATCGCTCCAAAACTCGGAGCAAAGCTCTGAACTTTGAAGAACAAATCAAAAAATCTGAACTTGAAACCTTGAGAAGAGTTTTCTTAAAAATCCTAACATTTTAGCGTAGAATCTTGTTAAGAATCCATGTATAAGTGTTAGAATTACTTAGGAATACATGGAACAGACTTACCTTGATGTGGGAGGATGAGGAGAGGGGAGAAATGTCGTGCTAGGGTTCCAAGAACTGAAAAATAGAATAAAAATACGGAAAAATGCGACTTTAATGAGTCCCGGATGGGTTCTGTGTTACACCTCATGCATTCGGGCTAAGATTTGACTCATAAGAATAATGAACCCAATTTGAGTAGTGTATAAATGGTGTTTGAACCCCAATCAATAATGAGAAGAGTCCTTGAGCAAAGGAAAGTCGGAAGCTACCCTACGGAGCGTGATTTCAAGTGAGTTTGGACTATGTCTCAATTGAAATGAGTATATGGAAATATATTTGAGGAATTTGGGAAACTTTCCTTCTTGAAAGTTGTATATCTTTGAAATACCTTTTCAACGGTATATTATAAAGGTCAAACAGACATCTGTACAAAAAGTTATGCCCGTTTTACTAAAACAGTGTTCTGCCTATTTACGGTGGAATCTACGGGCCGTAAAAATTATACGGGCCGTAGATTTGGGCCGTAAAACTGGTCCAGAAAGCCCAAATCACTGTAATTGATTTACGGTGGGATCTAAGGTCCGTAAAACTTTTACAGGCCGTAAAATAAGGCGTAAAACAGGTCCTACAGCAATTTTAAAACTTCGTTTTAAGGCTTTTTCACTTCATTCGTCACACCCCCAAGCCCTAGAACGACCTTCTATTCTCTCCCATCATCAAGAACACCAAGGTAAGCCTATTCTAATCATTTCAAGTCAAGTCTAATATATATCCTTGTAATCTAAGCAAGAAATCATCATTCCTAACCTAGGGTTTTCAAGAAAACCAATCTCAAGGTTCAAGATTCATGATTTTGGAAATCTTCTTCAAAGTTAAAGTCTTTAATTCATGTTTGGAGTATTACCAGGTATGTAAAGTTACTATCTATATGTGGGAACATTATTGTTCTTCCCCACGCCTCATAATCCATAGATTATGATTCTTTACGAAAACTAGGGTTTCTATACCATGCTCATTATAACCCTAGGTCTATGTCCATGATTATATTATGTATGAATTATTATAATTCTATCATTGAGTTCTTAATATTTCTTTATGATTATTGAGAATTCGTCCGTAGTCCATGAACGCCCATATCTCGTATTCCATGGGTTCTTGCATGCATGTTTTTAAATAAAAATGTTTATTTCATAAATATCCTATATGTCTACAAGTTTTAGTGCAATTGTATTATATAATTATGTTCATGCCATGATTCAAGATACATACATGCTAAATACAAGTTATTTCATGAAACCATGTTTACAAGTTATTTCGTGAAATCATGATTACAAGTCATTTACAAGTTAATTCACGAAAATCATGGGCTTCTTAGCCAAATATATTATGTTCATGTGTTTGGGAGTTGCACGAATTACCGAGAAGGCTCAGATAGCCTGAAACTACGTAGCCACCGTAAGACAAGGATCGCTCCGCCCAGTTAGGACGATTCCTTAATTTTACACTGAATGGATCCATCAGGCAGGTTACCACCTTATACCCTGGCAAGGTATGGGGGCTCTGCTGGTCCTACGAGGTACCAGACTCCACGTATCCACGTGGTGATATCATGTTGTCGGTTTATGAAATGCTCTCACTACTTATCATGTTTTATTTATGTTATATATATACGTACCCATGCTCATGATCATGTTCATGTCCAGGTTTTCAGTTTCAGTTCTTATCATGTTATTCCATGTCCCATGTTATTTCTTTCAATTGTTTTACATACCAGTACATTCAATATGCTGACGTCCCCTTTTATTGCCCGGGGGCTGGCATTGCACGATGCAGGTACGGATTTACAGGACCATGCCTCTGCTCATTAGGATCTGCACGTACCAGCTTATTGGTGAGCCCCATCTCATTCAAGGTTTAGACATTGTCTTTCTTTATTTAGTTTTGCATTTAAAGGTATATTGGGGGCCTTGTCCCAGCAAGTATGTTACGTGTTTCAGACTTATGTTAGAGGTTTCATAGACAAGACAAGTGTCATGCTAGACTTCCAGAGTTGGTTAGCCGGTTTGGCTCATTTATGATATTGTCCGCATTCACGACTTAACCGAGTACTTGTGTTTAATATTATGACTTACTATGTTTTACAAAAGCTCATCATGCACTTCACTTTATAATTCCGCTCATGTATACCTCATGATGATTCGGCAAGCCATTCGTGGTTCGCTCGGTCACGTACGGTCGGCACCGAGTGCCGTGTTACGCCTGTGCCATGGTTCGGGGCGTGACAAAACTTGGTATCAGAGCCTAGGTTCAAGTGTCTTTAGGAAGTCTATGAAACCGTGTCCAGTGGGGTCACTTTTATATATGCGAGGGCCCCATACATATAGACAGTTGTCCACCAAGACATTTAGGATTGTCCCACTTCCTTCATATTCTAGATCGTGTAGTTAGAGCAGTACTTTTAGGATGCCTTTCTAATTCGTGCGTGTACGTATTTTCAGAAAATGCCTGCAAAAAGGAAATACACCAGAAAGGCCATAGCCACCAGCCAGGGGGCTACTGTAGAGGCAACTCGCGAAGAGACCGTTCCAAATCAGACATCAGCCTCAACTGCTCCTACAGTTACACCTCCTAGTGATTCGGATAGGGATGTTAGGAGTGCTATCAACATGCTCACACAACTGGTAGTAGCTTAGGCCCAACGTCAGGAATCTGGGTCAAATTCGGGGAATAATGGAGAGTCTTCTAAGACTAAGGACTTTCTCAGAATGAATCCCCAGTCTTCACGGGGACAAAGAAAGACGAAGACCTCGGACTACATTGATGCTCTCCGGTAAGATCTTCGGATTATGACAAGCATACTGGAACCGAAGCAATCGCTTTTGGAGCTCATCGGCTGAATTGCTAACACTTGGTATGAATCTTGGGAATTATCCCGAGGTGAGGATGCACCGACGCTACCGGGATGAATTTACAAGCGCATTCCCCGGACTACTTCATGCCAATAAGTCCGAGAGGGTAAGGCCGAGCCTTTCGAAGCTTAAGCGAAATGGCAAGTCGGGTTCGGAGACTACTATTTGAAATTTGTCGGGCATAAGCATGCTCCACATATGGTACCGTATACGAGGGCAAGAGTGAGGAGGTTTGTTGGAGGACTTGATTCCCATTTCTATGATAGGGCCGATATTACTGCACAGAACTGGAGAATGACTATTTCCAAGATGGTTGCTTTCGTACAGGGTAATGAGACAAGGCTAAATGAGCAGGAAGCCTTGAAGAAAGAGAAAGACAAGGAGTTCAATAGGAGGGTCAATTCTACCGGACAGTTCAGTGGGAACGGAAACAGGAAATTCTTTAAGAACAGGTCAGCAGGACCTGCTCCGTCCACAGCAAGTGCCCCAGTCCCCAAGTTCTGTAATGATAAGAAGCAGAATTTCAGGCCATCAAGTTCTTACTCTCAGGCTAGTATGGGTCAGTCGACTTATACCCATCCGATATGCGGCAAGTGTAACAAGAGACACTCAGGTGAGTGTCGTATAGGTACTGATGCCTGCTTTAGATGTGGTCAGAAGGGCCATTTTCAGATGGACTGTCCATCAGCCAGACAGGGTGCCGAAGTCCAAAAATTCAGCAGCTCCTCGTCACAATCAGGCCTAGCAGGGGCGTGGCACGACAAGGTCCGGCAATACGGGCGGTGGTCAGAACTGTTTGTATGCATTGACGGTCGTCGGATACCGAGGCTGAGCGACATGTTGTCACGGTACACTCACGCTTTCATTTTTTGAAGTATATGCCCTTATTGACCCGGATCCACCTTATCTTATGTAACCCCTTTTGTTGCTAAAAAGTTTGGTATTGAACCAGAAACATTGTATGAACCCTTTGAGGTGTCAAACCTAGTTGGGGAATTATTCATAGCTTGACGTATTTATAGGGGTTGCCGCTTTTAGTCTATCACCGCAGAATCATAGCTGATTTAGCGGAATTAGAAATGGTAGCCTTTGATGTGATCATGGGTATGGGTGGTTAGCTTCATGTTATGCCACGGTATGTTATAGAACTAAAGTTGTAAGATTCGAGTTTCCTAATGAGCCAGTCATAGAATGGGAGGGTAATTCAGTAGTACCTAGGGGTAGATTTATTTCATACCTAAAAGCCAGAAAAATGATTTCCAAAGGTTATATCTACTACCTAGTTCGAGTCAAGAATTCAAATGCCCAGACTCCAACTCTTTAGTTCGTCCCAGTTGTAAATGAATTTCTAGAGGTCTTTCTCGAAGATCTTCCAGGAGTCCCTCCTGACAGGGAGATTGAATTTGGAATTGATCTACTTCCCGATACTTAGCCGATATCTATTCTGCCATACAGAATGGCTCCAGCAGAGTTAAAAGAGTTAAAAGTCCAGTTGAAAGATCTTCCTGACAAGGGGTTTATTAGGCCTAGTGTTTTGCCTTGGGGTGCGCCAGTCTTATTTGTCAGAAAGAAAGATGGTTCCTTCCGTATGTGTATAGACTACCGTCAGTTGAACAAGGTCACTATTAAGAATAGGAACTCTCTTCCTAGAATAGATGACTTATTTGACCAACTTCAGGGCGCCCAATATTATTCCAAGATTGACCTCAGATCAGGCTATCATCAGTTAAAGGTTAAGGAAGTTGATATTCCGAAGACCGCTTTCAGAACCCGTTATGGCCATTTTGAATTTCTTGTTATGTCATTTGGGTTGACAAATGCGCCACCGCTTTCATGGATCTTATGAGCGAGGGTCTTCAAGCCTTATCTCGACTTATTCGTCATTGTCTTCATTGATGATATTTTGGTGTATTTTAAAGTAATGAGGCGATCATGTACGAGAAAATCTCAGAATAATGTTGCAGACTCTTAAAGATTGCGAACTTTTTGCAAAATTCTCAAAGTGTGAGTTTTGGCTTAAGTCAGTGACATTCTTAGGCCATGTGATCTCAGGAGAAGGTGTTAAAGTTGATTCTCAGAAGATTGATGCCGTAAGGAGTTGGCCCAGACCCATCTCAGTTTCTGATATAATAAGTTTTTTGGGTCTGGCAGGCTATTATAGACGTTTTATCGAAGGATTTTCTTCTATTTCTGCTCCGTTGACTAAGTTGACCCAGAAGAAGGTTAAGTTCCAATGGTCAGATGCTTGTGAGCGAAGCTTTGAAGAGTTGAAGAAGAGATTGACTTCTGCTCCGATTTTGACGCTACCAGAAGGAACCGAAGGGTTCGTGGTTTATTGTGATGCTTTGGGAGTGGGTCTCAGATGTGTCTTAATGCAGCATGGTAAGCTTGTAGCTTATGCATCTCGTCAGCTCAAGGTTCATGAAAAGAATTATCCGACTCATGACCTAGAGTTGGCAGCTGTAGTTTTTGCACTTAAGATATGGTGTCATTATTTGTATAGAGTGCATGTTGATATTTTCACAAATCATAAAAGCCTGCAGTATATCTTCAAGCAAAGGGAGCTGAATCTTAGGCAGAGGAGATGACTCGAATTGCTTAAGGATTATGATGTGGATATTCTCTATCATCCGGAGAAAGCGAATGTTGTAGCCGATGCTCTTAGTCGGCGTTCCATGGGGAGTTTAGCCCACGTTGATGCAGATAAGAGATTTATGACCAAGGAATTTCACCGTTTGGCTAGTCTGGGAGTTTGACTTTTGGACTCCGAGAATGGCAGCGTGGTTGTTCAGAATAGAGCCCTTTCCTCCTTAGTGGTTGAAGTCAAAGAGAAACGAAGTTTAGTGGATCCCTACTTGTTGTAGGCGAGAGAGGGATTCAAAAGCATAAGATGACGGCTTTTGAACAAGGGGAGATGATGGTACCTTGAGGTACCGAGCGGTGTGCTCCAGATGTAGATGGGCTCGAGAGAGCGAATCATGTCGAAGCTCAGAACTCGGGTATTCCATTCACCCAGGTTCCACTAACATGTACCATGATCTTAAGGAGATTTATTGGTGGAATGATATGAAGAAGAATGTAGCAGATTATGTAGCTAAGTATCTGAATTGTCAGCAAGTGAAAGCCGAACACCAGAGGCCTGGTAGCTTGGCTCAGAATATTGAAATTCCTGTTTGGAAATGGGAAATGATCAATATGGACTTTGTATCAGGTCTACCTCATTCAGGTAGGAGACATGACTCTATTTGGGTGATCGTTGACAGGCTTACTAAGTCGGTGCACTTTTTACCAGTCAAGACCACAGATTCAACAGAATATTATGCCAAGCTGTATGTTTATGAAATTGTCAAATTGCATGGGACCCCAGTGTCTATTATTTCAGATCGTGGTGCTCAGTTCACAGCGAATTTCTGGAAATCCTTTCAGAAAAGATTGGATACTAAGGTGAACCTCAGCACAACTTTTCATCCGCAGACAGATGGCCAGGCAGAGCGTACTATTCAGACCCTTGAGGATATGTTGAGAGCATGTGTCCTAGATTTCAAAGGTAATTGGGATGATCACTTACCCCTTATTGAGTTTTCCTATAATAACAGTTATTATGCTAGCATTGGGATGGCACTTTTTGAAGCTCTGTACGGGCGAAGGTGTAGGTCACCAATTGGTTGGTTCAAAGTTGGTGAAGCAGAGTTGTTAGGGCCATATTTGGTCTATCAGGCGATGGAGAAAGTCAAGTTGATTCAAGAGCGTTTGAAAACGGCTCAGAGTCGCCAGAAGTCTTACACAGATGTGAGGCGAAGAGACTTAGAATTTCAAGTTAATGATTGGGTGTTCCTTAAAGTCTCACCTATGAAGGGTGTTATGAGATTTGGGAAGAAAGGAAGCTTAGTCTCGGATATATTGGACCTTACGAATTTCACGAAAGGTCGGTCTAGTAGCTTATGAACTTGAGTTGCCACAAGAGTTGGTCTTTGTTCACCCACCGTTTCATGTATCCATGCTCAGGAAGTGTGTAGGAGACCCGTCGTTGGTTGTTCCTGCTGATACTATAACAGTTAAGGATGGCCTCACCTAAGAGGAGATCCCCGTAGCCATTCTTGATCGTCAAGTTCGCAAGTTGAGAACTAAGGAAGTAGCCTCGAGAAAGGTCTTATGGAGGAGCGAGAAAAGTTGAAGAGGCTACATGGGAAGCGAAGACATGATGAAATCCGGATATCCTCACTTGTTTGAAAGAGACGAGAGAGAGTTCAAGGTAAATACCTTTAGTATTCATGTCATGTCCATGTATTCATGCCTCACGTTTCACGTTCAAGTTCATGTATTCTCTATTCATGTCTCATGTTTTAGCACTCATGTTTTCATGAAACCATGTCATGTCAGTTTTTCATGTTCCATGTCATGTTTCTTCACGTTCATATTTTCAAGTTATGTCCAGCCGCATTCTTAATCATGACCCATCATTCGAGGACGAATGATCCCAAGCAGGAGATATTGTAACACCTCATGCATTCGAGCTAAGATTTGACTCGTAAGAATAATGAACTCAATTTGAGTAGTGTATAAATGGTGTTTGAACCCCAATCAATAATGAGAAGAGTCCTTGAGCAAAGGAAAGTCGGAAGCTACCCTACGGATCGTGTTTTCAAGTGAGTTTGCACAATGTCTCAATTGAAATGAGTATATGGAAATATATTTGAGGAATTTGGGAAACTTTCCTTCTTGAAAGTTGTATATCTTTGAAATAAATTTTCAACGGTATATTATGGAGGTCAAACAGACATTTGTACAAAAAGTTATGCCCGTTTTACTAAAACAGTGTTCTGCCGATTAACGGTGGAATCTACGGGGCGTAAAAATTATACGGGCCGTAAAACTGGTCCTAAAAGCCTAAATCACTGTAATTGATTTACGGTGGGATCTAAGGTCCGTAAAACTTTTACGAAAGCCGTAAATATATAAAACGGTGTCCTACGGACCATTTTAAAACTTCGTTTTAAGGCTTTTTCACTTCATTCGTCACACCCCCCAAGCCCTAGAACGACCTTCTATTCTCTCCCATCATCAAGAACACCAAGGTAAGCCTATTCTAATCATTACAAGTCAAGTCTAATATATATCCTTGTAATCTAAGCAAGAAATCATCATTCCTAACCTAGGGTTTTCAAGAAAACCAATCTCAAGGTTCAAGATTCAAGATTTTGGAAATCTTCTTCAAAGTTAAAGTCTTTAATTTATGTTTGGAGCATTACCAGGTATGTAAAGTTACTATCTACGTGTGGGAACATTATTGTTCTTCCCCACGACTCATAATCCATAGATTATGATTCTTTACGAAAACTAGGGTTTCTATACCATGCTCATGATAAGCCTAGGTCTATGTCCATAATTATATTATGTATGAATTTTCATAATTCCATCATTGAGTTCTTATTATTTCTTTATGATTATTGAGAATCCGTCCGTAGTCCACGAACGCCCATATCTCGTATTCCATTGCATGTATGTTTTTAAATAAAAATGTTTATTTCATAAATATCCTATATGTCTACAAGTTTTAATGCAATTGTATTATATAATTATGTTCATGCCATGATTCAAGATACATACATGCTAAATACGAGTTATTTCATGAAACCATGTTTACAAGTTATTTCGTGAAATCGTGATTACAAGTCATTTACAAGTTAATTCACGAAAATCATGGGCTTCTTAGCCAACTATATTATGTTCATGTTTTTGGGAGTTGCACGAATTACCGAGAAGGCTCAGATAGCCTGAAACTACGTAGCCACCGTAGGACAAGGATCGCTCCGCCCAGTTAGGACGATTCCTTAATTTTACACTGAATGGATCCATCAGGCACGTTACCACCTTATACCCTGGAAAGGTATGGGGGCTCTGCTGGTCTTACGAGGTACCAGACTCCACGTATCCACGTGGTGATATCATGTTGTCGGTTTATGAAATTCTCTCCCTACTTATCATGTTTTATTTATGTTATATATATATATACGTACCCATGCTCATGCTCATGTTCATGTCCAGGTTTTCAGTTTCAGTTCTTATCATGTTATTCCATGTCCCATGTTATTTCTTTTAATAGTTTTACATACCAGTACATTCAATGTGTTGACGTCCCCTTTTATTGCCCGGGAGCCTGTATTTCACGATACAGGTATAGATTTATAGGACCACGCCTTTGCTCATTAGGATCTGCACGTATCAGCTTTTTGGTGAGCCCCATCTCATTCGGGGTTTAGACATTGTCTTTCTTTATTTAGTTTTGCATTTAAAGGTATGCTGGGGGCCTTGTCCCAGCAAGTATGTTACGTGTTTCAGACTTATGTTAGAGGTTTCATAGACAAGACAAGTGTCATGCTAGACTTCCAGAGTTGGTTAGCCGGTTTGGCTCATTTATGATATTGTCGCATTCACGACTTAACCGAGTACTTGTGTTTAATATTATGACTTACTATGTTTTACAAAAGCTCATCATGCACTTCACTTTATAATTCCGCTCATGTATACCTCATGATGATTCAGCAAGCCATGTGGTTCGCTCGGTCACATGCAGTCAGGCACCGAGTGCCGTGTTACGCCCAGGCCATGGTTCGGGGCGTGACATTCTGCTTTAGCGTATGCGTTGTAGAATGCATTATGCGGCCGAGATGCTAAAGTTTTTTGAAACAGAACATTGGAAACTTTAAGACTAAATTTTGGTCTAAAATGTGTTGGGAAATGCATCACACAGAATGCGTTCTTCGTCGCATACGTGTGTTCAGCTGACTGTTCTGCGATCCTTTAGTAAAACGGTCATCACATTTTGTACAGATGTCTATTTGAGATGCACCTTATACCTATGGAAATTTATTTCAAAGGGTTACAACTATTATAGGGAAAGTTTTCCCAAATTCCTAATTAAGAAGGGGTTATAGTCGCTTGAAGTAAGCTCTTTTGCTACTCACTTGTAAACATGTCCGTAGAGTGGCTTCCAACTTTGCTTTGTCTTAAGACTCTTCTTATGACTTGATTAGGTTTTGAAACACTTCTTACACCTCCCATATTGGTTCCATTATATCCCCATATTATGGGTCAAACCTTAGCACGAAAGTATGAGATGTTACATCCCCAAACTCCTAACGCCTAATAGACTCGATACTCCTAGTGGCATCCACCACTGCCAGAAAAGTACCTCCTGAAGTTGCCACATGTGACGCTGCGAGTCGAAGGGGATAAGACAAGCCCCTAATAAACTTTCTAATCCTCTCAGTCTCATCAGGTAGAGCAGTCAAAGCATGGAGAGACAAAGAGTGAAACATCATCTCATACTCGGTCACATATACTCACGCCTCTTATCCCTCAAGCTATAGGGAACCCACTTCTCTAGAAACATACACGAAATTCGGCCCAAGTAAGTGGAGGCGACCCAGCTGGCCTAGTTTCAATAAAAACCTCAACCACTGCTTGACGGGGCCAACCATTTGAAATGCTACGAAGTACACTCCGTTGGACTCAGCCAATCCCAAATTGTGAAATCGTCCATGGCAACTAACTAGGAAGTCATACGCATTATCATCAAGATGCCCATCATATTGTGGTGGCTTTATCTTATCAAACTTATCCCACTTCTACTACTCAACGGTCATAGTAGGCTAGGAAACTGGGTGGATAGCAACACCCGGAACTGGTAAATCCGGAAACTGAGGAGCCACACCAGTAGTTGGCTGTGCCCCTGGGTCCTATACCCTGCAACAATAATAGGATCGGGAGTCTGAGCTTCAACTCTGGTCTGAGAACCTCTGGAGTAGCCGGTAGTATGCCCGCCTGAGCCATTCCCTCAAAGAAGCTCAAAATACGCACCAAGTGTCCTAAAGAATAAGAGTAAAAATTAATCCAACTGGTGCCTGGGCGGATCCAACCTCATCCGCCTGAACCAGAATCTCCTCTAGGTCCAGAGTCACATCCCTTGCATAGGCTTGAGCAGCAGCTGGTGCTCGGCTTCTGGTTGGTGTATCAATATGGGCTCTAGACCTGCCTCTCCCACGAGCAACAGCAGCAGCGGGCACAGGTTCCTGGTCAAATCGCAGTTGATCGTGTCCTCACCATCTGTGAGAGAATGAAACAAAGAAACTCTTAGAATCCATTATAATCAAGTACGCACGATAAGGAATGAAAAATCAGAAGTTTCCTAGATGTCCTATAGCCTCTTGAAGATAGGTATGGAGCTCATCGTACCTATCCACAAGATTCTACTAGGCACTATTCTTGTACTTGTGAGACGGGTGAACCAAAGCTCTGATACCAATTTGACACGACCCAATTTCATAAGCCGTGAAGGCACTAACTCCAACCAAGTTAGTAAGCCATCCACAACCAATACTATGAAAAAGATAAGTAAAACATGCAAAAATATCATGCAAGTCAATTTAAAGTCTTAAATATGCCTTATAATCATAAAATACGGAATAAGTAATACAATCCCCAAAATCTGGTATCACGAGTACTAGAACACTAAGAGGAATAAAAGTCTAAAATAGTAATTTAAATACACTATCTGAAATAAGAGGACATGAAGTAAAAGGGAAAGGGAATCCGGTGCTATGCATCGGCTGGTAGCTCACCCCGCGTCCTCCTAGACAGCTACTCAACGGAAAGTGAGATCATGTGCTCCACTCGAATTGGGTATCGAATATGCACACAAAAAAGGTGCAGCAAGTGTAGCGTGAGTACAGAAAATTAGCTTGTGCTCAACAACATCATCGACTGATCCTAACGAAAACGGAGACGAGGTTTGGTCTTCTGATTAATACTGTTACGGTTCACTTTTATGTGAGGCATAGAAGCTACTAAGAGATTGTGGACTCTATTTGAATTTTTATATTTTTTTTAGAGTCGCCACCTAATTTATAAGGGAAACTAGGAAAATCAAGTTAAAAGGATTTATTCAAATAAGAGAAAAATCTCTTTTAAACCAGGGTTCGAGGTAAGGGTTCTGGTGATCCCCCAGGGAAGGTTTTAAGCACCCTAGTATTAAGGATCCGAAAAATAGGGTTGACTTTCAAGCTTCGATGTGTGATTAATTGTAATTATTTGCTTAAAAGAGTTTATTTATTGTAAAACTATCATGGCATGTTATAAAATGTTTTGGCAAAAAAGTCCTTTGTTTTTTAGATAAAAGAGTTGAAAAATGTATATAAGGGTTAGAGTCATTTCACTTTCAGACCAAAACACACTTAAGATTGCTCTTAAGTAGAGTTCCACTAATTTGGTCCTAATGTTATGCCTTTTGGTCCTTATAAACCTTATTTGAGTGCATTTCCTTCGTAAATATGTCATGAGTTTATACAAGAATATAAAGGTTTTTTCTTAAATACAAGTATAGTTTATCCATTTTACTATTTTTCCAAGGTCAACCATATACTACTTTAGAACCCCTTCTCTCAAACTAAGTTTAAGTGTATTTCCTTTTGTTTATTTGACTTAACCTTGGACTTGGCCCCAAAAGGATTAAAATCCTTAAGTTATTCATAGTTTGAAATTCATTTCCTTCTACAATACTTTACTACTCTTTATGAAATCAGTTTTTGATCCTTTAAGTTCCAAAAACATTTCAAACCTTTTATCTTAGGAAAAACGGCCCACAGCAGTTTCAATTTCACAGTAACCAAATGTTTGTGAGTGTATGTGTATATATATGTATATATATACAGACGGAGAGAGAGAGAGAGAGAGAGAGAGAGAGAGGTTATCAAGTTTGGAAAATCATTTACCGTGTTTTCAAAATATCAAACATGTATTATTTATTTTGTTGGGTCTAATTTTAAAATCATTTGAAGGTTTTGTAGACGTTCTAAACAATATGTATACACCTAAGTGTCTAAGCTCATCCACTCGGGTTTTAATATACACACAAGCATTCTTTACGATTTGCAAATACAAGCATATGTATATATATGAAATGAAAGAAAAAAAAAGAGTTAGGTTGGTGGGCCTACCGAAGCCCACCAGTTGGCATTTTCCCCCATGGATGGGTCTTCAATCATTTCCAGAACTCGATAGAAAGAAAGGGGTGTTAGGCATCTGGCCCAACAGTGGCTTATAAAGAAGTTGGCCCAAGTAGTCCATTGGCAGTGGTTCCATGCAAAGAGGGAGTAGAAGGAAAAGAAGAAGACGGTTAGAGTGCATCTATACTTAGCAACTTAGATAAGAGAGAAAATAAATCAGTCATGTACAATCATATACACAAAGGCAGGTTTCAGTCGTATATTCAGCACATTGAGGTGTATATCATAAATGCAAGCTCAAGGATAAATTGTCACACCCCGATGAGGAGCATGACGAGCATCGACCTATAGGCCGGATGCCACCTGGCGTAACAGTTACCATGATTTTCATACAACCATTATTCGATACAATATGAATCTAACATGACTGAAAGGACACCTGCACGCAGAAAAGGCCCAAATATAGATGTTGACACCTAATTTTTGACCTCCCACAATTTATTTTAATTACTCACAGGCCTTGGACAATAAATGAAGCAAACCATGCATCTTAAAAAGGGTTAAATAATTTTTATAAAATTGTTTAGATCAATATTTTTCTCCTTTAAATTGATATAGTGATTTTTATGACATTATAAATTATTTAGGAATTAATTGGCATTTTATGACATTTATGAAATATTTTGTTGAGATTAATCAAAGGCAAAACAATTTTTTGAATAATTATTCACTTAATTGCTAATTTGTCAAAAATACCAATTAACAAATGATTTGTTCTCTTTAAATCCAAGGAATTTGAGTAATTAAAAGAATTGATCATTTTACCCCTCCGTCTTTAATTCTATGTGCTTGCATAATTGATTTAAATAATTAAATTGTTCTAGTGCTTAAATTAGATTAATTAATCAATCAGAGGGTCATAATATTGCAACATTCATTTAGATTTGAAACCAATTATGGCTAGGCTTGCAAAATTGAACTTATTAGCCGTGTTTTAAATTAATTACATCCTAGTTTATTGCTATGGTCAATAATTGGTTGTTTAAAGTGTTTGTCCATTTTATTAAACTACCCGTCCTACCCCTATACGCGTATATACAGCTAGTATACACAAATATACATGTGTGATATACGTTTATAGGGCCCCTTCCCCTTTTTTAAAATTATGGACCCAGCCTAATTCTCATATGATAAGGAGGGGTAATACCACTCTACGCCTCATTTCCCCAAACCAAACACAGCCTATACCTCTTCTCTCTCCCTTCTTTCCTCTTCTGTGTAACCCTAGGGCGTTGCCTCGCTTTCTTTCTCTCTCTCTCTCTCTCCACCAAAAATGGTAAAAGCGCAGAGAATACAGAGGGTACACAGCTTTTGCATAGTTGTTTTAGTGAAACAATTAATGCTACTACTTTGAATCCGTCATCTTCTCTCCAAACGCGGTAATACTCATTTTCTTTACTATGTTTTTCTTAAATTTTTGATTGAAATCCTCAATTTTCCGCATTTTATTTGTTATCTTTTACTCGAACCTCATTGGTTGAATGGGAATGAGTCGGATCGAGTCAAACAAGATTCAGATCTAATCATTTGTTGATGGTATGAGTCGATCTAGACCTTAGATAATGTTTGCAAGGTCAATCTCTGAAAGATTTATGTTGTCCCACATCGTTGGTTTAAAACCTTGAATTGATTATGGGGTTCTATAAATAGAACCCCATCCCTCACTAGAAAAAGAAAAAAGTTTTGAATATCATAGCTTGAGCTTTGAGTAAATACAACTCGAAATTCTGAGCTTTAGTTAAAAAAATTTAAAGACTTAACTATAAAAGTAGAGTCTTCCAAAAGATTAAATATTTATTTACTTCTCTTTTGTGTGGCTGAGTGTGAGAATTGGAAGCACAAAGGCTCCGAACCATTCTTATTCACGGCTATGCAGACAAAAGGTAATTCTTTATCTTGTTTTTGCTCTTTAAAATTTACAATTCTTATTTAATCATGAATTTTATGTTAGAAGAGTTGCTTAGGATAGACATCAAGTAGATGTTAGCTTACTTAGATGCAATCCTTGCTCAATATGTATTGAGAACCAAACTGGATACTTTGCTGCCATGCTTGTATGGAAATCTGGCTTAACTATTCAAATGATTGGCTTAGAATGACTATTTTGGGTATTAGATTAAGCCATGTAAGCTGTTTGACATAAATATCCTTAGACTAGGAGTCCATATGAAATGCTATTTGATTATGTGTATGCTTAATGTGATCAATGATGCTTAATGTTCTGAAAGACCTCTAGTGTTTGCTATGATTGACTTTGTTTAGAATCATGATAGTTCCAGTGCCTTAGTCATAAGAGTTCTGATGACAAAATGTAGATAAATTGAGGTGTTCCCAAGGAGTTGGGACTTGTTATTCTTTTGTTCTTAAATAGTCTTAACCTGAGGCTTATGTGCTTTTCTTGGTCTGAATTTGCTTACTTCACTTGTCTTGTTTGATATTGTCTGAAATATCTAAGATAAAATAAGGGAGCTTGAATAGTAGAAAACGAGGCCTAGTAAAGTTCAACCTTTCTTGTAAAAGGTTTATAATGTGATTGGGTTATTTGGAGCTGATTAAATGAAGCTTAGCTTATTTCAAAACATGTGCTAGTCCATTTTGATCTTTTTGCATCTGAGTTTAATAAGGTGAGAAGGTCTGAATGAGTTAGTTTATCACCCTATTTTATGTTATGTCTGAGCTTTGGGCTGAGAAGAGAGAGGGAAGTTTTGACAGTCTTTGATGCATACTTGGACATATTATCCCTTTCTCATGCTATGGTAACACTATTTGTTTAAGTCTTGATTTATTAACGGAAGTCTGTTCTGACTGTGCATAAAGGGGGATCTTGTGTGTGAGTTGCATTAGCTGTCTTGGTGCCTTTCCTTTAAGTGATATAGTTTTGCGGTTCGCTTTTTACGCGGTGTTAAGGCATAAAAGGCTACTACGAACTCGTTGGTTCTCTTTCGGACTTTGTTTTAAAAGAGTCGCCACCTAATTTTTAGCAAATTAGGAAAACCAGTTTTGAAGGGTTTATTCAAATATCATGAAAAAAACTTCATAATCCAGAGTTTTAGGTAAGGGTTCTGATGATCCCCTGGGGAAGGTGTTAGGCACCCCAGTATTAAGGATCCGTACGATACGGTTGACCTTTGAATTCTAGTGTATGAGTATTTGCTTAAACTGCTTATTTTGTCCTGAAAAAAAAGAACTGTCAATAATAGGTTTGCATAGTATGTATGTTTGAGATTTTTTTTGGATATATTCACTTTATATATAGGGTATCATAGTTTTGGGTTTATAATATCTGTATATAAACAATCTCCTCTTATGTATAGGGTCACTCCATATTGGAACGTTCAATCTTATCCAGAACTTTATATTACGACTTGGTTCTTCTATGTTATAAAGGGCATTTTATATGTTAAAAGAATTATATCTTGTCTGTAAATGCTCGTCTTTTTGGGCCCGTTCTTGGCCAAAATAGTGCAACATTTTGAAGATCTTTTGATATCCTTAATTTTCAGGAAAGGAGTTATATTTTTGTTAAAATGCGACTTTTATTTAAGAGTCAAGCATAGAACTGATCCAATTTGTCCATAATTTTATCGCAATTGAAGAAAACTGTTTGCTTTGAGCTTCCTTTGATATGACTAAAACCGAGTGAATTTTGTAAAAGAAAAATAGTTTGTAATAAGAGTCATTTGAGTTTGACAACCAGTTTTGGAAAGACCTTGTATCAAAATGTTGCAAGCTTTTGAGTTAGAAAAACGGTATTAATTTATACTTGAAATAGTTTTAGGAATCCCTTTTTATCCTTAGTTTTGAAAACGTTATGTTTGATTATGGGTTTTAAAAAAAATCGCTCGGGGACCTAAAGTCATCTTAACGGCATGTGAACCGTTGTCCTAAGATGGCTAATTCCAATCATAAAATATTTTCACTATAATATGAGTTTGATACAAGTTACAAATACATCAAAATTGAAATGAAAAGCAAATATTGTTATACCCCATTTAGAGCGGGTCAAGCGGAGTACAACAAATTGGTGATTCCTATATTATTTGACTTAAGGAGTCGCCACCTAATTATTTTTATAGTGAATTAGGACACCTAATTGTTAACTAATTAAAACTAAACTCCATTTTTAAGGTCTTACAAACCTAACGGATTCTAGGTAAGGATTCTAATTATCCTAAAGGGAAGGGGTTAAGTATCCTTTAAGATTCGTTAAAACGATTAATCCGGCCAAACTTAGGTTAATAAAATTAGGCTTTGAAAATTTGTTAAGACACAGAGGTTATATCCTCTTTGAATATATATATTTATATATATTGGAACCATAGTTACGTCATTGCAAAAAACAAAATAAACTTTTGATTTTAAGAGCTTAACCTATAAGGATATTTTGAATAAAAGTGGGCAAAGATTTGAGAACGTTATTTTTTTTTAAATTTTTTTAGGCAAAAATAAGCTCTTTAACTTTTTAGAAGAGTATACAAAGGCAAAATTAATTATGAAAAAGATTTACCTCAAGGTAGAAATGGGTTAATCTTTTAGCTCATATCAAACTTGTTTTTTTTTTTTTTTGCTTACTGGAAGACTTCCTAGTGAAAATTTTAAGTTGAAAAATTTATCCCAAAAAGAATGTTCAATAATTCTTAAGCTCCGATTTGTATTAAAAGCATTTAGAAATGATCCAGTGATACGAAAAGTATTTTATCTGATTACTCTTGTTTTTCAACTATTAATTATCTCAAAGGAAGGAGTCAATTTGCAACAAGCTAAAAAAATGAACCACGTCTTTTCTTCTATGCAATGCTATCGGTGGAGAGGCCTACAAATATATACCTAAATTCTCAAACATTGAAAATATTATAAAGGACTTCTAATAAAATTACCCCCGATTTTCCCACTATTATTTCTAAATTAATACCAGTATTAATCCTATACTCATATTAAGGGAACCATGTTAGAAACATTACTAAAATAGCAAGGTTATGGCCGAGTGTAATAAAAGAAAACTAGAATGGAGGATGCCCCGGGCCCTAGTTCATTTTCCATTTGGATGGGAGAGGGCGGGGAACTGAATAATTGAGGGATGATGACTTCATTATTCCTTTTTGACTCCGCTTGAATGCATAGAGCGATAGATACTTGACGGGGCGAAATGCAAGTTTCTTGATCTCACGGAACACGTAGTCTCGTTTCGAGACTCACTCATGACTCCGGATGTATCGCAAAAAGAAATAAAGAAGAGAATTAGAGCAGCGACATACTTTACGATAGTCAAGACTTTATAACAGACAACAAACATAGATGAAATACAATAAAGATCACTAAGGTACCATAAATTAACCAAACTTAGACAAGTATTTTATGCCTCAACACATACTTTACTCACACGGAGATGCACAGGATCTAGACTAGGTGTGTTTTGCGATATTCCATTATTTAAAGAACTCAGATAAGGTATTTTGCATATAGAGCATGTGCAGAACTTTAAAAATGAATATTGGCAGCACACAAACACATACAGAGCCTAACGCGACATGTTCGCAACATACAAACACATATCGAACTTAGAAGGAACATTTTGCAGTATTCGGGTAAACACAGAACAAACAAATCAAACTTGGAAGTGTACATCTTGTACAGAACTCTAATGAGTCATATGGGGAATATTCATGCGTGTGCAGGACCAAAATAATGCATACTTGCACACATATAGAGATTCAGAGACTAAGCAAAGTATATTTTGCAGTACAAAACACTTAAATCCCACATATATTATAGCTAGTATCAATCAAACATGCATAACATATAGAGCTCAAGGTATTTAGACACACGAACTAAGCATGATGAACTTAAGCTACCACAAAGCAGTTGGTCCTTATATCTAAATAGGATGGATCGGACTAAACCAACGCTAAGCCACATACACTTGAAAATAGGAAGAACTCATTATAACTTTAAACCAAAAGGAAAACTACTAAACTGATGATTGAATCTGTCCATCGCTTGGAAGAGGAAAACCACCAAACTAGTAACCTGATGCACTTATAGTTGAATAGTTAGCCCCAAACTGATAACTAGACTCTATTGGGCAAATACGACGACACGCTGAAATAACAAAAGCTTACTAATTTAGGTTAATTCCTACATTTTGGACTGCAAGCCGACCCATAGAGAACAACACAACAGGAGCTGTGGGTATCTAATAACAACAAACTGAAAACAGGACTAAACGTGAGGGAAGAGGTTTAAGATGTGATTCAATTAAAGCTTAACCTATAACACATTTGTTGAAACTAAACAAAGAGTTAAAACCTATTTCAAGTTGATTAGCACTAACAAGTTAATAATGTAATAAAGACATTATTGACAGTGACAATCAAATTAATAATAGCGGCATACCAATGACGACAACCAACTAATCACGTAAATCTAATTAATTATTTCCAACTAAACCAGGAAACGACCAAACGATTAACAAACATCTCCTACGCCTAAGGCAGTGAACAGAAAATGAAAAGGGAGACGAATGTTACCTTTCTCGGGTGCAGCGAACTGGAGCTTCGGATCTCGGATCTATACTCGAACGCGACGAACCCGAATCCACTTGAACTAAACAAATCTCAAACGAAAGATGAAAGTAGAGTAATTGGTTGACTATTTTGCTCTTTTCTTTGTAAAGCTACAACTATACGTATCTTTTAGGGAATCAGATCGTCGCCCTTTTTCCTCCTCTTTTTTTTTTAGGGATGGGATTGTCGCCGTTTCGACCATGCCCTAAAATGGTTCTCAAACTTTGGTATTTATAGCCTAATATTAGGGTTTCGGATTTCGAAATTTTGGCTCCAAAACGAAAACCAAAAGGCTGTTTGAAATCAAAACCCAGCTCTGAAAAGTCAATTTTTTTTCTGAAATTTCAGAATCGTTTGGCTCTTAGTGTTGACTGGAATCGTTGGAGGTGGAAGAGAAAGAGACGTTTCAGTTCTGAGATGGGGGATACGAAAAGAAACGTACAAGATTTGCCCAAAATGGCGTGACCAACCTACTGAACATTGCTGAAGAGAAAAGGTTTTCATGGAAGTGGAAAGGAGGAAGAAGACGAGTCACGGCTACTGAGGAAAGGAATAAGACCTAATGAACTAAAGTGGGCCGATTCCAGCAATGGGTCTTTAAAAAAAAAATGGGGTGATTTATTC
>NC_081343.1:7040665-7062773 GCF_029784015.1 Lycium ferocissimum | reverse complement strand
TGGAATTGGTGATATAGCTCTATCCTAAGTTTTCTAAGATTTGGCTTTCTATGACACAAAGCTCCCCCAAGCGGACAACTTGGGAGTGGAAAGTCCGTGGCCGTCGACTGCACCGCCGATCGACTAAATCCACAAGATCGATCCAATCTAGAGGGTGTTTTAGTAGTGCACGGCCGCGAACCGCGAAACCGCTTGAGTGTGTGAATTTGTGTGAATTTTCCAGGAGTGGAGGAAATGCGAACGGAACACATTATTACATAAAAAGAACAATAATTACAATATCACAAATTGCACAATATTACATCACATAAAAACCTAAAAACAAATTGCACATAAGGAAAAAGACTTAAAAATAGCAACCAAACGTCCACAATTTTAATTATACCTAAGTTTGTTATGGTTAGAACCTAAAATCCCCAGTGGAGTCGCCAAGCTGTTATACCCCATTTAGACCGGGTCAAGCGGAGTACAACAAATTGGTGATTCCTATATTATTTGAATTAAGGAGTCGCCACCTAATTATTTTTATAGTGAATTAGGACACCTAATTGTTAACTAATTAAAACTAAACTCCATTTTTTAAGGTCTTACAAACCTAACGGATTCTAGGTAAGGATTCTAATTATCCTAAAGGGAAGGGGTTAAGCATCCTTTAAGATTCGTTAAAACGGATTCTAGCTACAGGATGCGTTTTGAATTAATGGTTGATGTTGTTAGACTGTTGTTGGTATTGTTGTTGATGAATTTGGCCGAGTTGAATTCTCGGGGTGTTGCATTTACAGGGGAAATGATGCCCAAATTTCTGTAGAATTAAGTGTTAGTTTGGGATTGAACTCTTAGGTGCCTGTAGCTAATGTTTGGCATTTAATGACGTATTGTAGATCTTGGGAGGTCCGCGACTTAAGTTTGGAGTAGCTTGGAGAGCAACGAGGTATGTAAAGCTCACCCTTTTCTTTTTGGCATGCCCTAGTTGTAATTAGGCTATGACACGAACTTCGAGGTAACTCCACTCTTAAGATTCCGAGCATGTTTATGATTCATACTTTAACATCAAGGTTAGTATCCTTAATATGGTCATGTCATGGTCTTTATGTCTTTACGTCTTTGGTAAGGTTGGATTTAGAATGTTGTGTAAACGGTTTTGCTTCTAAAGGATCCTATGTCTAGAAATGTCCGTAACTTTCGTGGATAGAACCGGATTTCCTTGAAACGTTCGTAGAAAGTTTTGTAACGTATAATGACGTTAACTTTCATGGGCGGGCCCGGATTGATTGATGCATATCCGTGGTCCCCGAGATTTTCATTTGTACGGTCCTAATGACTTGTTTTTGAAGGAACTTAGCATGATTTCCGTTTTGACTCTCCCCGCGTCGACTACTTCATATCCATTGAGTCTATGATGATCATTTATGTGCATATGGTTTCTCACTACTCGCTCGTGCGGTAGCTGTTGCTACTTCTTTCACGCGTCCGGGCCAGGCATGTATTCGTGCAATTCCCTTTGCGTTGTTCACCGCGTCCCTCGCTAGAGGGCCGGCACGTTATATATATATATATATATATATATATATATATATATATATATATATATATATATATATATATGATGATATGATGATATGATGATGATATGGGGGGAGGCGGCCAGGATGGCATATGATGACTCATTCACCGCGTCCTCGCTGAGGGGGCGGGGCACGTTACGTGTACATGCATATGATGATTTTACTTACCGCGTCCCTCGTTAAAGGGCCGGGGCACGTTATGCTTGCATATGTTCATGATGATTTTCCATTTATGTCACTCAGTCTATTTACGATTTTGAAATGCATGATTTATGTATCAAGGTAAGCTTTATGAGTTTCTGGTTACTATACTACGTTTTTTTGTCCTCCTTATTTCCGTATGATTCTGTTTATTGTATTTCATGCTTTACATGCTCAGTACATATTCCGTACTGACCTCCTTTCTTCGGGGGCTGCGTTTCATGCCGCGCAGGTACAGATACTCGTTTGGGTGAGCCGCCAGCTTAGGATTCCTACTCAGCCGTCTTGGAGTGCTCCTTTTGTTCCGGAGCCTACACTTTGTTATGATTCTTTGGTGCATATATGTCTATGTTTATTCAGGGGTACGGCGGGGCCCTGTCCCGTCATATGATTCTGTTATCACTCGTAGAGGTCTGTAGACATATATGTGGGTTGTGGGTAGTATTGTTCAGTTACGTTTGCGTTCTGTACATTCCAGGTTGTATGTATGATGTATATGTATATATACGTGTATATGTATAAGTTTTTAGTATGTATGCTATGAGCTGTTTATGGTTAGTAAAGGGTACGAGTGCCCAGCTCGGGCACTAGTCACGGCCTACGGGGTTGGGTCGTGACAGAAGTGGTATCAGAGCGGTTCGTCCTCGAAATGTCTACAGACCGTGTCTAGTAGAGTCCTGTTTATCGGTGTGTCGTGCACCACATCTATAAATAGGAGGCTACAGGACATTTAGGATGTTATCTTTCCTTCTGATCTTAGATCGTGCGATAGAGCTGTACTATCAGGATGATTCCTTTTTAACGAATTGTTATGTTTTCGGCGATGCCTCGAGAAGGCGACGGTTGCCCGGAAGGGCAAGTCTACACGCGGGAGAGACCGGCCGGGGGCCGGAGAGTTACTAGGGCCCGTGCCCGCCTATACACGAGGTTGTGCCCCCGACAGCGAGTTCTGCTACACCGCCATTATCAGAGGGACTTGGAGCACCCGGCGAGCCCGCAGTCGGGCGGCTCCACGCCGCTCCCGAGGTTCGAGTGCCGAGCCTCTAGCTCCTCGGCCCGAGGGCGGAGGATAGGGGCTATGAGAGACGCGGTTCGGTGCTCACTAGATTGGTGGCGGGGCGGGGTTCACGGACATGGATTAGGAGATGATCATGCGGACGGACGTGACGGTCGAGAGGCCCGCTTATATTCTTGACACCGTCAATCCGAGTTTTTCGGGTCAAAGCCCGAGAGGACCCCCGAGAGTTCATCGGACGGATGCCGCGTACGTTGCGGTTGATTAAGGCTTCCGAGACTGAGTCTATCGAGTTTGTGTCGTATCGGCTGTATGATATAGCTGCTAACTGGTACGAGCCCTGGGAGTTGTCGAGGGGCGAGGGTGCTCCTCTAGCGGTGTGGACCCAGTTTATAGAGGCCTTTTTCTTGGCCGTTTCTGCCCCCGCAGACGAGGCGAGCCGGGGTTCACCGATTCTTACATTTGAGCGGGGCGGGAGTGTCGGGAGTATAGCCTTGAGTTCGATTCTTTGGCCGGTACGCGCCTACTATTGTGGGCGACATGGCCGACGAGTGCACCAGTATGTGATGGGGCTGGATAGTTATTTGATCGATAGCTGTATGGCGATGGCCTCTCAGCCCGGTATAGACATTGCACGGGTACAGGCATATGCCCAGGGTATGGAGGAGCGACACAGAGGGCGCCAGCCCGACAGAGATTATGATAGGGGCCAGCCCAAAAGGGCTAGATCGGCTGGATATTCTGGGGAGTTTCAGTATGCTGGGTATTCTTCTCAGCCGGCACGGAGTGCACCCCCACGGTTCCCGGGCAGGAGATTTGATAGCGCAGGATATTCGGGAGCCGGTCCGAGTTTCAGGGCTTCGGGGTCACAGTCGAGCGGGGGTTTGAGCCAGACGAGGCCATCTATGCCTCAGTGCCCTCAGTGCGGCAGGCGCCATCCGGGGAATGCCGCGCCACGGGTGCTTGTTTTACTTGCGGCCGTCAAGGCCATGTTATGAGGGAGTGCCCGTATAGGGATGGTTCAGGTGATGCAGCCCAGCCTACCGGGTCGGTTGCTGGTTCGTCCTCTTCAGTAGCTATGCGCCCTATGGGGCAGGGTACACCAGCACCAGCAGGCCGTGGTAGAGGTCGCGGCGGAGCCTCCAGTTTTAGCGGTCCTTCGAACCGCATATATGCTTTGGCTAGCGGACAGGATTTGGAGGCGGCACCAAATGCGGATACAGGTATATGAGCCTTTATTATAACATTTTTATGTTCGTGCATTTACTGTATGAATGTTATTTAATAGCGACAAGTAGAAATTCAAAGGCCGGTAACCAAGTATTTACCAATAACGACGATTAAGGTGTGTCCGTTGCCATTGGGAATCTGGAAGTTTAAAACGGAAAATAATTGTACCCGTAGGTGAAAAGTGAATATTAAGGATCGAAAAAGGGTTAGAGTAATAAATTATAAAGGCAAAAAAAGTAAGAGACCCTTTTAATTCGGAGGGAGGTGCGTTACGAGAACATCTCGAAATCTGTTAAGACTTCAATTTGCCTCAAATTATGTGATGAAAGTCATGCGGTGAGGCGAACGCTATTATACCAGCATTAGAGAATCGTATTGCATCGGAGTTCCAAAGTTAAGCGTGTTAGAGTGAGAGAAATTCTAGGATGGGTGACCCCCTGGGAAGTGTTCTGGAAAATCTTATAAATTCTGACATAGGAAACAAATGAGAAGCTAGAGTAGCCTAAGGGAGATTAGAGTGAACTAGGAGAAGGAAAGCCGTGTCTAAGATCGAGTATATGTCATACGAATGGTATAAGAGTAGCTATGTTACCCATAAATATTTATGCGATAGGGATAAGACCAAGCAAATATCTAATGAGAAAAGTTGGGATTCGGTAATAATAATACGGTGATAATAGTTTGGGTGCATTAAGGAATGATGTAGAAGTGATTTAAGTTAAATTACCGAGACAGAACTAGTACGAAGGACAAACGGGACATGAGTATGGTGGGGCCAATGGATCTATTCCGATACCGGTTCTAAAATAAGAGAGACGGAGGCTAGTAAAATATAAGAATTACCAAAGGAGTGACTAAAGCTAAGGCATCTTTTTGGGAAAATCTGGGCACCTCCGCTTATTCTTGTAGAGATTGCAACGTGAGGTGTGATAGGGGAGTTAGGCGCAAGATCTGAGCGAAAGGAAAATAGAAGAGTTAGAATTAAAGATAAAGAAATGATATGAGACAATGTGCCTAAAATGTTACGAGTTGAGTAATAGAGGGTGAATTTATGTGTCAAAACCCTTCAAAATTATATCAGCTGATGGTAATATGTCGGGGACAGCTATACGTCGACTCAGAAATGACAAAGAATTATATAACGACAATCGTCGACACTTAAAACTCAGATTGGCGAATGGGTATCGCTTGGAAGATAATCCCCATGAAAGGTGTGATGGGACCCCACTAGAAGGAAAGTTAACCCGAAATATATTGAACCTTATTACTTTGTTCGTAAGGTAAGAAGGTTGTATACTAAAGACGTGATTTCCGTTAAGGTAGTGCGACAAAACAATAACAGGAAAGGAGATGACTTGAGAAGTTGAAGAGGAGAAAGAAGAAATACGATCGGTGGATGAGATTGCACATTATGGCAATGAAGGAAACCCCCCCCCCCCCTCCCGAGATCTTTATACGGCTTTATAAGACTAGTTGAACATTCGAGGACGAATGTTCTAAAGGGGGGAAGGATGTTATATCCCGTATTTTGTACGTCGGGATAATTCGAGCTAACTATGAAAAGTTGGGAGCAAGACTATTCCGGAATACGAAGTTGAGATTTTAACCACAAGTGTGTTTTAAGACATAAGTTGTTCATGATATTGTGGTATGGAATATTAAGGAAATTTGGGGGTTAAATGTTATTTTTAGAAAGTAATTAGCTCATGAAAAAAAGAAAAAAAAGAAAAAGGGGAGCCATGTGGCCGGCCACCTTGGTGTGGGCCATGGCCACATGGTTGGCTAATACTTGAAATAAAAAGATGACTAAGTCATCTTATTTCATCATCTTCATCACTTAAAATTTTCAAGAAGCTTGGAGAGCAAAAGGAGAAGGCCATTCGGCCATAGAAGAGAAAAAGTGAAGACCAAAAATTCACTCAAAAAAAATACTTTCTTCTAGTTTTTCTAACAATTGAAAGGTTCTCTATAACGTGGAGTAGTTGTTGGAACAAGCAAAGCACTCATTCTTGCAAGAACAAGTCCTAGCCGTGTAGAAAAGTGGAGTGAAGAAGGTAAGATTTAATCTTCTCTTTTATATGTTATGAATGGTTGATGCATGTCGTAGT
Source organism: Lycium ferocissimum (assembly GCF_029784015.1). NCBI lineage: Eukaryota > Viridiplantae > Streptophyta > Magnoliopsida > Solanales > Solanaceae > Lycium > Lycium ferocissimum. Next base: position 7,056,654 of record NC_081343.1, on the reverse strand, counting down.
ATGTGGAAAGGAATGAAATTCTTGAAAATATGGATGTTAGGGTGTAGCCGTGTGTGTGTGGGTGTTGGCCGTGTGTGTGTGTGGTGATGTGGGAGTGATGAATGAATGGTATTTAGCATGTTTGCATGTTGTTGTAGTGTGTAGAAATGGATGGAAATCATGAAAGTGGTATGTTGATGTTGTGGCCGTATGTATGGTATTGGAACCGTGCATACGTAATTTGTATGCCAAGAATGAATAAATTTTATTTAGCGTTTTGGTGGTTGTTGTCGTGTAGATTCTATGTTGATAATGGAAGTTTTATGATTCAAGTTGAGGTTGTAATGGTTGTGGGCTGATTTGGAAGTTAATGTAATTCTTATGTAGATTCTATTTTTATGATGATGACATTGTTAACGTATAGATTGTTGGTGTAGTTCGTGAGTTTTGGAAGAAGGAAATGTGTTAGTGTCGTTTATGTTGAGTTGGGGAGATTTCGGGTAAGGTGGTGATGTGGTTGGATTGTTTGAAATATTGTGTGAATTGTTTAAAGTGTCCTTGAATATTGTTTGAATGATTTCGGATTAGTAATTGAACGTGTGAGTATGGGTGTTAGTTTGATTATGTGCGGTTGACTTGAATATAAGTGAATGTCGTCGCATTATGTGAAAGAAGGTTGTTAATGTTAAAATGCGTTTTGAATTAATGGTTGATGTTGTTAGACTGTTGTTGGTATTGTTGTTGATGAATTTGGCCGAGTTGAATTCTCGGGGTGTTGCATTTACAGGGGAAATGCTGCCCAAATTTCTGTAGAATTAAGTGTTAGTTTGGGATTGAACTCTTAGGTGCCTGTAGCTAATGTTTGGCATTTAATGACGTATTGTAGATCTTGGGAGGTCCGCGACTTAAGTTTGGAGTAGCTTGGAGAGCGGTCGAGGTATGTAAAGCTCACCCTTTTCTTTCTTTGGCATGCCCTAGTTGTAATTAGGCTATGACACGAACTTCGAGGTAACTCCACTCTTAGATTCCGAGCATGTTTATGATTCATACTTTCTTATCAAGGTTAGTATCCTTAATATGGTCATGTCATGGTCTTTATGTCTTTACGTCTTTGGTAAGGTTGGATTTAGAATGTTGTGTAAACGGTTTTGCTTCTAAAGGGTCCTATGTCTAGAAATGTCCTTAACTTTCGTAGATAGAACCGGATTGCCTTGAAACGTTCGTAGAAAGTTTTGTAACGTATAATGACGTTAACTTTCATGGGCGGGCCCGGATTGATTGATGCATATCCGTGGTCCCCGAGATTTTCATTTGTACAGTCCTAATGACTTGTTTTTGAAGGAACTTAGCATGATTTCCGTTTTGACTCTCGAGCGTCGACTACTTCATATCCATTGAGTCTATGATGATGATTTATGTGCATATGGTTTCTCACTACTCTGCTCGTGCGAGCGGTTGCTACTTCTTTCACTGCGTCCCGGGCCAGGGCATGTATTCGTGCAATTCCACTGCATTGTTCACCGCGTCCCTCACTAGAGGGCCGGGGCACGTATATATATATATATATATATATATATATATATATATATATATATATATATATATATATATATGGGAAGCGGCCGGATGGCATATGATGACTCTATTCACCGCGTCCCTCACTAAGGGCGGGGGCACGTTACATGTACATGCCTATGATGATTTTACTTACCGCGTCCCTCGTTAAAGGGCCGGGGCACGTTATGCTTGCATATGTTCATGATGATTTTCCATTTATGTCACTCAGTCTATTTACGATTTTGAAATGCATGATTTATGTATCAAGGTAAGCTTTATGAGTTTCTGGTTACTATACTACGTTTTTTTGTCCTCCTTATTTCCGTACGATTACGTTTATTGTATTTCATGCTTTACATGCTCGCACCTATTCCGTGCGACCCCTTTCTTCGGGGGCTGCGTTTCATGCCGCGCAGGTACAGATACTCGTTTGGGTGAGCCGCCAGCTTAGGATTCCTACTCAGCAGTCTTGGAGTGCTCCTTTTGTTCCGGAGCCTACACTTTGGTACAGATTCTTTTGGTGCATATATGTCTATGTTTATTCAGGGGTACGGCGGGGCCCCGTCCCGTCATATGATTACGTTATCACTCATAGGGTACATAGACATATATGTGGGTTGTGGGTAGTATTGTTCAGTTACGTTTGTGTTCTGTACATTCCAGGTTGTATGTATGATGTATATGTATATATACGTGTATATGTATAAGTTTTTAGTATGTATGCTATGAGCTGTTTATGGTTAGTAAAGGGTACGAGTGCCCAGCTCGGGCACTAGTCACGGCCTACGGGGTTGGGTCGTGACACTTATTTATTCTTTGTCAGAGGCTAAACATACAGAACATTTACGAGCAGTGCTTGGATTTCTTCGAGATAGAGAGTTGTATCCTAAGTTTTCCAAGTATGAGTTTTGCTTGAACTCTATGGCTTTTCTTGGTCACATTATTTCAGATGAAGACATTAGAGTGGATACTCAAAAGATTGAAGCTGTGAAGAATTGGCCAAGGCCCACGACACCAACGGAGATACGTAGTTTCCTGGGTCTAGCAGGGTACTATAGAAGGTTCGTGGAAGGTTTTTCTTCTCTCTCGGCTCCATTGACCAAGCTGACCCAGAAATCAGCTAAGTTCCAGTGGACGGATACGTGTGAGCGGAGTTTTTAGATATTGAAGGACAAGTTGACCTCAGCACCCGTCTTGACTCTTCCAGCGGGAACAGATGGCTATGTGATATATTGTGATGGTTCGGCTATTGGGTTAGGTTGTGTATTAATGCAACACGGTAAGGTTGTTGCTTGTGCCTCTAGACAGCTGAAGAAGAATGAGAAGAATTATCCAACCCATGATCTTGAGTTAGCTGCAGTGATCCATGCCTTGAAGATGTGGAGACACTACTTATACGGTGTTCATGTTGATATCTATACTGATCGCAAGAGCCTCCAGTATATCTTTAAGCAGAAGGACTTGAATTTACGTCAGAGGCGATTGCTAGAGTTGTTGAAAGATTATGATGTTGATATTCTGTACCATCCCGGGAAGGCTAATGTAGTAGCTGATGCTCTTAGTCGTAAATCCATGGGTAGCCTTTCATATGTGCAGTCAGAGAAAAGGGAGATAATCTGCGAAGTTTGTCAATTGGCTAGCCTTGGAGTTCGGTTGTTAGAATTAGGTGATATAGGAGTTACTGTTCAGGATACAGCGATGTCATCTTTGGTAGCTGAGATAAAGGAGCGTCAGTATGAAGATCTTATTTTAGTCCATTACCGAGATACAGCTCCTCAGAAAGAAAAGACACCCTTCGTGATCACAGGAGATGGAGTACTCAGGTATCGAGGTAGATTGTGCGTTCCTAATGTTGCAGGGCTTCGTCAGCAGGTTATGGGGGAAGCTCACTATTCTCGCTATTCTATTCACCCGGGCACAACAAAGATGTATCATAATCTCAAGGAAGTTTATTGTTGGGATGGTATGAAAAGAGATATACCAGAATTTGTAGCTCAGTGTATGAATTGTCAGCAAGTCAAGATAAAGCACCAGAAGCTCATAGGTTTATTACAGGCTATAGAGATTCCGACATGAAAATGGGAAGTAATCAATATGGATTTCATTACAGGTTTGCCCTGTACTCCACGGAAGTATGATTTGATATGGGTCATAGTTGATAGGCTTAAAAAGTCAACTCACTTTCTGCTTGTCAGAACTGCTTATTCAGTTGAGAATTATGCAATGCTCTATCTTAGAGAGATTGTACGACTTCATGGTGTTCCTACAGCCATTATTTCAGATAGAGGGGCGCAATTCATAGCTAACTTCTGGAGATCTTTTCAGAATGGATTGGGGACTCAGGTGAGTCTTAGTACTGCATTTCATCCACAGACAGATGGACAAGCGGAGCGTACTATACAGATACTTGAGGATATGCTGAGAGCTTGTGTGATTGACTTCCGAGGTAGCTGGGATGATCATTTGCCTCTTATTGAGTTTGCATATAATAACAGTTACCATTCTAGTATTCAGATGGCTCCGTATGAGGCTTTATACGGGAGGAGATATAGATCACCTATAGATGGTTTGATGTTAGAGAAAATCAGTTAGCAGGCCCAGATTTAATACAACAAGCAGTTGACAAAGTGAAAGTAATTCAAGAAATATTACTAGCGACACAGAGTCGACCGAAATTCTATGCAGATAATCGGCGGCGCAAGTTAGTTTTAAGGTAGGAGATTGGGTCTTCCTGAAGATGTCACCTATGAAGGGAGTGATGAGATTTGGCAAGAAGGGTAAGTTGAGCCCTCGATACATTGGGCCATATAGAATCATTCGTACAGTGGGTAAGGTAGCATATGAGCTAGAACTACCTTCTGAGTTGGAGTCTGTACATCCAGTATTCCATGTGTCCATGCTTCGTAAGTGTATAGGAGATCCCTCGAGAATTGTACCGGTAGATGATATCCAGGTGATCGAGCAATTATCATACGAGGAGACCCCAGTGGCTATATTAGATAGATAGGTTCGTCGATTACGAACTAAGGATGTGGCCTCCGTTAAAGTTCTATGGAGAAATGACAATGTTGAAGAAATGACATGGGAAGCCGAAGAGGAAATGAAGGTTAAGGACCCATATTTGTTTTCGTCATCTCAGGAGGCTCAGTCTGAGGCATCATTTTCCCCAGGTATTGGTTTCATATATAGTTATTGTGATTGGTCGTGTGAGGCCATGGTGTTGTACATTTTAGCATGTGGCCTTGTGTGACATTATTTTGGGTTGCTGTGTACATGTGGGGTTGGTATATTTATAGGGTAGACTCTGCTGAAATTTGTATAGCCCACGACTTGTATGAACATTCGAGGATGAATGTTTCTAGGGGGGGGGGGGAATGTTACACCTCCCGTTTTCGTCGCAAGAAAGCTTTTGGCTTATTGGTGGTTTACTCCCTTAATATGGAAATCCGCACTCGATTTTTTGAGATATGAAGTGTTTTACCTCACGTGTAACAAAGTATAAGTATATGTTCTTCGCAATACGATAGGATTAGAAGTTAAACGAATCGAATCATCGTAAGTCGGAACGACTCGGGGAACTGGCAGGAAACCAGTCCCCTTTGATGGACCATCGACGTGTCGATGGTGGCGTTACTCCACACCGTCGACACGCCACCATATTTGAATCTCGAAGTGGGTAGTTGTGTGCAAGTCGACGCACATGTCGACCCGCTCACAACCGCACCACTGGGTCTAAGCATCCCATCTATATATATGAAGCCCTCACGTTTTTATTCATTATTTTTTCATTCCCAAATTAGAGAAAACCCTAACATATTTCCCCTCTACAATTTCTATCATATTGGAGGAGTTTTAGTAAGATCCGAACCTCGTAAAACCCGAGCTAGTGAAGAACAAGGTTGTTCCTAGGGTTTAATCGAAGTTGTGAAAACATGGAAGTTGGAGTTGATTCTTGGTATTCTAGTATCCTCAAGGTATGTTTATGATTCCTACCTTTGTGTTTGAGCTAAGTATCAAGAATTTTAGTGATTTTAAGTGAAGAAATATAGTTAAGGAAGTGGGAAGTTGAATAAGGGTAAAGCTAGGGTTAAGGGTTATTTTGAAGGATGATTTGGAATAGATTTGATTATATTTTGGTATGTAAGTGTTGTTATTGTTGTTGTTGGTATTGTTGTTGATGTTGGATTGAATTGGAAGTTGAAGGGTTGTTAAGTTTACAAGGGAGATGTTCTCCGCAATTCGTTAAGCTCTCTTCGTACTTAAATTGGTTAATAAGTAAGGTAAATGGTCTAATTGTAGCCTATGTTATCTTGATTGTAGACTTACGAGTTCGAGAAGTAGAAGTTAGACGATTAGATACACTTCAAGGTATGTTAAGGCTATCCCTGCTTTCATTTTGGCATGATCCTTATTATATGAACGAACGAACGAATGAACGAGCTTCCATATTACTCTACTCTTAGAAGCACTAGGAGCACCTCAGTCTTTGATGATTCTATGCTCTTTGGTTTGATTGTTCCTTTTGTTCTTAGGTCTTAAGATTTCTTATATTGATGACGTTAGCTCAAAAGATGTTTATCGGAGGTAGTACGACCTTATGTCACTTCGAGAGTTCTAGTTAGTCATTACACTTATGCATTGCATTCATTATACGTACGCATCCCAAAAGTCATTATATACGCGTATATTATATGCATATGGGGTATGGGGAAAGGGATAGACGTTATATACACATTACCATCTGATCAGCTGGTGTACAGTGATGGTGATATGATATATGGATCGGGCCGTACATTCCTCGGCACTAACATATGATATATAGATCGGGCCGTACGTTCCTCGGCACTGACATATGGGATATAGATCGGTTCTTGGGTTCCTCGGTACCGACAGTTATACTATGACCTATGCATATCATACGCCCTTAGAGGCACTTTCATGTTATACAGAGTTATACGGATGTTTCCAGACGTTCAGCCACAAATGCATTCAGATATTGAGATTAGCCTTCATATTTCAGATGTCTCTCATGATTCTTATGTACTTGATGTTCTTATGCCTTACGTACTTGGTACATTATCCGTACTGACTCCCCTATTGCTTGGGGGGTTGCGTTCATGCCCGCAGGTTTAGGAAGACCGACAGGTGGTCCAACTCAGTAGGACTTCCACTCAGCGACAGTCAGTGCGCTCCACTTGATCCGGACCTGCAGGCTATTATGGTATGCTATTTTGAGATGTATATGCATATATGGGTATAGTGGGGACCTGTCCCGTCCTTTCTACAGCTTTCTGTTTCATTAGAGGTTTGTAGACAGTTGTATGTAGTTGGCACGTGATGTAGCCTTATTAGCTCCCATTCTTTTGTGTACAACATATGTAGTAGCCTGGTCGGCTTGCACATTCTTTCTTTTTCGTATATATATATATATGCATATATGCACAGGTGGTTGATAGTTCTTGATGCATAGTTCTTGATGTTGTTCTTGTATGAGTCAGCAGGGTTCAGTTATAAGTCATATGGGCCGCCCAGTTATTCAGTGATGTTTAGTTACGAATATAGGGGTGCCCGGTTAATAGAAGTCAGGCACTCATCACGACTCATCGGTTGGATCGTGACATGGGGTTCCTTCCCTGGGTGTTACAGGTCTTCTTTCTAGTGGTATATAGTTCAGCACTAACTCCGTCACCTCTTCGGGGTCATTTTCTTAATACTGCTCTTGGGATATGCCCTCCGGCGGATTCCCAACCATGTCCAGTAATCCATCTACCTCCTCAATCTTTTTTCCTATTTCTTGGAGGTGTTTCTCCATCTGCAGCACTTTGCCTCGTAGCATCTTAGCTGTCTCTCCCAGAGTCCGTGCTTCTTGCCCACCTTGGTTCGCCATTGCAAGTCAACTTTTGTAGAGATAAGTTTAGGTAAGTTTCAAACCTCATGGTTTTTCTTTCGGGTATGTAGTTTAGATTATTGGATCAATTGTACCCAAGCTCAATACACAATCGGGCATATAGCAGGTAAGCATGCGAAGCACGTAGCAGATAATCATGTAACTTACAGGCATTTATACTACTTGCGTTCCTAAGGCCTCTTGAGTCAAGGCTTTCCTAGTCGTTTGAAACATGTAGGTGCCATTTGTGAAGGTGAACCATTGCCCCGAAAAAAGTCATCTTAATTAATAATAACAATATCTTTTCCCATAGGGATTACAAAAGTGATGACAAAAGCCGACATGGGGCTTACATATATGTAAAAAAAAAAAAATCAGCAATCAAGGAGGTCCTCCGGTGGTTGATGTCGAGGCTTGGTTCGTTCTGGCCTTCTTGACCCTTCAGAGGGTAGTCTAGATATGAAGGCGCGCTTGATAGAGCTCCATTCTGATAATCACCGGGTATGTTTCTTCCAGGATTCTGGCCAAATGCTCGTCTGTACCTTCCAAGAATTCTTTCATGTGTTCCTCTTCTTGGGCTTCTTGGGGAGGTACAGGTTCTGTCGCAGGTGTGAGAGCTAAGTATCCCTGCAGCCATGCACGATACCTGGGGCCACACCACCTTCAAACCTGTCAGGAGCCATCGTTTCTGGGCCCCAGCTCACACGGCCATTCCATTCTTTGAGGATCACCCAGTGTGCCTGATTTTCTGTTCGGTGTGTTCGATGATGAACTGTTCGAAGTTTCCTACCTGAGGTATCACTTGTCTCCTGCCGAATTGTCTTAAAACCCTGGATGGATAGTAAGGATGGATTCCTCGAACCCCAACTAGCGGCACAAATGGGCAATTCTTGCCTCGGACTACCACAGTCTCGAATATAAAATCAGGAAACATCCAACGGATCCGATCTTCAGTCAAGTCGGTTAAGATTTCAGCCCAGGAATTTTTGGATATATACTCGAGATTTAGACAGTAATTCACGAGGCGATCTATCTGGTTCTGTCGACTCCAACCATGAACCTCTTTGGCCATGTTAAGGTGTTTGATAATCCACCATTGCAATAACATATTGCGCCCTTTGAAGTATCGGAAGCTATCTCGGTATTTATCAAGAGCTCGGAAGATGTTAGCCAATATGATGGGTGCCAGGTCAAAATACCTCGTCTCTTGATCCTTGATTATCCCATGGAAGATTACATGGGCCAGGTGTCACCACCCAAACCGATGAGTCGTGACGAGTGTCGGACCTGTAGTGACCAAACACCCCTATACTCATATCTGAACCATACTGAACATCAAGGGCCCATAAGTGACTTAAACTGATCTCATACTACCTAATGAAGGGGCGACATCATGAACTCTGTACATTTACATACATACAATCTGAAAGAACAGTACAAGCCAACTAGGCTGCTACATATATTGTACATAAAAGAATAGGAGTCGATAAGGCCACATCATCTGACATACACATACATCTGTCTACAGACCTCTACCGGAATATCAAGCTATAGATAGGACGGGACAGGGCCCCGTCATAAGAATGGCATACCAAAATAGATTGTAGCTCCGGATCGAATGGAGCGCACTGACCACTACTGGATATAGAGGTCCTACGGAGGCGGACCCACCATCTGTCTTCCGAACTCACGGGCATGAACGCGACCGAGCAATAATAGAGTCAATATGGATAATGTACTAAGTATGTAAGGCATAAGAGTAACATAAGGATAAGCATGAGAATCATGAACGAAATCTGGAACTCAAAAGCTAAAGGCGATCGTCCGTATAGATTTGTATGAACAAGTATCTGTATAACTGACAATGCCTTTGTGGGCGCATAATCTGCATGCTCTCAATGATGATCATGCTCATGTATATAAATATAGGTCATAGTGCTGAGGAACGTTCAGCCCGATCCATATCCTATATAGTCTTGCCGAGGAACGTGCGGCCCGATCCATATATCATATAGTAATGCTGAGGAATATACGGCCCGATCTATATATCATATAATAATGTCGAGGAACGTACGGCCCGATCCATATATCATATAATAATGTGAGGAACGTACAGCCTGATCCATATATCGTATAATAATGCCCTAGCTGATCAGATGGTAATGCGTATATAATGCCTATCCATTTTCCCATACCCCATGTACATATAATATATGCGTATATAACGCCTTTTGGTCATGGGTCAATATGCATATGTATAGGAATGCAATGCATAACTGAAATGTATACCTAGAACTCTCGGAGTTACATAAGGTCATATTACCTTCGATGGACGACCTTTGAGCTAACATCATCAACATAAGTAATCTCAAGACCCATGAACAGAAGGAACAATCATGCGGGGTATAGGGACATCAAAAGGGCTAAATACTCTAGTGCTTCTAAGAGTAGAGGTAATATGGAAGCTCATTTAATTGCTTGTTGGCTACATAACATAGATCGTGCCAAATGAAGAAGGAATAGACTTAACATACCTTAACATCTCCTTAATCGTTTAACATTCTCCTTCCACGTTCACAAGATCTACATTTAAAAGGATCATACTAAGGTTAAGTCTTAAAGACACTCTTAAGTTCAAACTAGAATAATTCATAAGCTAGAGAAATTGGGCAGCATTTCCTTTGTTTCATTGACTTCCTCCATATTAGACAACTCCCAAACATCAATAGCAACATCCATAATATCATAATCAAGAGGCTTCTTCAAGTTAAGCATTGTTCAATCCTCAAAACTCCTTGTTAAGGTCATCCATAACAATAGCTACAACACAACACCATACTCACTTACATACAATGCTTCCTCAACATCATTAGTACCCCCCCCCCAAAAAAAGATTATACTCATAGCATACTGAGAATCATGACTCAAGTTAATTTACTACTAAAAAATATCATTAAATTCATATTTGAGCTTCATCTTCTAGTATCTTCCCTCATACAAGTTATTCAACAACCAAACATTCTTAAAAACATGAAATAGACATGGAAACTAACCTTTTATATCATAGGAATGAGCTTTGGATCAAGTTACCAACTTGTATGAAAACCCTAGCTCCAATATCAAAGAAATTCTTGAAGTCTACCAACCCTAGTGAGTTCTCAACACATGGATATTTTGATTCTTGCTATTTGATCTTTGATTTCTCTTGAGTTTGAGCGGAATATGCTTGGGAGAAGGTTCTAGAGCCTTTAAGAGTTTGGGAGAAGTGGGAAATGAAAAATAGAAACAAGGGTCGTCCATATATAAAAAGAGAAAAAATTGACCCGACCCGATTATACGGTCTGTATAACTTATACAGTCTATATAAATGGACCGTATAATCCCATCATGATTTCACCCATCTACGGAATGGTTATACGGACCATTTATATGGGCCGTATAACTTATACACTCCGTATAAGTGGTCGTACAACCCAAAAAATTCTCGAAACTTTCTCTCGTCGATTCAATCAACCTCCAATCCTTATGGAACCTTATTGACACTTATAAAACACTTCATTAAACATCTGAGAGGCCCTATAGCTCCTCCTCAAGACATTACTAAATAAATATTAGCTCAATTACTATGAAACCTTCTCAAACATGACTCACACTTCACTTCCTTCAATGAACTTAGTCTCACCGATTCATATGACTCCAAAATCTTATGGTACACGATTAAAGTTATCAAATACTCTCCTTAATCTCCTAAGGACTTCATGTTCATCTTAAGCTTGCGTTAGTCCACTCATAATGCAACAACTCAAAATTCCCGAGATGTAACACCAGGTATATCACCTTAGTGCCTATGGCCAACTACTCATCCTGCGAAAAAACCATAATACCTAACAAGGCTATGGCAAAGGCTAAAGGTCTAGCGGCTTCCCACTCTTCTCGACTCCTAAATTCTCTTTGATATAGGGTGTATCCGGTGATATCCCTGAACCTGCGGTATAGATCCCTGAAAGATACAATGGGCCCTTGCGCCTAGGACGCTTCGGTCAGAGAAAGAAATTTCATAATATGGCTGACGGTGAGCCTGTGCGGGAACAACAGATTGTGGTTCGGCTTGTGTCGCCTCCTCAGACAGGTTCCATTGCTATCTATAGTGTCCCTAATATCCTCTAGGGTGGGAGTCATTTCGATATCCCCAAAATGGAACAGCATTTCTTTATCATCCCAAAACTGTTATATCCCGTATTTTGTACATTGGGATAATCCGAGCTAACCATGATAAGTTAAGGACAAGACTATTTCGGGATACGAGGTAGAGACTTTTAACCACGATTTTATTTTAAGGCATAAGTTGCTTATGATTTTATTGGTATGAAATATTAAGGGAAATTTGGGGTTAAAAGTAAATTAAAGGAAGTTAATATTTCATGAACCAAAGGGCCAAGTGGCCGTGCAATGTGGGGTGTGGGCCATGGTCCACATGGATGCATAATATATGTAGAGGAAAGATGACTAATTAAACATATTCATCATCTTCACCCCTTAGAAGCTTATAGAAACTTGGAGAAAAAAAAGAGAAGCCATTCGGCCATAGCTAAGCCGAGCAAGAGCATGAAAAATTGATCAAAAAAAATATTTTCTTCTAGCAATTCAACCAATTGGAAGGTCCTTGTTAACGTGGAGTAGTTGTTGGAGTCAACAAACCACTCGTTTATACCATTTACAACCCTAGCCAAGTTGTGGAGTTAAGTGGAAAAGGTAAGGTTTAATCTTCCTTTTTATATGTTATGGATGATTTGTACATGTTGAAGTGTGTAGAAATTGATGAAAATCATGAAATTTGTGTGTTGGGGTGGTGGCCGAATATGGGCTGTTGTGTATGGCAAGGAATGAACTAATTCTATTTAGTATTTTTGGTTGTTGTTGTTGTGGATTCTATGTTGATAATGAGTTTAATGATTCAAGTTGAAGTTGTAATTGTTGTGGGTCGTTTTAAGCCAACGTGATTTTAATGTAGTTTTTATATTTATGAAAATGACATTGTTAACGTGTGAATTATTGGTGTAATTCATGAATTTGGGAGAGAGGAATGTGTTGTTGTTGTTGTTCTTGGGTTTGGGGAGGTTTCGGGTGGAATGGAGTTTTGGTTGGGTTGTTTTAAATATTGTGCGGATTGTTTGAAGTGTTCTTGAATCTTGTTTGAATGATCTCGGGTTAGTACTTGAACGTGTGAGCATTGATGTTGGCTTGATTATACGTAGTTGAATTGAATATAAGTGAATGTCGTCGCATTATGTGGAAGAAGGTGGTTAACGTTAGAATGCGTTTTGAATTAATTGTCAATGTTGTTAATATGGTTGTTGGTATTATTGTTGATGATTTGGTCGAGTTGAATTCTCGGGGTTGTTGAATTGCTATGGGGGAAACTTTGCCCAAATTTCGTAGATTAAGTGCTAGTTTGGGATTGAATGCCTAAGTATCTATAGCTAATGTTTGGTATATAATGACGTTGTTGTAGATCTTGGGAGCCCGAGACTTGAGTTCGGATTAGCTTAGAAGCGGACGAGGTATGTAAAGCCTAACCTTTCTTTCTTTTGGCATGTCTTAGTTGTGAGTAGGCTATGATACGAACCACGGGGTAACTACATTCTTAAGATCCAAGCATGTCTACGATTCTTATTCACTTCTTGATGTTAGCGTTCTTAATGTAATCGAACTATGGTTCTTGTGTCTTTGTATGATTGGAAAAATAAATGTGGCATAAGAGTTTTTGTTCTAAAGTCTATGTTGAATATTGTCCGTAACTTTCATGAACGGGCTCGGATCGCTTCGATACGTTCGTAAAAGACTCCATAACGAGTAATGGCTCTAACTTTCATAGGCGGGCTCGGATTGGTTTGATACTTGTCCGTGGTCTCCGAGACTTTCCTTTGTATAGTTCTAACGACTTTTGAAAGAACTTAATATGGCTTTCACCCCCCCGAGAGTGTCGATTACTTACTTATTTATTGAGTCCGAAACGAGGATTTTTTTATGCATATGGTTACTCACGACTCGCTTGGTGTACTCGTGGTTACATCTTTCGAGTCCCGGGCCGGTTATGTCATCGTGCGCACTATGTTATATTAGGAGTATGATGTGTTATGGTTCACCGAGTCCCTCGCTGGCAGGTCGGGTACCGTATATATATTATGGTGTTATGATGTGTTACGGCGTTATAACGTGTTATGGAGATGTCTTTAAGGTTACGGAGATATGAAATCTTCTCGAGTATGATGTGTTATGGCGCGATGACGGGGTGGCGACCATGTTCCACGAGCTCCCATGCATGATTTGTGTTTCAAAATGTAAATATTTTGGTATTACGGATATGTACTTATTTTCCGTACTCTTTGTCCGATTTAGATCTGTCACATCGTACTTCATGCTTTATATACTCGGTACATATTTCGACCGACCCCTTTTCGGGGCCGCGTTTCATGCCCGCGGTACGTACGCTCACTTTGGTGATACGGCGACTTCAGGGACACCTACTCTCGTTATCTTGAGTGCTCGCTTTGTTTGAGCCTATATTTTTGGTACGACTTTTCCGTTGTATATGCATATGTCCTACTGGGGTACGGCGGCCCCATCCCGTCATATGATTCTCGTTGTTACTTTTAGAGGGTCCGTAGACATATGTGGGTCAGAATATTACTTGTTGATTGTGTTCGTATAATTTGTGTTTGGGGCGGTCCCATTGGGCGCATTAGCGACACTTGTCGGTTTGCGTTTGTATATATTTTGAGATGCGTGCCTTGCGCATTTGCCTTGCCGGCTTCGTGGATATATATATTGTACATGCGACACTTTGGAGATGACGTACGACCTTTGTATATGTACGAGCTATTTGTATCCGATTCTCGGTTATCGGGTATGTACGAGTGTCCGGCTCGGCACCAGTCACGGTCACGGGGGTTGGGTCGTGACAAAAGTGGTATCGGAGCGGTTCGTCCTCGGAGTGCTCTGAGCACCGTGTCTCAGTAGAGTCTTGTTTATCGGTGTGTTGCGCACCACATCTATAACGAGGAAAGCTACGAGACATTAGACGTTGCACTCGCCTTATCCCAGATCGTGCGATAAGTCAGACATCGTGACGACTCCTCCATAACGAATTGTTGTGTTTCGCCGATGCCTCCAAGGAAAGCGGTACCGCCGGCAAAAGGCACGTCGGCGGCAACTGGGAGACTAGCCGAGTGTCCGAGTTACTAGGGCCCGTACTAGAGCGCCCCGAAGCCCGAGATCAGTGCTCCGGTCGGGCCGAGCTGGCGACAATCGTCGTCAACCGTGGCGAGCATGTAACGACAGCAGCTGCGGTCGGGGGGTGGGGCGGCTCCACCACCGACTCCGGGGGTTCCGGCATGCGAGGCCTCGCCCTCTCGGCCGGGGGCGGAGGATAGGGCTATAAGAGATGCGGTCCGGTTGGCGGCCGGACTGGTGGCGAGGGCGGGCTCGCGAGGCACGGTTGGGAGGTGATCGGGCAGACAGAGGAGACATGATAGTTTGAGAGACGTGATTTCACGACTTGTAATCCCCGAGTTCCCACGGGTGAGAAACGCGGAGGATCCCCGAGTTTATTCGGCGGATACTGACGTACGATTGCGGTTAATTAAGGCTTCCCGGGGAGTAGGTACGTGAGCTGGCTTCATATCGGTTGCATGATGTAGCCGCTAATTGGTACGAGTTTTGGGAGTTGTCTGGGGCGTGGGTGCTTCCCCCGGCGGTGTGGGAGGTTTCCGGGGGGCCTTTCTTTGGGCCCCTTTTTTCCAGTCGGCGAGCTAGGGTTGCGATTCTGGGGGACGGGGAAGGGGTTTGAAATATGCGGGGTTTGACTCATTGCAAATCGCCCTTTGTGTAATCCCCAATCATCGATCGTGATGGGGATGTTCGTTTATAGGGCGGGGATGGCTTCCCGCCAGGGGTGGATATTGCCGGGCGGCACTCCCGGGTTTGGGGGATCCAAAGGGGGTCCCGGGAAATTAGAGGGGCCGCCAAAGGGCTGAGGGGTTTCGATTCCGAAAGGGGGGGGGCCCCCCGGGGGCCTGCGATACCCTTCGCCGCCCGGGGGTACCCCCATAGTTTCCCGGGGAGGGGAAACCGGGTAGACGGGGGGTTTTGGGATTTTTTAACCCCAGCTCGGTTGCGGTGGACGAGGTTCCGTGGGCACCCCCCTCGGTTTTGTTTCACCGGAAAAATTTTCGTTGATGCAGTGAGTGGCTAAAAAAATATAAATACGATGTTTCAAAAAAAAGGATGGATTGATGATTCTAAATGAGATTGAAAGACATTGGTGTTAGATAAGGAAGTTGCCGAAAAGGCTATGTAAAAAAGTTGGAAAACTTTATGAGTAGTAAGTCGATGACAACAATGATGTGTTGGGGGGTTTTAGCCCCTTTGGTTGCTAAAAGGGGGATAAACAAGTCTAAAAAGGTTCTAAGGATTGGAGATCAAACGAGGGGGCGGGATAAACTTGGGGGGCGGAGTTCCCCCCGGGTCCCGGCCCCCATTTCATTCCCCGGACCGTGGGTTGGGG
>NC_081343.1:7004845-7040565 GCF_029784015.1 Lycium ferocissimum | reverse complement strand
CATTATTGGCGGGTAGAATATAGTAACATGTATATCCTTATATAACGACGCGCGCGCACCACGGTGATTGGGTACGAATAACAATAATAACCACGAGCCTTGGTAGGGCCGGGCAACGAGCCTTGGTAGGGCCGGGTACGTAAAACCTCGAACCTCGTGGTCGGGTAGGCTATATAAATACTATATGTATGACATCTATATGAGCACGATTATGCTATGTATATTACATCTTTATGAGTACGACTATGTTAAGATTATGTAAGTGCCAAGTAAGGGCTATAAATACGCAATGTATATGATATGAGTATGAATATGAAAGGAGACATGAATACGAACATGAAAGTAGATACAGAAAGGTAAATGAGCAAGAATACAAATGTATGCACACGAGTATGAAATAGAAATGGAACGTCCCTATGGAAAGCGTGTAAGTGCCATGATGATGATGCTATTATCTCGGTACATGTATTATTTCGTATGTTATCCTTTATGCTTCCATATTGATATTGATCATGCTTTACATACTCGGTACATTCTTCGTACCGACGTCCTTTTGTTTGTGACGCGTCATACCCGCAGTGGTGAGGAGAACATTTGATCCATAATTGTACTATCTCGGGGGACTACATAGCGGAAGCTCGTTTCATTTGATTCGGCTTTTGGTATATATATTCTTTTGTGTATATATTCATGGGCACGGCAGGGTCCTGTCCCGCCCATATGACATGATATGATGTACCCTTCTTAGAGGCTCATAGACATTGTGTATATGGTTAGATATGTTCGGCCTTGTCGGCCTATATATTGGGATGTTATTTTGTTCGCCTTGTCGGCCACATGTACCGTATATGGCGTAGATGTTGTTGATGATATAAATATGTTATTGCCGAGATGAGCTTAGAATGATGACGAACGAAAAGTATGATGTAATGATGTGGCTTCCTTAGAATGTGAAGTATAAGTATGAAAAAGGGGTGCCCGGGTGGGCTAGCACCGGGTGCTCGTCGCGGCCCCCAAGTCGGGTCGTGACATGTTCTCACTGTGGGAGGCATCACCCTGGAGAGTGTTATCGGGCTACGGGTGCTTGTTTTTCCTGGAGAGTGTTATCGGGCTACGGGTGCTTGTTTTTCCTCTGTTGTTACTTTTAGAGGTCTGTAGACATATATGTGGGTTGTGAATATTACTGTTCAGTTGTGTTCGTATGATTTGTGTTTTGGGCGGTCCGGGTCGCCGTGGCGGCCTTGTCGGCTTGCGTTTGTATATATTTTGGGGGGGACCGTGCTTTATGACGCCTTTGCGCTTCGGATATATATATTTGTACATGCGACACTTTGGAGATGACGTCTGACTTTTGTATATGTATGAGCTATTTGTATGCTGATTCTAGTTATTAGGTATGTACGAGTGTCTAGCTCGGGCACTAGTCACGGTCTACGGGGTTGGGTCGTGACAAAAACCCCGCCAACACTTCCATCAGCTCTGGGCAACCTTGCATTGTCATAATGGAGGGCAAGTGTCCTAAAGTGCAGTTGATCGTTCTCCAGTGAGCATCCCCCAACCATTTATACCAGACCCTCAACAATTCTGGAGCCTCAGTGACGATGTTAAAACGGATTCTTCGTTCCATCTACAAAACAAAATACGGTTAAGATTCCCCCCATCCCCATAGGATCAATGGTTCATCACATAGGCATGAACATGTTTCCACATAACACATAAATGAGATGCGGTGTTTTTCGGGTCATAGACCATCCGAACAAGGGGTAGTCACTCTTAATGAGCCTTAGGTAGGTCTGAGATACCCAAGGCCCCTCTAGGCATAAATGCTCTAGTTCAGTAGGGATTTGGCTTAGCTCTATCCTAGTTTTTCTAGAGTGGTTTTTCACGAATGATCGGGAACCCGAGCGGACAACTGGGGCTGAACCGTTAGGGCTGTTGGATGACCGTGTACCAACTCCGCCTCATAACGGTTCCAAGAGAAAATTTTAGTTTTATAGTGAAGGAACGACCGCGTGCTCCGCGAAGTCGCCTTTGGAACAAAGTGTAAAATAAATGCCAGAAGTGGCGGAGTTATGATATGCATGTAATGACAGTTAATAATTGCGGGAAAGTAAACACATAAGTAGTTTATAACAAATATACTCATATTATATTGGAATCCTTATAGTTAGAACCTTTAAGGTCCCCAGTGGAGTCGTCGTCTGTTGCAGTTCGCTTTTTGCGTGGTGTTAAGGCATAAAAGGCTACTACGAACTCGTTGGTGTTGTTTCGGACTTTGTTTTAAAAGAGTCGCCACCTAATTTTTAGGAAATTAGAAAAATCAATTTTGAAGGGTTTATTCAAATACCGTGAAAAAACCTTTGTAATCCAGAGTTCTAGGTAAGGGTTCTGATGATCCCCCTGGGGAAGGTGTTAGGCACCCTAATATTAAGGATTTGTACTATGCGGTTGACCTTCGAATTTCAGTGTATGAGTATTTGCTTAAACTGCTTATTTTGTGTTTATTTTCCCGAAAAAAAAAAGAACTATCAATAATAGGTTTGCATATCATGTATGTTTGAGATTTTTTTTGGATATATTCCCTTTATATACATGGTGTCATAGTTTTGGGTTTATAACATCTGTAAATAAACAGTCTCCTCTTATGTATAAGTTAAGCCTTGAAAATGTAACATAAAAGAATCTTTGTTTTATTAAGATTAAGTCCATGTTATACTCATACACTGGCTAGGGTCACTCCATATTGGTACGTTCAGTCTTATCCGGAACTTTATATTACAAATTGGTTCTTCAATGTTATAAAGGGCATTTTATATATTAAAAGAAGTATATCCCGTCTGTAAATGCTCATCTTTTTGGGTCTGTTCTCGGCCAAAATTGTGCAACATTTTGAAGATCTTTTGCTATCCTTAATTTTCAGGAAAGGAGTTATATTTTTGTTAAAAATCTAGTCTTTTATTTAAGAGTCAAGCATAGAAATGATCCAATTTGTCCATAATTTTATCGCAGTTGAGGAAAACTGTTTAGGCTCAAACCGCTTGCGTTGAGCTTCCTTTTATGTGACTAAAATCGAGTGAATTTTGTAAAAGAAAAATAGTTTGTAATAAGAGTCATTTGAGTTTGATAACCAGCTTTGGAAACACCTTTGTTTTGTCAAAAATGTTGCTAAATTTTGAGTTAGAAAAACGGCATCGATTTACACTTGAAATAGTTTTAGGAATCCTTTTTTGTACTTAGTTTTGGAAACGTTATGTTTGCCCGTGGGTTTTAAAAAAAATCGCTCGGGGACCCAAAGTCATCTAAATGGCATATGAACTGTTGTTCTAAGACGGCTAATTCCAACCATAAAATATTTCCACTATAATATGAGTTTGATACAAGTTACAAATACATCAAAATTGAAATGAAAAGCAAATATAACAATGTAAATGGAGCCAAAGTTAGACTAGGGGCGTACCAAGCCCCCCAGTTAGCCATTTTCACCCATGGCTAGGCCTTCTGCGCGCCTCGCTATTTTCTTTATCTTCGCGGACTTGATTTTGAATGAATTTCCTATTGGGCCTAGGTGGGCTTGACTGGACCCGATTGGTCATGAGAGTAAAGGGGGGAGAAAAAGAAAAGGGAACCGGTTAGTTTATAAACACTGAACTTATCAAACACATATTCATAAACATACACATATTTAACGATTATATGTGACCTATACTTACCCCTTTTGCTTCTAAAATAGTGTTCATTTTAATTCGAGATTTAGAATGATATGAGGACTGGGTCCTAACCCTGTGTCCCCGATGTCGCACAAGTTCCAAGGGGCTTCTATGAACCCTAGGCATGGCTAACACCGAGAGGATTAGGACAACCCCGAACTACCACACCTTGTCTTGGATTAATGAAACTAATAAAGAAACTAAGAGAGTATAGGGCACTGGCAGTGCATTGTATCATTAGGACTCATAGCAAGTCACAATATTCTACAATTGAGAATGATAAATTATGTAGTACACAACAATCAGGAAATTCCATCATCAATCAGGGAATGGCATGTTCATATTAACACATAAGAGGTAAGTAAATGAGTCGGGCAGTTCCAACGAGTAGTAGCAGAATGGAAACAATCACTTTCAGTATGAAGCACAGCCTAGGTGGTAGTTTGAATGTGATAGAAAGTTGACGCAATGTGAACTGTGATGCATAAAAGGCTGTAAGCTAAGCATGGATCACAAGATGAAATACAGGTTAGTTACAAACTGGGAAGCAACAAAAGCAACATTAATCTTTAAAAAAAAAAGGGAAAGAACACAGTCACTCAAGCTAAGAATTGAGACATGGCATACAGATGGGGACAGGGCAAGAACTATCAGACTATGTAATATGTAGTAATTTAGTTGGCATGGAAAGATTATCAAAGGAACAGGAGTGATTTTATAGGTTTTAGAGAATTCACACTTCAAGCTTACAGTGAGAAAAAATAATCATTCAAATCAAGTTTTAACCTTAGGAGCCACCATTTCAAATAGATAGGCAAAGGCAAGGTTAAGGTGATAATCCAAGGACTCAATAGGCTGTGTGTGTATGTGTGATCAAGTTCAGTGAGCAGATACTAGCAAAAGCATTCAATTCTATTCACATGAGTTTAGAGAGCACATTTTAAGAGACAAGCCATGGTTCAAAGAAGGAAGAGGGGAGGGGCATACAGGATTTGTTACCAAAGAAAGGAAGACGACATCTCATGCTAACTCTATTTCTGTTTATGAAGACTACACATGCTTAAGAAAAGGGGCAAGGACAAACATAAGATAGGTGCAGTAAAAGTAATGCAAACAAACAGGGAAGGCAAACAACAAATACCAAAACTATGTCATGACTCTTGAACCAAAATCCACACAATATGCCATCATGAGATAGTGATCAGGTATATAAGAACTAAATGAGATCAGTAGTCAAGTATGCAGGCAATATATAAAGGTCATGAATCACTCCGGGGTGGGGCGGGGCGGGGGGGAGGGGGGGGGGAGCACAGAAGGCATAGATGATCAACATGGTTCAAGTCAACAACTGGCATGGTAGGTAAGGCAATGTGAGACAAATTCCCTGACGTAAGGCCCCAACAATGGTGGATGGAAATATTCTTGATGTTGGACACTTAAGTAAACATTGTATGCATACAACATAGGTAAATCACCCTCTGAGTAACTTGAAACTCTCAGAGAAGGACAAACATGATAAGAAGAGGACACACATCACATATGACAATCACACAGATCTTCCTTCAATGGCAAAGGCAAGTAGAAAAAGTGTAACAGTACAACATTTTAGTGAAAGCAAGCATAAAGTGATCAGTTTAGCATGAGCAGGTGATGATTTAGATAGTGATAAAGCAAACAGGAGCAGAATAGGACCCTGTAGATTCAATTTTCAGGACTGCATATTAAACAAACTACGGTACAATGTTTTTTGATTTCTAAAGAAAACATCACTTCATACATGAACACAGATGAGGCATAATAGGAACCCTTTCATGGGACACAGAACAGGATTTAGGTGATACTTAGGCATAGGAAGGCAAAACAGTCAAGGCAAAGGGTCAGCTAAATAGCACATAACTAACATCCGTTTTACTTGAGCAGGAGCCATGTTAGCTTAGGACAGAAAAACTAAGGTATCAAGCTTATTTTAAGCGTACAGGCTGGCAAATCAAGATATGATGTATAAGCAAATGAATATAAAAAGCAACGCAGAGCATGGTCCAGATTCCAAGTCAAACCACCAAACATTTTCAAAGCATGAAGACTAGGCAAGTTGTCTAAACATATAAGAATGGGAAAAAATACTTTGGGAGATTACCAAGTGACACAGGGTTGTATACTCTTAGAAATATACCAGGATAGCCTTAGTATACCTTATAATATAGACCAAGGACCTTACAAGAGGCTAAACAAACAATATGGCATACATAATGAGAGTAAGTCATCCAAAGTTGTGCCATAACCCTAAATAATAGACTAGCATGGGGGCAAGATGATCAAAATTTTAGGAGAAGCCTCATACAATCTTTAAGAGCGTATCCAATCAGAGGCAAACCATCCTTTACATTTTTTAGAGTTGTTTGAAGCCAACTGATCCCTCTATTACCAAAATAAGTGGAATTCACACAGTACATAAAAAAAACACAAAGAGGATATGTCAAAGCAAGACTAGATCATTTAGCATTTAGATTCACACAATAATTTTAGCCCAGCATGCCTCATTTAAACTCAAGAATTAAGACACAAGATAGCACAAGAGGTATATATATATATATATATATATATATATATATATGACATTATGAACAAAATGACTTGAACCATCAAAGAGCCCTCGGAACTACCTTATAACATGATTAAACCTATCAACTTACTTTACTCATAGACAATCAATACAACCAGCTAATCAATTTGACACTAATCAACATTCTGAATATTCTAAAGGGGATCTAATCTCCTTCTTCACAACCATCAATTTCAAAACCAAAACACAATAACATTAACCAATACCATTTACATTAATCTAACAATCCCAAACATCAATCGATCAACAATTAATATCATAGCAACCAAAACTAAAGCTAAAATACACACTAACACTAATGCTAACTAAAAACAGAGAATAAATAAAATATTAATAGAAATTACAGGGAAAAAGCAATAAACAAAATAAGAATTACCTTTTGTAGGCACAGCCGAATCAAGAATGGACTTGCGGAGCTTCTTCCCTCTTCGAAAACTCAGCCACCAACACCAAAGCAACGTAAAAAATGCAAAAATAAACTTTTGACTCAAAGGAGATTTAAAAAACCTCAAAAATACTAAAAATTTATACTCAAAGAGCTCTTAAACTTGAATATTTTCAAGTGTAGAGCTCTTTTTTTCGAAATTTCACCCTTTTAAGCTTGTTTCCGCTTGTGAAAACTTGAAACTGAATATGGGGTTCTATTTATAAAACCCCATAAACCACACTTAATCCCTCACCACTGATGTGGTACAACATAGTTTTAACTAGTTTCACACTCAGAACTATCAATGACGGTTAAGATTCAAAGATAGCAATAATCAATGGCTGCAACTACTCCTAAAAGCTGTAAAAATGAATACTAATAAAAGAAAACAAGGATTGTACCTTTAAGGGTTCGTTTGGATGCGAATTTGTGATAAAAATCATGAAAAGGACGGAGCAATAAATGCTCCATCCTCTTCACTGTCAAAACCACGCCTCATACACGCCATTTATCACCTAAAACGGCAGAGCAGTGGCAGGGGGTAGGGGAAGACAGAGAGGCGACTAAGGTTTACCCCTAGCCCCTCTTGGAACTTTGCAAATGAAGTCCCTCCATTCCTTTGTTTATACAGGAGGGAGTATTATAACGGATGTGGATCGGGTCAGCACTAAATGGGCGTTTTTTTTTAATTCAAAAAACGTTTTGTATATTATAAGCGTATATATACATATATCGAATGTATATATATCCGTGGGGCAGAATAGGAATTTTAGTAAAATAGGTCATTATTTAAAGTACGTAGTAGTAACAAGAAATAATTAAAACAAGTTCAAACAAAGACGTAATTAAATTAGCAAGCGGTTTTGAAACTCATTTTGTAGAAATAGCCTTAAATTGACCCTTAATTGCATGAGGGTTGCAATTATGACCAACCTTTGTAATCAATTGCAGAAATATCCTTGCAATTAACCATTTGCAAATATAACCTTATTTTGATAATTAATTTAGCCCATTAAAGCTATTTTGCATTAATGTCCTTAATTAATTTGCCCATGGCTTGCACATTTCAATTAAGGCCATTTACAATTCAGCATTTGCAAAATTGACCCCAGCTATATTGAACCATGAATTGGCTAATTATGAGGTGGTCATTTATGCAAGAATAACAATAATTAAACTAAAATCACAATTTTAAAACAACTTCGCCAAAATTGGCACAAATATACACACATACAGAGGCGGATCTAGGATTTGAAGGTGGCGGGTGCCACAATTTTCTTCAATGTACATCTAGTTAGGAATGTGTATTTGGGTTGGGTCCATCTCTTTTTAGTTATTCGGGTCAACTTAATAGGCTTTTTTTTATTTGCAAATATGAAATTGCATCTTAAAAATCAAGAAACAAACATAATTAGCATTTTAAACAATGAATCACACCCATTAACAATAAAAATAAAATCAACATTTTCACCAAGGGACTTGCATCACTTATATATATATACATTAAAAAATGAATTTGCACAAGTAAAATAACATCTTCAATAAGGGAATTACACCAATCAAAATAAGAAAAATAATAGAAAAACTCTTCGATGGGTAAATACACCCCATAAGTAAATGTAAAATTAGATAAACTACAAGTTCGCAAAAATAATCATAAATTTCATGTTTTTTCTAAGCAGTGCTTGTGAAATTTCCATCACAATTTAACTAGTAAAGTGATTTAAATTTAATTTAACAATTATACAATAGCATAAATTTTTAATACACTCCCTCCGTCCATTTTTATTTGTCCATTAGACTAAAAATATATGTCCACTTTTACTTGTAAGTTATATAGTTTGAAAAATCAACACATAATTTACCATTTTATACCTATTTTACCATTATTATTATTAAGTACTCCAATTAATTTCTCTTTTTTTTTTCTTTTTTTTTTTTTTTGTTGCTTATTAAGAGTTTCCAAGTCAAATATAGACAAGGAAACATGGACAGAGGGAGTAATAAACAAAAGAAATTATAAAAAAAAAATTGAATTTTGGTCTCAATCCAAAATTTTCATTGAGACCCAAGTTTTTCGATTTAAATACTCACAGGTTTGAGATTAAGAGAAATGCTTTATTTAAGGAATTTTGAAGCTTCTATTTGTGTGGTCTCGCTAGAGATCACAGATAAAATAATAGAAAAGAGGAAAGACAATATAAATAATAAAAAGATAAATAGAAAATTAGGGGAGCCGAAAAGGGAATTACTGGTACAAAGGAAGTAAAAAGCACAAAGAAAAATGGGAGTCGAAAAATGTTCAAAATAGATTCGAACTTGTGTCTACCAACCGTGGCACCTTTGTCTAATTTAAGACTGGGGGTGGCAGGATTAAATATTTCACCTAATTTAAGCAAATTACAACATAAGTATATAAAAAAATTATTAATCTAGGGGGTGCCATGCCACCCCCACCCTTTAGGGTGGATCCGCCCCTACACACATAGTAATAATTTAGAGCTTGAGGGGTAAAGTTGTATATTCTCTTAATTATTCAAATTCCTTGGATATAAAAACAAAATAAATCGCTTTTTATCTAATTTTTAGTTGATTTTTTTGGATTAAATGAACAATTGTTTAAAAAATTGTCCTATTCAATGCAAATTATAAAAATGTTGTAAAGATGCCGATAATTTTCTGAATAATTAATAGAGCCTTGAAGGTTCCCCTATTAATTTATAGAAGTAAAATATTAACTTGAATAATTTTTTAAAATTATTCAAAAAAAATTGTGAGCGTGCAAATTATCTTATTCATTATCCAAGGACCTTGAATAAATAAAATAAATTACGGGAGGTCAAAAATCAGGTATCAACACATAGCACTATGCATAATGTGATTTTTGCCCTGTACTATAGCTTTATATCCTTAACGCTAAGGCTATTCTTTGATATGCAATTGCAAAGTTTGCCAATTTGATAATGGAGTATGGATCACGATGTGACATGGAGTGTGAGCTAATAAACTAAGAAATACATGTTGTAACTTGTAATACACGAATGCGGTATTATCTAATTACTGATAAAAGGGATGGTTTAATTACGAAGATTTGTTAAATCTCTAAGCTTGTAAAACATGCAGTTGTTTCTTGCCATGTCTTAATGATGTAGAGTTTGGTTTAAAACTGAATGTGCACCTCTTTTGTTTCCAAAAAGTCTAAGCATGCTAGTATATTGTCAACATCAATAAGAGAACACTCAGATGCATCAGTGGTTTCTGTATTAATCACTCTAATATTCAAAATGAGGACTGTTCTATTTTTGTGAGTACATGATCTTCCCTTTTCCCTGCATTTCTTTTATCTAGGTAACCTGATGTGTTAGGAACTTGCGTATAGCAGTTGAGGTCTAACTTTTGTCTTGGTTGTAGTGAAACAAGAATGTGATTAGATGTATATACTTAGTCTAAGCTAAAATCTTGTAGAGTATCTTGCATGATTGTTTGGATTTCTCCTTCTGTGGCTAAAATGAGAGTTCAAAGTTCAAAGACCGGCTAAGAGTTGACTGTAAATCTTACTTAGTCCTGTTAAGTATTCAATGGATAATGATTAAATGGTATGATTTTGTATAACCATGGGAATTTATGAGGCATACTGAGAACCCCACAAGCACACATATGAGTCTTTTAAAAGGCATCTTGGGAGAGGATCAAGGGGAATCAGGCCTTGCTTGATTTATAACACTTGTCATCCATATAAAAGGTATCATGGCTCTTGTGGACATGTGGAGGTATTTGTTTACCAAATAAACACACCATGATCCTATAAAATCCCATCATTTGATTAAAGGGGGAGGGAAATCTAATAGAAGATTTTAAATTTTGGAATTCCTAATATCTGTCTTAAACAAAGATAAAATCATAGAGGTTACTTGAGTTACTAGTATTCCTTGTAGTTCCCTGCCCTTTAAAACCTTGATGGTATTTGAAACTCTTAAAAGGTCCCTTCTCTTTACTTGCTTCATCTGGTACCTGACTTGCATGAATCCTACATAGTTCCACATGTTATGATCCCTCTGATTAAGTTTTAACTGAATAAATCATTTATGTGTTGTTCTCGTACATACAAGTATGTTTGTATTATTATGCCTGCGTGTGTTTTCATTGCATCTCAGGATTGTTTGCTCCATATTTCTACTTGTATCACAACAGTTAGAACTCAGTGTTCTGTCCCATGCATTACCTACTCTGTGTATGATTGCTTATGTTAGAGGAACTTGACCCTATATGCTCATATCCTACTCATGTTAGGCTATTGAAATCATAAAAAGTGCCTCATTGCATATCATTTGCATGCTATATAAAGGCCACCCCAATTTGAGGAATACCCTGATTTAATTCACATGTGAATTTGCCTGTACTAATATATGATTCATGAACACTGTTCATTGATGAGGCCATGGCATTGATAGCTTAGCATTATTTCTATGAGACTCTGCTTATGTTGTATCTATATGTTTTAACTTGCCATTGTCTGTACCATGTCTATGAGTATATAATTTACTTCTGTCTACATCATATCAGTACTGAAGTGTGCTTCTTGCTCATCTCATGTCCATGTGTTTGATCCTGCTCTTAGTTGTCCCATGTCTATATCTTGTGGTCTACTTTTGTTCATTCTATGTCTATGTGCCTTTGGTTTGTTTAGTTCACACTATGTGTACCTGGTTCAATTCTGCTTTGATTATACTACACCTATGAACCGGTCTTTGCTATGCCTACTTGGTTCAGTTTTGTTTTGATTGCATTGCACTTATGTATGCCACTTTATCCTTGTCCAAGTCATACTTAATTTTCAGTTTTTGTTTATTTACATATTATATCTGCTTATGTCAATTCATCTTTGCCCGCACCACTTTTTGTTTGTTTCTGTAAACTTTTGGCCATACTATAACTGTGTGCATTAGACTATTTCTATCCATTTTAATCCCATGTATGGATATGCAAATTTATGTCATCTATGGCTGTATGGTTGGGAGATTAAAGTAGTTTTGGGCCCTGGTCTTAAACCTTCCCCTGGTGTCCTGCCATGCCGGAGGTTCATGAAACCTCTTGGATCTTGTGTGGCATCAGGAATATGGATGGTGATGACCCTTCTTACTACTTAAATCCTCACCACTAAAGTCTAGAAGTATAGATGCGCATATGCTAACTACATGATTTACGAATGAATTTGATATATATATATATGTGTGTCTGTGTGTGTGTGTGTGTGTGTGTGTGTGTGTGATAAGTGCAGTAAAATATAAACTAACCGGGGTCTTTGTTTCCTTTCTCCTTTCACTACATGGCCATTCGGGGCGGGGTCCAGCCATCCTATTAGGCCAATAGGAAGATTCTTTTCAAGTATTATCGAGTCCGAGTAAAGAAAAGGAAGCTAATATTATAAAAATGCGCAGAAGGCCCAGCCATGGGTGAAAATGGCCAAACTTGGGGCTTGGTACGCCCTTAGCCTCCCCTTCTTTCTTTATGTTATTACTGTTATTCTCTTTTATTTGTTCAATTCACTTGTATTTGCAATATTTGTAAAACTCATACATTATTGGAATCTTTATGATTATAAACTAGTCGTCTTAGGACAACGGTTCCTACGTCGTTTAGTTGACCTTAAGTCCCCCGAAACAATTTTCAAAAAAGAAAATCGAGCTTAACATAACGATTTTTTTAAAATCAAATGGATAATTTACAAAAATCATTTGTTAAAGATAAGAGATTTTAAGGACACAGCTGTTATTTCCCTTGAAACCAGATCAAGTTTTAAATCAAGGAATGCAATTTGTAGTTTTGGACTAAAAACCTATTTTTCTGGAAGAATAAAAATAGGTGATTTCTGGGCCAAGTCCCCAAAAAATAAAACAAAGAGACTTTTGGACCAGGCCTCGGTTTAGCTTCAAAAAAGAACCAGAGACAAAATGTAGATTTGGTCCAAGCCCACACCAAGATGCCCTTCCTTAAAATAAAGTTGCATTTTCGGGTTTTAGAACCCAACTCTAAAAATCAGTTGTATGTGTTGACACCTAATTTTTGACCTCCCGTAGTATATTTTAACCATTCAGAGTCCCCAGGTAATAAATAAATGAGCTGGGCATTTTGAAAGCCTTAAATGATTTTTATAAATTTTCCAGGTCAATATTTCTTTCCGTTAAATTAATAAAAGGTACTTTCATGCATCATAAATTTATTTAGAAATTAATGAGTATTTTCATGATATTTTATGAGATTTTGTTAAATTTAATTAAAAAAAAAAAGAAGAAGAATGGTTTTCATTTATTTAATTATTTAAAATTATCAAAAATTTTAAAATACTTCATTCTCTTTTTAATCTTTGAAAGTTTGAGTAATTTAAATAATTTATGTACTTAAACTTCTGATTTTTATATAATTTGCATGATTTGTCAAAAAAATAGGCATGATTGCCCATAAATATTTTAATTAGGTTAATTAATTAATTAATTAAGTGATAACTACTTCAAAATTGATCCTTTTTCATAAATATATTTTGTCTTGGCCATAATTAAATTAGCTAGCTCATGATTTACAGAAATTAGAGTTATTTTGGAAAATCAGCCTGTTAATGTTTTATTTGAAATAACTAGTTTAATTTAATTTCAAAATTGCTAATTAGGCCAAGCAAGGCCATAATTGAAATAATTATGTTGGGTTAATTAATTAAGGCCATTTTTAGGCCCATTAATAATTTGACCGACGTTTTTTTAATCATTCTAATAAAATAATTACGGCCTAATTTTTTCCATAATTAAAACTTTTTCAATTTTAATATTTTCTCTAATTACTTGTTTATATGTATTAGATATACTTTTGTGTGTGTATATATATATATATATATATATATATATATATATATATATATATATATATATATATATATATATATATATATATATATATATATTCAAGGTGTATATATATATGTATACACTTGGTGTATACATGTATACAAGGCCTCATTTAAATTTAAATTCGGATTTGGACCGAGTCCAGCCCAAGCCAGGCTGTGACCCGGCCCAATCCTTTTAATTCAACTATCAGTATGCCCCCACCCCACCCCTTATTTCATTTTCTTTTCGTTTTCAAAACCCCGACCCCCCTACCTGTTACACCTTGCATTCTCAGAGCATGAGCATGCCATGTACTTCAACATATTAATGGAGTATCGGAGACGTTCCATGAAGTTTTGGAAGGTACAAGCCATGGGAAGTTCGTAACAATGAAGTAAAGGATGAATTACGATCTCGTAAGTCGTAACCGGGAAGGACAACCTTGAAACCAAAGGACATTACCATTATCAAGTATGATTAATGATAAATATCATGTATGGAGAGTTTAAGAAGATTCCAGGACCAAGCAAAGCGAAGAAAATAAGTTTGTCGAAAATTTGAAAAAAAAGTTGGCAGAATTCTGGACAGAATTTTGGGTCAAATTTGGAGGGGTATATCTCCGAGTATATGAGGATTTTTAAGGTGTTTCAAAAGCTTAAAATGAAGCTCATCGAGTCTAGGTTCCAACGCAACAAACCGTTCATCAATCTGACATCGGAGCAGGGAGTTATGGGCATTTTAAGACGGACAGTCAGAGGAACCCGAACCTGGGCGGGAATCCGGAAAAATCCACTTAAAAGCCCACTTATGTTTTCACCCGGCCGAATCCGAATTTGGCACCTATAAAAGGTCATCTACACTTCATTTTAGTCATTTTTTCTTCAACTCCATAACCCTCTAGAACTCCCCTAACCTCTCCACACCTCTATAGAATTTTTCACACTTCTCTCTCAACTACAAGAATATTCTTGAAGGCTCTCTACCATTCCAAAAATTCTATACCATCACAAAAGAGGATTAAACTCCAAAGCCACAAGCTAAGTCATGGAGAAGGATTGTTCTTGTCTGCACTTAATGTTGTGATAAATTTGGTCTTGGAAGAAGTTGAGTGGGGTGAAGTTCTTCTAGTGTAAGGTATGTTCTCCATCCTATTTCTCATGATTAAGTTGATTTGAAGGTTTAGGGAGTCCTATAAAAGAAGAGAATCATAGTATAGAAGTTGCAAATTATTAAAGTGAAGATGATGACTATGGAATGAATTTGAAATGAGATGTTGGATTAAATTGAGATTAAATTGAATATAATTCTTTGATTATGGTATTGTGGATATTGTTATAGTTAGTTGAGAAATTTGGAAAACATCGTGTGGGATGTTTTATGGAGCCTATTGGTGTTGATAATATTGTTGTGATGTTGGTACTGTTGTTGTTGTTGTTGGTTGTTGGATTGTGATATCGGGCTAGGCATATAAACAGGGGAGGTGCTGCCCGAATTTCGGCAGATTCTAAACGGAATTAAATTGAAGTCTTAAGATGAGTGTATGACATTGAGCCTAATAATAGTATGAATGGTTTATATGTAGATTTACGAGCTTGGAAGGATAAACGTTGAACGACTAAGGCGACCGAAAGGTATGTTAAGGCTCGTCCCTTTCTTTCAAAGGCATGATTCCATAAGTGTTTCCATAACCTCCTTGATTTCAAAAGCTAGAAGTTATGACTCTTAAAGCTTCTTATGATGTTAAAAATGAGAATGTTTTTACGAGGATTACATTGAGGATGAGTTTATGCTTAAAGGTATCAAATATGATTTCAACGATGATGTGAATTAAGCTATTTCATGATTTTCTCGGTTTATTTCATTGTTGTTGATCTCACCTTATAAATTGTTCCTTCAAGATGGGATAGAGCGATAGTTTTATTTGAACTCCTATGCACGCCATGAGTATAATATATGTATAGGGCTATTTTGTGACATTACAGAGTTCTATTATTTAATTTTGATTATGCACTGCACTCATTTTCATTCTTCATGTATATATAAGGCACGATTGTGGTGACGCCGTGACCTTTGTTGTATATATATAAGGCACGCTGATTGGGGGGTGATCTTTGTGACCTTTGTTGTATGTATATATAAAACCTGATTAATGGTGACGCTGTGACCTTTGTTGTGTGCATATATGGCACAGTTGATAGGGGTAACGTTGTGGCCTTTGTTGTGATGTGTATATGTATGGCACAGTTGACGGGGGGTGACGCTGTGGCCTTTGTTGTGAAGTGTATATGTATGCCACGTTGTGAGGGAGTGACGCGTGGCCTTTGTTGTGATGTGTATATGTATGGCATATTGACGGGGGGTGATTTGTGGTACTTTGTTGTGGTGTGTATATATATGGCACAGTTGACAGGGGGTGATGCTGTGGCCTTTGTTGTGATATTTCTATGCATATATGTGTTTCTTTGATATAGTTGTACTGATGCATTTATTTTGCCCATTCATTGACATGTCTCAAATGTTTTCTAGGATTTTATGTAGATGTTGATTTCATGCCTTACATACTCAGTACACTATTCGTACTAACTCCCTTTCTTCAGGGGTTGCGCTTCATGCCCGCTGGTACAGACACTCAGTTTAGTGATCCTCCGGTTTAGGACTTTAGCTCAGCTGCTTGGAGGGCTCTAGTGTTCTGGAGCTCGAGTCTTTTTGGTACAGATCCTTTGACATAGGCATTGTTATACTCTTAGAGGTCTGTAGACATATGTGGGTTGCGTATATACGGTTTGATCAGCTATGTGGATGTAGTTTGTTTTTTTATATTCCCGTGCATAGTGGCAGCCTTATCGGCTTGCATATTTTGTTATGTTTGGTTAGCTATGGCTTCTCAAGAGACAGGTTCTTTTTTATGTATGATATGATGAGTTTACAGTGTGCTTTTACAGATTGCGATATTATTTTCAGTTTCGGTCTGATCATATCGAGCAGGTTCGTATACGGGTGTCCAGTTCGGGCACTGGTCATGGCCCATCAGTTTGGGTCATGACAAAAGTGGTATCAGAGCAGCTCGTCCTAGGGATTATCGACAGACCGTGTCCGATGGAATCCTATTTATGGGTGTGAAGCTGGCTACACTTATAAATAGGGGGCTGCGGGGCATTTAGGAATCATTGACCTTTCCTTCTGTCTTAGATCGTGCGATAGAGCCAGAGTCTAGGAAAGATCGCTTCTAACCTCTTTTTCCTGTAATAGGTGCAGACTGACAGAAGATGAAGAGATCAACCTTGGGCAGTGGGTGTGCTAAGAAGGCCCCCAGAGTAGATCCAGGACCTCGGCTGCGGGATCGGCGAGGAGGAGCCTCGGTTATTCCGGGATCGATCCCTTAGAGGATCCAACGACGATTCCTCTAGAGTTTTTGACATCCAGGGAGGAGGACCCCCCCAGGGGACAGTTATGACACAGATCTGTCTGAGTATTCGTCTGGGACACCGGAGGAGGAGATCCCCGAGGTTGTACCAACTGCTCCTTTGGTAGAGCACTACGTCAGACCAGCTTCCCCGGTAAGTGTTACGGATTACTCCAGCCTCCTATCCTGGCCGTCGGTAAACCAGGAGTTGCCCAATTATCCATATCCCTCAGACTCGGAGGAGAGAGATGATGAAGGCCAAATGAGCAGATGGTGGGTAGATAATGATGAAGAGCACACTTCACCTTATAGGTCACTAGATCAGACTAGAGACCGATCGAATACAGGTATATGAGACTTTATTGGAATTTCCTATGTATGTGCATTTGCTGTAGATTATTACCTAATAGCGGCGAGCGGAAATCAAAAGGGGCCGACAACCAAGTATTTATAAGTAACGGCGACCAAGTTGTTTTCGTCACCATGGGGAATTTTGAAATCTAGGATGGAAAGTGGTCATACATACAGGTGAAAGTTGGATATTGAGGATTAAAAAGGCCAAGGTAGTAATTGTGTAGTCGGAACAAAAAGAGATCCTTTCTAATTCGGAGGGAGATGCGTTACGAGAATGTTTTGGAATCTGTTAAGACCTCCACTTGCTCGAGATTAGGTGATGAAGGTCATGCAGTAAGGTGGGTGCAATTATATCAGCACTAACACACTGGATTTTATCAGAGTTTCAAGGTTAAGCGTGTTGGGGTGAGAGAAATACTAGGATGGGTGACCCCCTGGAAAGCGTACTAAAAGTTCTATAAATTCAGACATAAGAGACAAATGAGAAGCTAGAGTAGCCTAAGGGAGAATGGAGTATGCGGTGATACAATAATCAAAACGAAAATAACAAGAAAACGCAAGAATTAAAAGAGATAGATAATTTGACACAACTTAGACTCAATTTAGCAACCAAAGTTATAGAAAACTAAGACCTCTAAATTTAAGAATAAGAAGCAACCAAATTCTTAGGATGACCAAAAGGGATTAGAATCCCTAATAACCTATCCTCTCAACAAACACCCAATCCAAGGCTAACAATCTCTCAACACTCAAAAGAGTTTACAATTCTCAAAATATCAATATTCAAAATAGTCTAAGTCTTCCATGAAGAAGAAGAGAACTATTTATACTATGCTAGAAATAAAAGAAAGCAAAATGACATAAACACCCTTAATGAGACAAGGGCCTTGTTTGGCTATTCTTCTTTCTTCAAAATCTTGAAATCTCCTTTGCAAGAATAGCCAACTCTTCGTCTCTTAGCCATTGTGGTGACTTCCCATTTCCTCTTCTTCTCCCCAAGCAATCTTCATCAACAAATGGACTTGGGATCCAAAGTGCTCATCAAAAGTATACTCAGAGCCTCTCGCTTCATGAATAGGCTTTGCAAGTGTTGTAGTTCCCGGGCTTGGCTCCTTGTAAATGGCCTTGAGGCACGTAGGCTTGCATCATTCTCCCCATCTTGAAGAGAATTTGTCCTCAAATTTGATGGCTCATCACTTTCCATTTCCATGGGAGATAGGTCACAAATGTTGAAAGTGTTGTGAACTTGATATTCCGGAGGGAGATCAATTTTGTAGGCATTATCATTAAGCCTCTCAAGGACTTCGAAGGGACCATCCCCACGCGGCATCAACTTTGTCTTCCTCTTGTTTGGAAATCTTTCTTTTCGGAAGTGCACCCACACCCAATCACCCGGTTCAAGGACCACCCTTTTTCTCCCTTGGTTCGCCCGTTTCGCTACCTTTTGATTCTTCTTTTCAAGTTGGAGCCTTGCCTTTTCATGGATCTTCTTCATAGCTTGGCTCTCTTATTACCATCTAAACTCAATACCACATCTTGAGACAAAGGTGTTAGATCCAAGGGGGTTAGGGGGTTAAAACCATACAACACCTCAAAGGGTGACATGCCAATAGTGCTATGAATGACTCTATTATATGCAAATTCTACTAAAGGTAATTGGTCTTCCCAAGAGGCTAGCTTCCTTTTTACCATGGCCCGAAGCATAGAACCTAAAGTCCTATTGACAACTTCGGCTTGGCCATCGGTTTGTGGATGGCAAGAGGTGGAAAACAATAACTTCATACCAAGCCTACCCCACAATTCTTTCCAAAAGTGGCTAAGGAACTTGGGGTCCCTATCGCTCACAATTGTCTTGGGAATGCCATGCAATTTAACCACATTTTCAACAAACAAGGAAGCAATATGGGGAGCATCATCAACCTTATGGCAAGCAATGAAATGGGCCATTTTCGAAAAACGATCAACAACAACAAAGATGCTATCTTTCCCCTCTTTGTCCTAGGCAATCCCATCACAAAGTCCATGGAAATGTCAAACCAAGGTTGTTGAGGGATGGGGAGGGAGTGTACAAGCCATGGGGTTGAAGCCTAGATTTAGCTTTTCGGCATTCAAGGCATTGGCCACAAATTCGGGCCACATCCCGCCGCATGTGGGGCCAATAGAATTGCTCCTCAAGAATCCCCATTGTCTTGTCAATCCCAAAGTGTCCCATCAATCCCCCATTGTGTGCCTCCCTCACAAATAACTCCCTCCAAGAGCTCATGGGCACACATAGTCGTTTGTTCTTGAACAAGAAACCATCAAACTTAGAATAGGGAGTAGAAGATCTATCCCTAAGCCACCTTTCCCTTTCCCATTCTTCGCATTCTAGAAAGATTTGTGCAAAGACGGGGTCCTCGGGATACAATGTCTTCAAGCTCTCAAAACCCATCAATTTGGAAGACAAAGTATTGATCAAAACATGTTTCCTTGATAAGGCATCCGCCACTACGTTATCCTTTCCCTTTTTGTATTGGATTACATAAGGGAAGGATTCAAGGAATTCAACCCACTTGGCATGCCTTTTGTTCAACTTACCTTGGGCCTTAAGATGCTTTAAGGACTCATGGTCGGTCCGAATCACAAACTCTTTAGGCCACAAGTAGTGTTGCCAATTTCCCAAAGCACGAATTAAGGCATACAACTCAAGATCATAGGTAGTATAATTCAAAGTCGCGCCCTTGAGTTTTTCACTAAAATAGGCTATGGGTTTTTGGTCTTGCATTAGAACGGCGCCAATACCCACTTTGCTTGCATCACATTCAATCTCAAATATTTTGTCAAAGTCGGGTAATTGCAACAATGGTGCGGAACTAAGCATTTGTTTTAAAGTTTCAAAGGCATTAGCTTGCTCCGTACCCCAAGAAAAAGGTTTGTCCTTTCGGATTACCTCGGTCAAAGGAGCGGCTATGGTACTAAATCCTTTAACAAAACGCCTATAGAAACTAGCCAAGCCATGAAAGCTTCGTACATCTCCAATGGATTTTGGAGTGGGCCAATTTCTTATGGCTTCTATTTTGGATTCATCAACCTCAACCCCCTTGAGCTCACAACAAATCCCAAGAAAACAACTTCATCCACACAAAAGGAACATTTATCAACATTGGCATAAAGTTGTTCTCGTCTAAGCACTTCAAACACACATTTCAAATGAATAACATGCTCATCCATGGTTTGACTATACACCAAAATATCATCAAAGTAAACAACCACGAATTTGCCAATAAAAGGTTTCATCACATGATTCATCAAACGCATGAAAGTACTAGGAGCATTAGTGAGGCCAAAGGCATCACCAACCATTCATATAGACCAAACTTGGTCTTGAATGCGGTTTTCCACTCATCTCCGGGATTCATCCGGATTTGATGATACCCGCTCCTAAGATCTATCTTAGAGAATATGCATGAACCATTCAACTCATCAAGCATGTCATCAAGACGAGGTATGGGATGGCGATACTTTACCGTTATCTTGTTGATGGCACGACAATCAACACACATGCGCCATGATCCATCTTTTTTTGGCACCAAAATCACGGGCATGGCACATGGGCTCATACTTTCCCGCACAACTCCCTTTTCAAGGAGTTCATCTATTTGCCTTTGAAGCTCCTTGGTGTCATCCGGGTTGGCTCTATAAGCCGGTTTGTTTGGCAATTGAGACCCGGGATAAAATCAATTTGGTGTTCAATTCCCCTCAAGGGCGGTAACCCCTTTGGGAGTTCCGTTGGGAACACATCATCAAATTCCTGCAAAAGAGAAGAAATAGAACTAGGAAGAGAAAGGGTTAGTTCACTAGTGTGCAATGCATAGTCCCTATGCACGAGAAGAATCACCGGTTGACGCTCCCCCAATTCCTCCCTAATTTCCCCACAATTCGCCAAAAGAGACACCTTGGTTTTTCCTCTAAGCTCTCCTTTCTTTCCACTCACCTCTTGAGAACTACTCTCCTCTACTCCTTCTACGCCCACATTCTTCTTTTGCAATGCACTATGACCCTTCTCCTTCAACTCCCTCATTTTGTTATATATCTCACCCACTTGGGAGGGGGTCATGGGATTCAAGACATGTTTGACACCATTGTGGACAAGAGTGTATCGATTAGTTCTCCCATTATGGTTGACGGACCTATCATATTTCCATGGTCGGCCAAGTAGAAGATGACACGCTTGCATGGGAACAACATCACATAAAACCTCATCGTGATACTTCCCAACCGCGAATTTGATGATAGCTTGTCTAGTCACCTTCAATTCACCACATTCATTGAGCCATTGAAGTTTGTAAGGGTTTTCATGGCGGGTGGTGGGAAGTTTCAAGAAATCAACAAGGGTGGTACTAGCAACATTGGCACAACTCCCACTATCAATGATCATGATGCTAGTGTTTTGGTTAATGATGCACTTGGAATGGAAGAGATTTTCCCGTTGACTTGGGTCATCCATTGCTTTGCTTATCATTGTTCTTCGCACCACATAGAGAGGTACAATAGGCTCATCATCACCTTCAACACCATCCCCTTCACTATCATGTTGTTCATTCTCATGATAGACCTCATCATCTCCTTCCTCACATTCTTCCTCATCCTCACTATAAGTGTCTCTCAAAATAAATGCTCTACGATTAGGGCATTCACTCGCTCTATGACCGAAGCCATGACATTTAAAGCATTGAATAGGAGTTTTCGTACCTCCTTCTTTTGGAGCAAACTTCGGAGGTTGTTTGTCAACTTGTTTCTCAACTTGAGTATTCTTCACAAAGGATTTCTTGACTTCTTGTATGGGACCCTTATTCTTTTGCCAATTGGAGGAAGAAGCTCCTCGTTCTTTGTTATTGTTCCAAGAACTCACATAGCCCCTTGACTTATTGATTTTGTCTTCCTTGAGACCCTCCTCTATTTCAATAGCCGCTTGAAGAGTCTCTTCAATGCTCCCATAGTTGTGGAGTCTCATTTGTGAGGCAATCTCACCATTTAACCCGGCTCGGAACCGAGTCATAGCATTTAGCTCATCCTCGTCAAAGTCGATTCTCATCTTGACAATTTGGAACTCATCATAGTATTCTTCCACACTCTTTTTGCTTTGCCTTAAAGTATACACCTTCTTGAGTTGTTCTTGCTTGTAGCGTTCGGTGACATACTTACGCCGCATGGCGTCCTTCAATTCATCCCAAGTAGGTGTGGGATGAAGACCAATAATTCTTCTCGCCTTCACTTGAGTTTCCCACCATGTGGAGGCATACCCTTCGAATTGAGCAATGGCATAAGACGCCTTTTTCACCTCGGACATGTCATTCGTCAAGAAGATCCTATCACAATGCATCACCCAATCAAGAAATGCATCGGGGTCACTTCCTCCTTTGAAGATTGGGAGAGTAACCTTGATGGAGTTGAGACTCGTGTCTCGCCCTCCTCCATAACCATGGTTTCCATTCAAATCTCCATCATCATCATAACCTTGATGGTCTCGACCTTGGTACCCTTCATGAGCTTGGTACCCTCTTTGCCTACCCATGTGAGGGTTAGGACCATGCCTTCCACCCCTCCCTCGATAACCTCCTTGCGCTTGTCCTCGTGGCCTCCACCCTTGGTCACCATATAGCTCGTGCTCAAGTATAGCTTCTTCTATCTCGTCGTCATTTGGTTGTTGGATGTTTGGACGGTTTTGGGGTGACATTGGTGCATTTAGGTGTGGATCATTAGGGGGTGGATCATTTGGACGTGGATCATTTGGAGTTTGATCTTGTGGAGGTGGGTTGTTCCGTTGGCCTATGGGAATGTTGTTCGGAGGAGTGATGGTTGTGTTTTGAGGAATGTTTTGGGGAGTGTTTTGGGGAGTGGGGTTATATAGATGATGGAAGGTACCGGGTGAAATTGTAAGTGAAGTGCTTCGAGTAGCTCCACTTGTGCCTCCTTGGTATTGCACTCGGGGCGAATATGAAACCTCCTACTACCTCCTTCAATCGCTTCCACCCTACTTCCCAAATTTTCCATTCGACTACCCATGTTTTCCATCCGACCATCCATACTACCCACCTTATCGTTCAAGGTTTGCAAAGCCCTCATTACATCAACTAATGTGAGTTCCCCGGTGGGAACTTGTGTTTCATTCTCCGTAGCCATGGTACCTATTAAGACACTCAACAAAACAAGCAAACACGTTAGATTAGTAAAATCAACTCACAATCGCTCAAGTATGCGCACCTTTAATTTGCCTCACAAATTGCTTCCGCCAAAGATTGTGTGCTTGTTAATGCCGACTAGTCACAAGGGTTCAAATTCTACTCTTGGTCGGAATAGATTCTTGTTAGACTAAGAAAGACGGACGACTCAATGCAATCTAACGGACTTGAACCAAGAAATTAACAACGAAGCAAAAACGAAGAAAAGCACGAAAGAATTGGCACGAAAGAAATGCGGACACAAGAACTAGTAAACACAAGTAGGAACAACTACTAAATGGCTACTAGTTGAGAGACACAAGAAAATGGAATGCTAAAATTCCGAAAATAAATCGAATTTCGGGCCGGGTAGGCGATAACTTGAAATCGTGGTCGTGAAGTCCCAAATGATCCAAGGTATCAATTTGAAATAATGGAAATTTTAAAATTTCTATACTTTTTTTTTTTTTTTTTTTTTTTTTTTTTTGTTCCCTACCAAAGGATTAGGGACACAAGACCATCAACTAAGGATCAAGAATTTTTGAGAAATGAAAGTGGGTTGAAATGAAATTTGGACTTGAAAAGGTACCTTGAAGTATACGATTAGAGCTTGACAAAATACGGTCCGTATTGTGGTTTACGGACCGTCCTTCGTGACCGTATTTAGGGATGCCCAAAAACAGAATGTACGGTCGAGATACGGGCCGTATTGTGGTTTACGGTCCGTATTTTGGATGTGCGGTCCGTCCGTATTTAGTGATGCACAGATTCAGTGAGCTACTATCTCAAGATCTAAGTTTACGACCAGATTACGGTCCGTAAAGTGATTTACGGTCCGTCTTTAACGATGTTGGCAAATTCCGGTGAAATTTCTTGTTACAAGATCCAAGTTTACGACCCAGATTACGGTCTGTCTTTAACGATGTTGGCAAATTCCGGTTTCTTGTTACAAGATCCAAGTTTACGACCCCAAATTACGGTCCGTAAAGTGATTTACGGTCCGTAATTTGCAATGTTCCACTTCGGTGATTTTCGTGTTGAACTCGAATTTCTCGAATTTTGGACCAAATTTCTCGGATCCGATGACGTTCTTGGGCCCACTCAACCTAGTATTTACCCTTTTTGGCCCAACAAACAACTTTCCACTTGTCCTTGGAAACACCTTTAGATCAAACCCTCTTCTTTGGTCTTCTTCTCCAATATGAAGATATGAATGTTCTTAAGAACACCAAGAACACCCAAATACAATCTAGGACCAAATCAACTCGTTTTTGCTCCAAATTTCAGATTTAGGCTCCTTATCACTTAGAGAACAAAGCCCAATATTCAATTTGCCTTAATTTCAACTCAATCACCACACCCACTTTTTGAATTTTCAAAGCTCAACAATGGTAGATTCTTCAATATTGACCCGAATGACACGAAATTTGGAGATTTGAAACCCTAACGTACTAAGGAACACGAATCTAATAACAAAACAACAAAATAAACACAAAATTTTTGGGGTTTTTTTTTTTTTTTTTTATTAGCAACAAACCCTAGGCTAGATTTGATAGAACAAATCTAATCCAAGCTCTGATACCAATTGATACAATAATCAAAACGAAAATAACAAGAAAACGCAAGAATTAAAAGAGATAGATAATTTGACACAACTTAGACTCAATTTAGCAACCAAAGTTATAGAAAACTAAGACCTCTAAATTTAAGAATAAGAAGCAACCAAATTCTTAGGATGACCAAAAGGGATTAGAATCCCTAATAACCTATCCTCTCAACAAACACCCAATCCAAGGCTAACAATCTCTCAACACTCAAAAGAGTTTACAATTCTCAAAATATCAATATTCAAAATAGTCTAAGTCTTCCATGAAGAAGAAGAGAACTATTTATACTATGCTAGAAATAAAAGAAAGCAAAATGACATAAACACCCTTAATGAGACAAGGGCCTTGTTTGGCTATTCTTCTTTCTTCAAAATCTTGAAATCTCCTTTGCAAGAATAGCCAACTCTTCGTCTCTTAGCCATTGTGGTGACTTCCCATTTCCTCTTCTTCTCCCCAAGCAATCTTCATCAACAAATGGACTTGGGATCCAAAGTGCTCATCAAAAGTATACTCAAGAGCCTCCCGCTTCATGAATAGGCTTTGCAAGTGTTGTAGTTCCCGGGCTTGGCTCCTTGTAAATGGCCTTGAGGCACGTAGGCTTGCATCATGCGGAGTGGTTGGAAACTCT
This sequence comes from Lycium ferocissimum, assembly GCF_029784015.1. Classification (NCBI taxonomy): domain Eukaryota; kingdom Viridiplantae; phylum Streptophyta; class Magnoliopsida; order Solanales; family Solanaceae; genus Lycium; species Lycium ferocissimum. The sequence goes on along the minus strand of NC_081343.1, from coordinate 7,014,738 downwards.
AAAATATCGTGAAGAATTAGGCAGACTAGATCGGCAAAGAGAAGGAAGGCGCATCACAGTTTTAGGATTAGGATAGGTTTGAAAAGTATTCAGATGTACTTGTGAGCAAGGCGTTAGAAAATATATGCGTATGCGTATGATATCTCATACGTGGTTGTACCAACGAGTATGTGTATCCCGAAGAACTTACGTTGCGGTATATGGAAGGCATTAATCGAATAAGGTAACGAAGTTCAAGTGGCAAAGCGGGTACGAATGTTACAAGGTAAGTTAATGTTATTCTTCGCGGAGTTAGAGTTGAAAGGTCCTAATGCAATGACATCGGGGAAAGGAAGAAAGTGAGTATATATAGGAAGAGAAGAGATTAGAATGTCTTGAGAAAAGAAGAGAGATGTGAGAAATGAGGGTGAGTGAAGCTTCCAAGAGAGATGACGGGTAAAGCAAGGGACTATTTGGATAAAATTTGAGAGTAGGTGTGTGAAAGGAATAGGGTATGATAGCACGGACAGGAAATAAACGTACAGAATTAGGAGAACAAATATTGGTAAGTAGGACTGAAGGGAAGTAACCACGAAGAGGAAGGGGAATTGAGGAAGAATAAGCAGGTTCGATAACAATGTTAGGGGATTCCCAGTTCTTGAGAAGCAATCGAGGAACTAAAGACACGGCCAAGCAGACATAATCACCTTGGAAAGGGAGGAAGCCCCCCTAAAAGATGATTTGGAAATAAAACGGATCTGCAACTCTAAAAGGATATTCTATGAACTTTAGGGTCAATGTTATAATATGAGGAAAGGAGGAGAGCATTTAGGAGTAAAGTAACTCGAAATCTTTAACCTTGGGGTTACACAAGATGCTTTAATGATTTAGCTGTAAGAAACCGATCAATCATCGAGATAAGAATGAGGATGATGGGACGACACAAATGATTAGAAAATTAATGTCATGGGACAAAAATTCCGATAAAGGCTGAGAGATTCGGTCATAGAGGGAGTAGAATGAAATGTAAGGAACATGTATGGAAGACAACTCGATCGTAGCGTCAGAAAGACGGATAAAGGCTCGATGAATGAAGCATGGAGAGAGTGTAAACTGTAAGAATTTCGTGCTAAGAGCAAGCAGTAGTAGGACATTAGGAAAACTTGATGTACGGCTGCAACATGAACACATAGTCAGGAAGAATTGCGAGTAAATGAGCTAAACGGGTGGAAGGACTAACAGTGGATGGAAGGGCATGGAATAGTGACGGGATGGTACGGTATAGACCTAGATGGAAGGAGAACTTAGGGCAAAAAGAGATTTTCAGTGTTAAAAGGGATTCGCACTTGTAACGAAACACTCCAAAGTTTCCTAACCCAAGAGTAAAGGATGACTAATGTAAATAGGCATTGTACAAGTAAAAGAAACTATGAGGACTAAAGGAAGGAGAAGGTGTCAATGAAATGGTTAAAGGGAATTATGTGACCGCCGACAACAAGGAGAAGGTTAGTGAATCAGTAGGCTTGCCCAAGGGAAAACAAATTGAAATTATAAGACAATAGTTATGTGAAAGATGCAAAGATGCGATCATGAAGAAAACCATTTTGTTTTAGTTATATATCTATATGTGTGTGCACAAGTTGTAGTATCATAAAGGAAGATGAAGACTCGACAAAAGAAGAAAGGAAAGGGTGTACTTTGTGAGGATTTCATGTTAAGAACAAGAGATGACAGGACACTAGAAGGACTATGATGCATAGCTGCGAGGCAAACAAGTAGTTAAGGAGAACTACGGGACAAATGAGCTAAGATAATGAAAGGACGAGTCATGGAAATGGATGGTGTTGAATATACTCTTTCAATGGTATAGTATAGACATAAATAGAAATTTGAAACCTATAGTACGGAGAATTTCAAGGATATTAAGAAGATAGTCGTAGAGAAAGAATAAGGCTAAAAGAGCGTGGTATAGTCGGACACTCCATAAGGGGCTTAATGAATTTCGATGTCCCCATTAATTCATTAACCTAGGGGACTACTAGTCATGAGAGGTTGAAGTGAAAAGACAAATAAAACAGGTGTTTGGATTGTATCCGATATGTATAAGCATTTTGATTTGATACAAGAACTCAACTAGCAAAATGAAAACAAGTTAAACCATGCGATGAAAAGAACTCCGGCATTATATGGAATAGAGGAGTTGAAGGATCGCTAAGGTCGGTCAGATGACTATCAAAGACGGTTAACACTCAAAGGTTACAGTATATGAAAACATTCTTTAAAAGGGGGGAAGAACAAATTCAGTTCTAAGATGAGCTACAATATTCCAAAGCTCAAGAAAAGGGAAATCTTAGCACTAGAAGAGATGAAAGTTTTAGCAAAGAGGAATAAGTATAGGGAGTTCAATGATCTCCAAAGGAAAGGAGATAGTGTGCCTATGAATAGCAAGACAGCAGTGCTACCTAAGATTAGAAAGTACCTCGCAAGTCGTGGAGTCACAAGTCGCCGGTCATATCAAATGTGAGAGTATATGTTATAGAACCATATAGACAATCGTCTTGATGCAATAGCCGACAAAAATGGTGTAAGGAAAACGATAGGGAGTCAAAGAAGAATATTAAGCCTCAAATGATCACCGGTACAAGAGAATCAAAGACTTAAGAAGAAAGCATACTCTTATCAAAAGGAAGTTATGATTAAGTAGTATTTTATCTTAGTTCCATGTTTATGAGTTTATATTGCAATTATGCTAAAACTGAGGAGAGGAAATTGTAGGAAAAGTTCAGGTATGAATAGGATGATATTGTAAGGAATTAAAGAGTTCGACCAAGGAATTAAAAAGGAGATGATGTGGTAGGTATATAAGGTCGACGAGTACAAAAAGGGATAATCTAAAATAGCACCAAGAAGCAAGCAAGGAAGAGTGTCATATCTGAACAAGGAAATTTGTCTACTAGTAGAGAAATAAAGATCAAGGCAAAAGAGTACAACAATTAAGAGTCCTCATTGACTGGCAGGGAGCCGTAGCAATCATGAGTTAAGACCATCTTAATGGCAACAGGTCCCAGGATAGTAACTAGATATCAGTTGACCACTGAGTACATACATAAGAACATGAGGATATGGAACTAATGAATGAGTTTGATAGAGAATTGGGAGGACATGAAAGAATACTAATGAACCCATAGTATAAGAGCATGGAGATCAAGAACTAAAGAAGGACAACCATTTCAAGAAACTAATAAAAGCGTCGTAAGCTCGCAAGCTACAACATTCGAGGACGAATGTTCCTAAAGGGGGAAGGATGTTACACCTCTAATTCTCAGAGCATGAGCATGCCACGTACTTCACCAAATTAATGGAGTATCGGAGACGTTCCATGAAGTTTTGGAAGGTACAAGTCATGGGAAGTTCGTAATAATGAAGTAAAAGATGAATTATGATCTCGGAAGTCGTAACCGGGAAGGACAATCTTAAAAACAAAGGACATGACCATTATCAAGTAATATTAATGATAATTATCATGTATGGAGAGTTTTAGAAGATTCCGGGATCAAGCAAAGCGAAGAAAATAAGTTTGTCGAAAATTTGAAAAAAAAAGTTGGCAAAATTCTGGACAGAATTTTGGGTCAAATTTGGAGGGGTATATCTCCGAGTATATGACGAGTTTTAAGGTGTTTCAAAAGCCTAAAATGAAGTTCATCGAGTTTAGGTTCCAACGCAACAAACCGTTCGTCAATCTGACATCGGATCAGGGAGTTATGGGCATTTTAAAACGGACAGTCAGAGGAACCCGAACCTGGGCGGGAATCCGGAAAAATCCACTTAAAAGCCCACTTATGTTTTCACCCGGCCTAATCCGAATTTGGCACCTATAAAAGGGCATCTACACTTCATTTTAGTCATTTTTTCTTCAACTCCATAACCCTCTAGAACTCCCCTAACCTCTCCACACCTCTCTAGAATTTTTCACACTTCTCTCTCAACTACAAGAATATTCTTGAAGGCTCTCTACCATTTCAAAATATTCTATAGCATCGCAAAAGAGGATTAAACTCCAAAGCCCCAAGCTAAGTCATGGACAAGGATTGTTCTTGTCTCCACTTAATGTGGTGATAAATTTCTTCTTGGAAGAAGTTGAATGGGGTGAAGTTCTTCTAGTGTAAGGTATGTTCTCCATCCTATTTCTCATGATTAAGTTGATTTGAAGGTTTAGCGAATCCTATAAGAGAAGAGAATCATAGTATAGAAGCTGCAAATTATTAAAGTGAAGATGATTTGAAATGAGATGTTGGATTAAATTGAGATTAAATTGAATATAATTCTTTGATTATGGTATTGTGGATATTGTTATGGTTAGTTGAGAAATTTGGAAAACATCGTGTGGGATGTTTTATGGAGCCTATTGGTGTTGATAATATTGTTGTGATGTTGGTATTGTTGTTGTTGTTGTTAGTTATTGGATTGTGATTTCGGGCTAGGCATATAAACCGGAGGTGTCTTTTAATTTTCACATTCAAAACGTAATTAAATTGAAGGCTTAATATGAGCATATGACATTGAGCCTAATAATAGTATGAATGGTTTATTTGTAGATTTACGAGCTTGGAAGGATAAACGTTGAACGACTAAGGCGACCGAAAGGTATGTTAAGGCTCGTCCCTTTCTTTCAAAGGCATGATTCCTATGGTATGATTCCATAAGTGTTTCCATAACCTCTTTGATTTCAAAAGCTAGAAGTTATGACTCTTAAAGCTTCTTATGATGTTAAAAATGAGAATGTTTTTACTAGGATTACGTTGAGGATGATTTTATGCTTAAAGGTCTCAAATATGATTTCAACGATGATGTGAAAATGTTAAGCTATTTCATGATTTTCTCGATTTATTTCATTGTTGTTGATCTCATCTTATAAATTGTTCCTTTAAGGTGGGATAGAGCGATAGTTTTATTTGAACTCCTATGCACGCCATGAGTATAATATATGTATAGGGCTATTTTGTGACATTACAGTGTTCTATTATTTCATTTTGATTATCCACTGCACTCATTTTCATTCGTCATGCATTTATAAGGCACAGTTGACGGGGGTGACGCTGTTACCTTTGTTGTATATATATGAGGCACAGTTGACAAGGGGTGACGATGTGACCTTTGTTGTATATATATAAGGCACAGTTGATAGGGGTGACGTTGTGACCTTTGTTGTGTATATATATGGCACGATTGATGATGGGGGTGACGCGTGACCTTTGTTGTGATGTGTATATGTACGGCACGGTTGACGTGTGGGTGACGTTGTGGCCTTTGTTGTGAAGTGTTTATGTATGGCACAGTTGACGTGGGGTGATGTTGTGGCCTTTGTTGTGTGTGTGTATATATGGCACGGATTGTGGGGGTGACGTCGTGCTTTGTTGTGGTGTGTATATATATGGCACAGTTGACAGGGGGTGATGTTGTGGCCTTTGTTGTGATATTTCTATGGATATATCTGTTTCTTTGATATAGTTGTACTGATGCATTTATTTTGCCCATTCATTGACATGTCTCAAATGTTTTCTAGGATTTTATGTACACGTTGATTTATGCCTTACATACTCAGTATACTATTCGTACTGACCCCCTTTCTTTGGGGGCTGCGTTTTATGCCCACAGGTATAGACACTCAGTTTGGTTATCCTCCGGTTTAGGACTTGACTCACCGTTTGTAGGCTCTAGTGTTCCGGAGCTCGAGTCGTTTTATTAAGGCATCCTTTGACATAGGCTTTGTTATACTCTTAGAGGTCTGTTGACATATGTGGGTTGCCTATATACGGTTTGATCAGCTATGCAGATGTAGTTCGTTTTGGATATTCCCGTGCATAGTGGCAGCCTTATCGGCTTGCATATTTTGTTATGTTTGGTTAGCTGTGGATTCTCAAGAGACAGGTTCTTTTTGATGTATGATATGATGAGTTTACAGCGTGCTTTTACAGATTGTCATATTGTTTCTAGTTTTGGTCTGATCATATCGAGTAGGTTTATATACGGGGGTCCAGTTCGGGCACTGTTCATGGCCTATCGGTTTGGGTCGTGACACTACCCGCTACTCTCTCTCTCTCTCTTACCTCTTTCATGAAAACCCTAGTAGCCGCCTTAACTTTCTTCACCTCTCTCATGCCAAAAATGGCATATTTACAGACCTGGGCTGACATACACAGTAGTTGCATGCTTATTGTGGTGAAAGTACTAAAGTTTCCTCTATTTTCATGTTCGCTCTTACCCGAATATGGTAAAATCTTTACTTTATTCTGTTGTTTTCAAATTTTTAGTCAAAATCGTCTTTATTTGTTGCTTTTAAGTTTGTTTTCGCTGGTATTTTGTTATTGGTCCATATTCGTTCGGTCAGATCGACCCAAGAGGGTTAGATCTGACCGTGTGTTGGCTCGTTTATGATCTAGATCATTGATTTCTTGGCTAATTTGTTAGATTGTAAGGAAAAAGTTTGTCCCACATCGATTATTGTTGGTTTCGTTTGAACTTTGGGGTTCTATAAATAGAACCCTAGCCTTTGCACAAAACACGCTTTTTTCTTTCTCGAAAAAGGGGAGAGAAAAAATTCGAAAACTGGAAAAATAGCAAGGGAAAATATATAGAGAGAAAATTTTTAGGAAAAAGGAAATGAAAAACTCAGATTTTTTAGAAAGACTTCCTAGTAAAAAATAATTTTGGAAACCTAAACTAAGTAGTTGGGGGTTTTGTTAAAATATTTGGTTTTTACTTTCTTTTTCTCCGTGTGTGGCTGGGTTTGCTGAGATTTGGAAGCACAGAGGCTCCCAAATTCATTCTTTTCTTGGCTGCGCATTTAAAAGGTAAACCTTGATTTAGTTTATTTAATTTTTGTATTTAGTATTTAGTATTCTGCCTAGTTTGAATATATTTGTAGGTTAATTATGCTTATATATTCATATCTTGTTTGGTTCTGTGCTTAATGTGTGATTCATTTGATAAGAACATGATAAGAATGAAGGAAAATATCATAGTGAAGTTCATTCAAGAAGTAGACTGTTGAAGTGCTTCTGATTTTGTTTGTTCATGTGGTCTTAAGGTTCTGTGTTCATCATAAAGAGGTGTGTGTGAGGTGTTTTGAAGGTCCTTTTTCCCTTTCCCTTGCCTCTTCCTTGAATATTGTTGTTGGATTACCAAGCATGATCTTAAGTAGAGTAAATTTAATAAGTTCAGCTTAACTTTAAAAGAAAAAAAAATGAGGAAGGTGAGGCTATCTATATGTAATAAATTGAACATGGTTGATCTGTTGGTAGTGTGTGCTTGTGATTACAGTTAAATATCCCCTATTTTGCTAGGCAGTCAAGAATTGCCCTATTTGTGAAGCGAGGTCTGTTGTCAAAGTTTTAATTGGACTGTTGGAATTTGATCAGTTGTTTCTGGATATAGCTTCTGCTGTGCTCCTTCTTTTTTCTGGAAAATGAATGAATAAACGAAGATTTAGCTAAAAAAAATATGAATCCATTGTGCTGAATCTCTAAGTATAACAGTGGGGTGTCTCATTGCTCCTTTCCTCTTAAATAATCTTACACCTAGAGTAGAGTAAGACAAGACAAGCTAATTGTTTGTTTGTTGTCTAATAATAGAACAAAGGAGTAGTAGGTTCATTCCTTAGGTCTATAATTTGATTGTTTGTTCATGGCTGTGACTATGCTTGTGTCATCACCTAATATAGATTATGTATGATCACCGATGACTTGTGACAAGTGTATGTTAATTGTCCATGACTCATAGCATAATCCTAGAAACTATTGTGATCATGGCACCTAAATGTGAACCCTGTTTCCCTTTTGACCTGCTTAAGGTTGTTTTATCTTGATGAAATTTGTTTGCTTGCGCACATGGTGTTCACAACCTGTCTTGATAGTCTATACCATAAGCCCTTCACCTAGTAGTAGTTTACCTCCCCAAATGTGTCGACTCTGATGGGAAAGGAAAAGTAAAAAATGAGAGAAGCAATAGAAACCACAGGATCAGGTCTTCATTTAAAGCTAACTAGAGTTGATTTAGTTGCTAAATGGTTAATGGACTAACTGTAAACCTTTCCACCTAGTCATATTGAAACTGGGGGGTATAAAATAAAGAATGAAATGAAAGTGATGTCTAAGGAAGAGGTCTGTTCTCTTGTTTGTGATTCCTTTTGCTGGCACTGCCCTTATTAGTTGGTCTTACTTAGAAATGAAGTAATCTGTCATGAAAAAGTAATGGACTGATATGTGGTGCTCTTGTATCTATGTTGTCTTCACCCATATATGAGTTTTAATTTAGTAAGGGATCATGAATGTTTAAGTTTATGAGTCTAAGTATTGAAAAAAGAATGAAAAGAAGCAACTTGACTTTGATTTGTTCAAGTCCTGAACAATTTAGAGATTAAGGCTTTACCTTGGGACATGAATATTCTCTTTGTTTCTCCTATGTGTGTAAGTAACTGATATAGTAATTATATCCCTCTGTTTACAAACTGCCTAGGCTTAAATATAGGCACAGATAGAAAGAAAACCTCACGATAATAATCTAAGTAAAAAAAAGAGTAGGAAAGAATGGAATAGAAGAAAGTTGTTACACCCCGTACTTCCAGATGAACGTTGGCTAAGTTTAAGTACAAGTACGTGGAAATTGATCAAGATGAGTCGTCTTTCGGGTTTAAGGAATGGTATAAGTATTAGGTATACTTATGGATAAAGTGATATATGAGGAGTACCGGGAAGTCTCTCAACCAAATAGAGTTGAATAAATAAGCTATTAAGACCTTGGATTTTATGGAAAATATGAGGGGCAATTTTGGTCCAACTTTGAGAAAGAATATCTTTTAGTATATGAGAATTTTTAAAGAAAAGGAAACGTTTAAAATGAAGCTCGTCGAGTCTAGTTTCCAGCGCAACAAACCGCTCGTCGATACGACATCGGAGCAGAGAATTATGGACGTTACAAGTTAGGCTGAAAGAGCAGAAACGCATGCTACAGTAACCGACATGTTACGGAGTCGCAAGCACTGATACATGCACACAATAAATGCTACAAAGACCGAAACGACTTTGGAATCTTATAAAAGGGGTTTTACCCCTCATTTTCCATCCAAAAACACCTCTCAAAATATCCAAAACTCTCTAGAAAATTCTCCTAACCTTTCCTCCATAAAATTTTAACGCGAATTAAGTATAATCTCCGGATTTAAGTTTGGACAACACGTAGTTGCGATTATACTATCGTATTGTGGTGAATCTTGGTTGGAATTCAAGGCAAATATTGGAGATATCGCGGTACTAACGAGAATAAGGTATGAATCTCTCCTTATTGATATGGATATAAGTTTATTTACGGAAGTAGAGTTGTTGAATAATCGTATAGTGGATTTGTTGGTGGAAAAATTGGACAAATGTCGTGTGGGATATTTTATGGATATATATTGGTATTGATAATATTGTGGTTGATGATGGTATTGTTGTTGGTTGTTGGATTATGATTTCGGGCTAGGCATATAAACGGGAGAGTTTTCGAATTTGCATTCAAAAGGGGTTTCATTTAAATGCTTGAGACAAGTGTGTGGCAATGAGTCTAATGATAGTATGAATGATTTATATGTATATATACGAGCTTGGGAGAATAAACGTTGGGTGACTAAGGAGACCGAAAGGTATGTAAGGCTAAACCCTTTCTTTCTAAAGGCATGATTCCTTGTTGTAAACCTTTGTACTATATCCATAATATCGTTGCTTCCACAAATGCTAGAAGCCTATGAATCTCATGATCCTTAGGATATTATTGATCTTATTCATGACCTTTGAAATTATTCATTGTGATTGATCTCACCTTATGATACTTGTTCCTTCAAGGTGAGATATAGCGATGACGATAGTTCCATAATAATA
>NC_081343.1:6962061-7004745 GCF_029784015.1 Lycium ferocissimum | reverse complement strand
TTATCGTCACCCTATTCAACTGTCTGTAATCGATACACATTCGCAAGGAGCCATCTTTCTTTCTTACAAACAACACAGGTGCTCCATATGGCGACAATCTAGGCCTAATAAAGCCTTTCTCAAGCAAATCCTTCAACTGCTCCTTTAACTCCTTCAATTCTACAGGAGTCATTCCATAAGGAGGGATAGATATAGGCTTAGTATCCGGTAGCACTTCAATGGCAAAATCAATCTCCCATTCTGGTGGAAGACCTGGAAGTTCGTCCGGGAATACATTCGGAAACTCATTAACTATTGGGACAGACTGAAGAGTCGAAGACTTTGCTTCTATATCTTGCACCCGGACTAAATGATAAATACAACCTTTAGCAATAATCTTTCTCACCTTGAGATAGGAAATAAACTTACCTCTCGGAGTTGCTATATAACCCTTCCACTCTAAAACTGGTTCCCCTGGAAACTGGAAACGAACCATTTCGTTCTGCAAACATTGGCATAACAAGAGGCCAACCAATCCATGCCCATATTAACATCAAAGTCTACCATATTTAACTCAATTAAGTTTGTCATAGTATGACGATCACAGACTATAATCACACAATTTTTGTACACCCGTCTAGCTATTACTGGATTACCAATGAGTGTAGATACTTTTAAAGGTTTAACTAAAACTCAGATTTGGCGATATGATTTCACGGTCTTCAAGGAATCGTACGCCCCCATCTTCTCAACTCTGGCTACCTTAAGAATATCCAACCCGTAAAGCCTGTCCACGAGCCCACACCATTAGGAAAAAATTTTGCTTGTACCATACTAGAGCTATGGGACATGACATAGAAGAGTGTTACGCGTTCAAGCTCGAGCTCGAGCACAAGATCGCACGGAGAGATTTTGGTCATCCTCCGCTACGCACCGAGAAGAAAGGAAAAATGAGAGAGCTAGTTCGTAAGGACAGCGACTCGCAGAATTATTTTTTGGGTAGATATTAGATGTCCCCTTTTGCACATAAAAGTTGCCCCCTCTCCATAAATATTGTAAGGTCGCGTCGACCTGACGTCCCTATGAAGGGATACAAGGGATGCCCTAGTCAGGCCTGGTCTAGGGAAGTCTTTAGTTAGGGTTAGCCCAAAGGATATCTAGGAAAAGTAAATATCCTTCTTTTGTAAACGAATTAAGATAGGGCCTGATTTCCCTTAGTAGGATACGTGGGCAATCTACGTAAGACTTGGCCCCTATATAATATAAATTATAATCCCCCCCCCCCCTCCCACCCTATTTGTTTTAATTTTTGTAACAGGTTTAAGGATTGCCATAGTAAGTCAACCATAAAGCCCATTGAACCAAGATCCACCCAAACATAAAAGGCCCATAACATCAAAACCTTTAGAACAAAGGGTCAAAAAAACATATTCAAATTTTAAAATCTGACTTTATGTACTACATGCACTTTAAATACCATATGTGTTATCTTGCTTTATATCTGAAGTTAAGTAACTAACTTTGTCTACCGTTAAGTTATTCTATCTTATAGAACATAGCCAATTAGTGTAGTACCGCAAGCTGGCATATTTCACAAGGTCTAAAGCCGCGTTAGCATCCCTCTCAGATAAAGAAAAGGACAAACTGACTGGTACCCCGGAAGAGATCAGAAGTGAGCTTGTTCTCTGCGAGGGAGATACCCAAGACCCACAGGAAATATCGTCCCAAGAAGATTTGATCGCGATATTACTAACTGTCTTCACAGCCCTCTAAGAAAAGGTGGCTAGGAATGAGGCAGCCAATGCCGACAAGGACACCTCAACTTAAGGAAGAAGGCCTCCTCCTACTTTCCCATCACTAAGCTCCCCAATACCCAATCACTTTCCTATATATCCACCAGGAACCATCCCACCTCTATTAAATCCAACTGACCCGATTCATGTTAGTACTTCTTACCGCACTCCACCACCAACGAAATACACCTAAATCCCAGGGACTACTCACTCGGTCCCTTCTTACCAGGTTCCCCAGTCGGTATTCATCAACCCGGCAAACTAAGTACTTGTTCCAGACTCGCCAACTGGTCAAACTACCACTGCCCCGCTCAACCATCCCACTCACCAAGTATCCTTCTTTACTCTCAACATCCCAAATGAATCCTCCCCAGGACATAAAGACCTAGACCATTACGAGGAAATGGCGAAGGCCTGGAGGGCCGAACAGGATAAACGTGAGAGAGATATGAAAAAAAAGATGGAGGAGTTGCTGGAAAGATCCAACAGATCCGCAAGAAAGGCTACGAGCCTAAGATATGACGACCTGTGCATGCACCCAGACTTGGACCTACCAGAAGGGTTCAAAATCCTAAAATTCAAAATGTTTAATGGGACAGGGAATCCCAAGGCATACCTCCGCTCCTACTGTTACCAATTGGTTGGGGTTAAGAAGAATAAACCTCTGATTATGCGACTATTTTATCGTAGTCTAACCGGCGAAGCCGTTGAGTGGTTCGGAACCCAAGACATGCGCCAATGGATCACTTGGGAGGACATGGTAGAATCCTTCATGGAGAGATTTCGCTTTAATAACGAAACGGTACTCGACCGCTACTACCTCGAGAAGGTCAAACAGAAGTCGATAGAGAATTATAGGGAATTCGCCAATAAATGCATGGCCGAGGCAGCCCGTGTGCAACCACCAATATGTGAGGGAGAGCTGGTCTCCCTGTTCATCCGGTCCAGGAGCCTAATTTCTATGACAGAATATTGTCCATAGCTGGGAGGCCATTTGCTGAGTTGATCAAAATGGGAGAGGCCATAGAAGATGGTCTCAAATCTGGATAAATAGTCAGTATCTTCAACAAAGCCTCTAGACAAGCTGCTGCGGGAACCTTCCGCAAAAAGAAAGAGGACATGGTGAGCATATCCCACATTCCAAACCTGTCACACCCTTAATCCGATAGGGTGTGATGGGCACCCGACCCTTATTTAGGGCCGAGCGAACCCGCTGACTAACCTAATACTCATAACCTCGCTGGCTTTCAAATCATGACACAAATATACATAACAAAAATTTAACGAAGAATAACATGCTTTTTGCTTTTCTCAAATCAAATAAAACCTTGCAACATATGTAACTTATAACACAACGCATAATAATATACCGGCTTACATAGCCATTTACATAGCCGACATCTACTACCCACAACACTGTCTGTAAAGTCTCTAACACAGAACATGATACCATAGCATAATACTTTGACTCGGGCAAAGACTCGGAGCAAGCGGAGCTCGCCAATCCGCCGGAACATCTTTCGCTAATATCGTCAACTCATCTGGGTGTACCTGCGCGGCATGAAACGCAGCCCCCGAAGAAAGGGGGTCAGTACGGAATATGTACTGAGTATGTAAACCATGAAATACAATAAGCGGGATCATACTGAAGTAAAGAGTACAGAAAAATCATAAGACTTGCCTTTTGAAAACATTTGTCATGCATATCAAAATCATATAATCCTCATGTATACATATAGCGTGTCCCGCCCCTCCCGTGAGGGACTCGGTAAATAAAATCATATCATGATCATGCATGCATATACATATATATACATATACCGTACCCGGCCCTCTAGTGAGGGACTCGGTGAATAGCGTGTCCCGGCCCGCTAGCAAGGGACTCGGTATGCCATCCGGCCTCCGTCCCCATCTCATCACATCATATATAAATATATATATATATATATATATATATATAGCGTGTCCCGGCTCTCTAGTGAGGGACTCGGTGAATAATGCAATGGAATGTGCACGAATGCATGTCCTAGTCCGGGTCTCAGTGAAAGATGCCTTGAGCTTGGCACGAGCAGAGTAGTGAGAAACTATATGCACATTAAACATTTTCAGAGACTCAATGAAGTAAGCTGAACGGATCGTCATTCGAAAATCGGGACAATAGTTATATCAAAAATCTTTCAGACATTATTCGGAAACATATCAAATATTATAAACATATTAAAGAACCATAGAGATCATAGTCGTACGTCAAACTAATCCGAGTCCGCCTCGGAAAGTCACGAACCTTATTTACTTTAGGACTTACCACAAACATATCGAAGCGATCCGAGCCTTTCTGTGAAAGTTACGGACGTTCGTACTTTCGGACTCGTTTAGGGAACAAACCCTTCTTTTGAAAACAAACTTTTATGCAATCTTTGAAATCCATTCATGCGAAAAACATAAGGACCATAATTTGACTACATTAAGAATATGAATATCAAGAAACAAATATGGATCATAAACATGCTCGGATCACCGGAGTAGAATTACCTCGAAAATCGTGTCATAGCTTATTTTTAACTAAGACATGCCAAAGAAAGAAAGGTTGAGCTCACATACCTTAGCCGTTTCCTAGCTAATCCGAACTTACGTCTCGACCTCTCACGATCTACAATAACATCAATAGGCGTCGAACATTAGCCATAAACGTCGAAGAATCCAATTCCAAGCCTTTACTTTTTCTACAGAAATTTCGGCAGCACTTCCCCTATAAAGGGGGCATCCCCGAGAATTTAACTCGGCCAATCAACAACAACCAAGCCAACAACCATCCTAACAATATTCATAAGTGATTCAAAATGCATCCAAACATTAATAATTCCTTTCTACACAATTCGACGACATTTCATTTATATTCAAATAAACTACATACGATCAATTCATTAGCAATGCTCATATATTTGATTACTAATCCGCAACCATTCACACATGATTTAAGAACATTCCAAGTAATCCATACAATATCCAAAACAACCCAACCAATGGCCATTCCACCCGAAACCATTCCAATTCAACAAGAACCTTGCCAACACCTTTCTTTCTTCTATGTTCATAAATTATGTCAACAATACATGCATTTACAACTTTATTTTCATAAATTCAAGAAACCATATCAATATCACATCATCGTCCAATTCAGCCCGCACAATTATAGCTTCAACGTGGATCATTAAAACTTCATTTTACACCATAGAATTCACAACGACAACAACCAAAATACTACATCACATTAGCCCCACATGCTTACCCAAATCAGCCCATTTTCGGCCAACACCACAACACACACATTCCATGATTTTTCATCCATTTCCACACACTAAAGCAACATGCAATCATGCTAAATACAATCAATTCATCACTCCCACATAACACACACACACACACACACCACACGGCCACAACCACACATGCACGGTTCAACTTCCACTTGCAAGATTCCATGATTTTCATTCATTTCTACATATCACAACATGCACAAACACCTATTAAACATGTAAAGATGATTAAATCTTAACTTCTTCTTCGGCTAGAATTCGCAAATCGCGACAACAAGCGGTTTTCTTGTTCCAACAACTACTCCACGTCGACGAGGACCTTCCAATTGATATGAAAGCTAGAAGAAACAAATTTTTCTTGGAAAATTTTTCATGGGGCTGGTTCGGCCAGCCCCTCTTGTCCGTTCTCCCCTTTTTTTTTTCTCTTCTTTTCTCCTTAAGTTTCTAGAATTGAAATAAAAGATGAATAATCATCTCTTGTCCATATATTTATATATCTATAATAATGTGCACATGACCATGCACATGCTCCATGTCTTTCTCTTTTTTTTTTTTTTCTTTTTCTCCAAATCTCTAGAATTTTCCTAAGTCACAAAGGATGAAAAATGATGAATTTGTCATCTTTTAAATAACATGTACTAAGCTTCCATGTGGCCATGGCCCACATGCCTTCATTTTCATGAAATAGCCAACTTTTCATATTTAACTTTTTGGCCCCAAATTTTCCTTAATAATCCATGCAAATAAATCGTAGGCAACTTATGTCTTAAAACAAAGTCGGAAAAATAGCCTTGTCTTCAACTTGTCGCAACTAACTTAAAATATTCCGACGTACAAAATGCGAGATATAACAAAACCCAAGCGCAAAAGAACCACAATCCTTTCACATAACTCCGCCTCTCATAAATTACTCCGCACATATATACAACCCAGCACCAGTATATTACGCACAGCCAAGCTTCACCACCACTGTACCAGCCTACAGCTCGCTCCGCCCAGTGTCCGTGTACCTGCTCTTGTCTACCAAGAACCACCACAACATGCATATCAACCACTATAGCAAAACTACCGCCCACCGCAAAACAACCCACCACAAGCTTATCAACCCCCAAACTACCAAAATCAGCCACTACCCCCACCATATAATGCTCTAGTCTTGATTTCGAGAGAAAGCCAACGAGAGAGTTCACAACACTCCTTGAGCCGAGAGCTCGGCTCTTCGAAAGGCTCTTAGCCGCAGGCCTAATCCAGAAGGTTCCTCCAAAGCCAGCACAGCCCGGTGCATTTTACAAGGCCGATTAGACTTGTACCTACCATTCAGGAGGAAATGGGAACAACACAGAAGATTTCATAAACCTCAAGCACAAAATCCAAGATCTGATCGACAAAAGAGAAATCATCTCGGAGACCGCAGCTGCCAATGTGAACACGAACCCGTTACCCAACCATAGAAACAATGGGGTCCACATGATTGAAAGAGATAAGGACTGGGAAGTTTGTAGAGCATGGACCCCAAAGCAGTTGAATCTCTGGAACAAACAGTGGCCTCCCTCACACTCCAGGAGCGCCCTAATTTTAAAGTTTTGATCCCAGCACCTGGATCCCCAAAAGCTATACCGAGGTTCAAGACTTTGGTACCAGCACCCATGATAGCCCAAATAGCACTGTAAATTGTACCCGCTCCCAAAGAGCCAATCACTGTACAAGCAGCCATAGCTCAAGGTATGACTTACTCAGGGAGATGTTACACCCCTGAGGAATTGGCTCAGAACACTGCAAGGAAATAGAATACCCAAAAGAGAGTAATAACCGAGGGAGAAGCCGAGGATTTATGGCGGCACATGCAACCAAAAGACTATTCCATTATCAAGCATCTGAAAAAGACACCAGCATAAATATCGATGTTATCATTACTGGACAGCTCCCCATATCACAGGCAGGCCCTCATAAGGGTATTAGATGATGCACATGTACCAGTTGGTACGAGCAAGTGAGGACTTAGTTAGGCTGGTAGCCCACATCATTGGAGAACGTAAAATCTGCTTCTCTAAAGAAGAATTGCCAACGGAAGGAACCTCCCACAACAGAGCTCTCAACATCACCGTAGAATGTCGTGGCAAGGCGATAGGGAGAGTGCTTGTGGACAATGGATCGGGCCTCAACACTTGCCCCATCACCACATGGGCATAATCCGCTAGAGCAGGATAAATGCCAGGGGATTTGATGGGTCTCAAAGTGATTCCCTGGGAGAAGTAGACCTACAAATCCAAGTTCGCCTGCCTCTTTCACAGCAGAATGCCAAGTCATGGCGATTACGGCCAACTACAACATGCTCTTGGGAAGACGTTGGATATATTCTGCCAGCGCAGTACCGCCAACCCTGCACCAAGCCATAAAATTTGAATGGCAAGGATAGGAAATTATGGTCGCAGCAGAGAAGGATACCCAGAATCCTTACAATATCATATCGGTGGTTGAGGGGAGTCCCCACAAATCGAATTTCCATGTGGTAGAATATGTTACAGCCACCCATTTAGAAGAGAAAGGTGACCAACCAATGCCATCAGCATATAAAATGATTGCCTCCACGATGCTGAGAAGTTGTTTTGAGATAAGGAAAGGTTTGGGAAAAGATTCAAGGGGCATAATTGAACCTTTGTCAATTCCAAAGGAAAACTACCATTTTGGCCTCGGCCATATCCCTAGTGAGGACGAGCACACGAAAGCCATCCAAAGAAAACAAAGGACGAGGAATTTACCTCAGCCTATCCCAGAGTTGTACTAGTCATTTCCTAAGAGGATGCCAATGAAGGCAGAAGATGAAGCTCATGGGGGTCTCGAGCTGCTGTTTTAAGAAGAAGGATGCTATGCGATCATTAAGGAAAGTCAGGAGATGCCTACCATACACAGCCTGAGGCCGGGAGAATGCCTAGACAATTGGACATCTACTCCCCTCTGGGCTCCTCGGTAGAGAGATGGATTTTACTTAAAATCTTTTGCTAAAAGTGGCTCATCGGCCGAGGCCCGAATGATCACCTTATCTAAATTACTTCGTGATGTTTAAAAATGGAAACGGTCCGATGTTGTTTCGGACCAGGACCACAGTTTGTAACCAATTACTCGTAAATTAATGAAAAGCCTTGATTCGCTCAAAATCATTATTGTCAATAACAATAAAACATAAGTTTTACAATTGTAAACACCTAATTTTTTAGCTATTTAGAATATTTCTTTTAGGTCTAGATTAGACATCTTGATTTTTTATGTCAAATTTTGTTAGTTTTATTTTAAAAAATTGAAAACCTTAAAAATAGAGTCACATTTTAAAATAAATCTTGTTTTCATTTTTATTTAAGAGAAAAGAAATTTGAAAAAAAAAAATATTTTTTCCTTCTAATTTGGGTTTAATAAATAAGCTAGTGATTTTACTATTCTTTGACTATAAACTAGCTATTTAATTTTTGCTATATTTCATTGGTCTATAAATGATTAGCTAATTTCATATTTTGTATACTTTTATTTTTGTTTTTGTTAAAAAGAAAAGAAAAGAAAAAAAAAAAGGCAGTAAACTTCTCAACTCCCCACTCCCTCACGTCCCATTTTTTTTTACGCCCCTACACACACCTATCCATCAAGTCATTGTTTTATTCCCACATTCTCACACACACACACACGACATACAACATAGATAAAAAGAAAGAAAAAGGAACAAAAAGGAGAAAGAAAAAAAGGAAAACGGAAGAAGAGAACAGAGAGTAGAAAGGGAGAAAAGAGATTAGGAAGAGTAGAAAGAAAAACAAAAAGAGGAGAAACAGAAGAAAGAAAAAACGTAGAAGAGAAAAGAAAAAAAAAAAAACACAAATACTAACAAAAAAAAAAACGAGAGAGAAGCATTGAAAATAACTTTTCATCAGGTTTGGTTTGTACTTGAGGTTGGTTTTCGAGTTTCGTTTGCGGTTTCGAGTTTCGTGGACTTGAAAGTTAGCATTGCTAGCTTTGGAAATCTGTAGATTGTACGTTGCTTTTGTTATTAATCGGAAAGAATTTGAAGGTTCGTTTCCGCTACTATTTTCCATTCAATATTTTGTATGAATCAAAAATTGGTTTGGTTTCATCGTAGTTATATTTTTGATGTGTTCTTATTTTTACTCACTTTCCTTTTATATATTTGCAATGTAGTCGTTAGTTCGTTATTAGAGGCAACGCTTGCATATCATGCCCAATTATGATTTTTTTTGAGTTATCTACGTCTTGGCTTCTTATCTTTGCTAGGTAGTTTATATATAGTTTTTTTTTTTTTTTTTTTATTGTTCAATGGTTTTCTTAGGAATAAAAGAACTTGTTGTAAATTTCATTTTTATGGGTTTGTTTTAGTTAGAAAAAAAAAATCTTTTTATAAAAAGTGTCTTGTTGTTTACTTTTCATATCTTTTATCCTTTCTTTGAACCATTATATGGCAAATGACACTGTAGATGTTTTCCCAAGAATAAAAATGAGTGGCATGTTAATAGAACTGAGTATAGAAAATTGACTTTGTTTATTCCAAAATACTTTGTTCACCCTAAATAATGGATACATGACTATTTTGCCATGTTAGTGTGTCTGTAGTTTAAATTTTGCGAAGTTTTATTTCAAACTTGGTAGTTTATCTTGTTTCTTTATGGTTGGTTTAATGATGCCTTTAAATGTAACTATTTAATTTACTATTTGGGAAGTTTGTTTGAATCCCCAAAAGCATAAGTATATGTATATATATATATATATATATATATATATATATATATATATATATATATATATATATATATATATATATATATATTCAATGGTTTTGTTAGTGCTCTTAAAGATTGTTAAGTATAAAATTATTTCTTTTTGTGTGCATGTTTTAATGGTTCTGAAATTTGTTAGTAACACGTTAGGTTAGAGCTTTCTTCTAACATCACTAATAGTTTATTCCATTTTTGAGTTTAAAAGTTTATGATAACATAAATGGTTAGCCTTTGAATGCTCAGTCCCCTTTGTTTAGTATTGAAATTTAATTTCTTTCATGAATTAGAATGAGAATGGTAGAATTCCAAGCTTGTAGTGTTAATAAATTAACTATATACATGGATATTTTACATGTTATAGTTAAATATATACGTAGAATAAATATATAAATGATACTATAATAGTGGATATATACATGATATAATAATGTATATAATACATGTTATATAAGTTAAGAAAAAAAAATTCCTACATGTAAGTATACACAAAGAAAATATACTATGAAAATATATGGTATATGCTTATAATTTATATTTTATAATGAAAATATGAGATATTGAAGTATTTAGGTGAATAAATGGAGTTTAATAGATGAGTGAAGAATCAGAATAATAAAGATAATCATCATTTTTTTTTAAGTAAGGCGAGTAGGTTAAAAATTCTAGGTGCGATACACAAGTTAAGGTCACGTTTACGCGTCTAGCTGGCGTATGTCGAGGCTGACGTCGCAACTATGCGTCTTAGTCAAGATTAGTAAAAGGTCAATAATGTTTAAGCGAATCATAGGCATAGCTAAATAAACACATTTTATCCAAGAATAATTTAAGCCAAATATAAGTTGATAAAGCGACCGTGCTAGAACCACGGGACTTGGGGAATGCCTAATACCTTCTCCCCGGTCAACAGAATTCCTTACCCGGACTTTTGTTTTCGCAGACCAAAAATAAAGAGTCATTTCCTTTTGATTAGGGATTCAATAAGGTGACTTGGAACACCAAAACTCAATTCCAAGTGGCGACTCTGAAATGAATAAATAATCCCTTATCAAAATGTCACTTTAATTGGAAAAACCCTTTTAAATAAATCTAAAACCAATTAATTTGATTTTATTTATTTACGAAAAAAAGAGGGGTGTGACAGGATGGCGACTACTGGGATAACCGAATTCGAGCTTTGTATATTGACTTATGTTTGGCTTGTATTTATTTATTTATTTATTTATTTTCTTGGATATTTTGTATATATGGGACTAATGTGCTCTATGCCTGCTTATTTACTGCTTTGATATTATTGAACTGCAATATATTTGTCTTCTCTCGCGCACCCCCTCTGAGTCTTCAATAATACATTTTTGCCACAAAAACGGGAATTGCGACTACGCACCCCACTTCTGCTAAGATAAAGCCAGTGGGCCCTTGGTCCCTGGTGAAGGATTTATAGTCACACATGTTTAGGATGGGGAGGACCCACAACAAAGCCGGAAAAGCGCGCTACCGGTACGTTGTCCCTCGCCCGACTCGAGTCGTCCGCTCGTTTTAGCCGGTCTAGATACCTTTCTCCATTAGGTTTAACCTTAGTAGAACTGGAACTCAGACATGGTATCCCTAGTAGGCCGCGCTTTGTTTGCATCACTTGCATTTGACCTAGTGGGGCTCGGCACAGGGGCCGAGTCCGTCTAAGACAGGCACCCGTTTCTCTTGACCAACATGTGCATCATATATGCTATTTGCAATATTATTCGGAATGGTTGTTCATTGTTGATCGGCTTTTAGGGTGATTAGTAAAACGAAGAAAGAGATCTATTATATACCCATTTTTTTTAATAAACAACCAAAAAGAATCTAGTCTTTTGTCTTTTCACAAAAAAAAAAAAAAAAGTCTTTTTTTTAAGAAATTTTTTTAAAAAAAAAAAAAAAAAATCCTTTGTTGTAGGAAACCTCCCTCGTCACATTAAAGGTTCGGCCCACCATATATTTTTTTTTTTTTAAAAAAAAAAAAAAAAAAAAAAAATCATTATAGTACTTTAGTTTTCGCGTCTGGCCGATTTTGCCAAGATAACCCTAAAATCTTGCTACAAAAGCATATAAGGGTTGTTTTTGTGAAAAATAGCCACTTTTTACATTTTTTTTAACTTTTTTTCTTTTTTTTTTCTTTTGTGTTTAGGTCTTAATTCGAAGTCCTTTTTATTTTTCTAAATAGGCAAAAATGATACCAATGAGATGTGATAAAAGGCCAAGAGATGAAGCAGTTGAAGAAGTCAATGAACCCCCAGAGTTTATGATTGCAGACAAAACCCCACCGCTACTCCTGGCTTGGTGGAACGACATGGGTCATTATCTACAGACCCCGATATTTAAACATCCGGCATTCCTCACGGATATTATGAGAATAAGCCACGAAGGACCTAATTGAGGCTTTAATTCCGTTCGGGACTCTAAGCAAACAACGTCTTCCGCTTTAGAGATTTTGAGTTGACTCCTACACTGGAAGAACTAGGTGGTTTCACGGGGTTAGGAAAGAACCTTCGTAACAAAACGCCTCTAGCTCCGAGAAATGTTAGTGGAAATAAATTTTTGGAGCAAATGCACCTTAACCACCCTCGTATGGCATGTTTGGACAATGGATGGGTTACTTTGGAGTTCTTATATGCGAGATATGGAAACAAACAAGGATTTCTACAATATGGAAAGCAACTAAAAAATGGGAATCACTACGTTACATGGGAAAAGCATAGGCAAGAAGCATTCATGGTAGCATTCCGGGAACCATGGTTTTTCCTAGACGAGAGATAAAAAATCGACATTCGTTTGTCCGGGATAGTCACGGCTATGATGAAGAGAGAAGATTCCACCATCTTACCAATGATCCTAGCTGATATATATCGTGCTTTGACCGAATGCGAGAGAGGGTGAAAAATATTTTGAAGGTTGTAACACTTTATTACAAGTGTGGTTTCTAGAGCACTTATACCGCCATCATTACCAGTCAAAATTCAAATCTGATTGGAAGAGCAATATCTTAGATCATCTAGACAGGGTGGAGGAATTAAGGAAAAATTTGCCAGAGGGCGTCAAGGCTTGGGCGAGTATCTTCGTGAGTTGACGACTTCTCAGATTACTTGGAATTATCATTGGTTTCCTTCGGCTGAGGTGATCTACATGTCTTCTTATCGGCCTTTTTTTGTTCTAATGGGCCTCAGAGGGTTTCAGCCGTATGCTCCACTTCGAGTTTTACGCCAGCTAGGTCGGAGGCAAATCGTACCTATTGTTGAGAACATGCAGAATTTTGTATGGGAGGTAAAATCAGAAGATCGGCGTCGAGAATCAGAAGCTAAAAGAATTTGGGGCGGCCATCGGGTCCTAGGTTTGAGTACTATGATAGAGGATCGTGATCAAGGAGAGGTAGATCTCTTGTACTTTCACTAGTTTCATGATCAAGCTCCCCTCAAGGTTAGGCCTGAAGGGTCCGAGTAAAAAGGCAAGAGACAAGGAGGCAGAGGTTGAGGCCAGAATCAAGCAAGCTAGGTTTGAAGTTGAAGAGAACTATCAGTCCACTCTATATGCTATCGATAAAGAACTAAAAACTGCCAGAGAGGATTTGGCCCAGATGGAGGTAGAGATGGATGCTAGAGTTAGGGCAGCCCAAAAAACGGCTGAGAGGAAACATCGCTCTACAATTCAGACCTTATACGAGGATTTGGGCATTGTTAGAGAAGCCGTTGATGTGTTACAGAGGGAACTCGATAAGAAGGAAGATTTCTTTAATGCGGAGAAAGCGCGTTTTGAAGAGGAGAAAGCTCAATTCTTGGCCCTGCAAACTCGACAACAAGTTGAATTCGATAAAGAGAGAGTTCGGTTTGATGTAGAAAGGAACCAATTAATGAATGATCGAGCAAGGATCCGAAACCAGCTTGAATTGGCATTGAACAATGAGGCAGGTATAAGAGAGATAGCCAATACTCGCCAAGCAGCAAGTCCAAGACCTGGAGCGGAATTATCGAGATGTTAGAGAACATGTCCACAATTTAGCTGTTCATACTGCTCAAAGTTGCCTGGACCGTCGGGGGATGGATTATGAGCAATTTGCTAGAGAGGTACCTACCTTTGCACGCCACTTTGCGGCAGAACTGAAGCAAATATACCGCATGTTAGGGGGTCAGCCTGGGCCGAAGCACCTTGAGCGGATATGCATTGGTTCACATAGAAGATCGCAGATTTCCGAAGATTGAAGTTTAGTTATAATTATTAGGAGTTTTAGTTCAGTAGTTATATTTTAAGACTGACTCTTTTCGAGTCTTTATTTTTAGCTTGTTTTGGATGTTCTAGTTTTGATTTAGTCTTTTTGAGTCTATGGCGCCTTTCTTTTTGGTTATTTTCCTTTACATCTTTGTATTGAAAAATACTAATTTGAAAGTCAATAAAAATATTTTTAGTTGATTCAAAAAATCCAAATTTGTTCTTTTTCATGAACTACGTAATGATCTGATTCATGTTTAACATGATACGTAGGCACCCCTTAATGGGTTCGATCAAAATACTTCAAAATCACCGGAAAAAAAAAATAATAACAAAAAAAAAATTCACGTAAAAGCCGGGATGAAACATGAAAGCCTTCTGATGCTCATATTAGATGGGAAATAATTTAGGTGCGTGGCATACAACGTGTGATTAATATCTTCAAAATGCTAAACCCTAACTTGTTTGTTCTCGTCTTAAATAATAAGGTGGTTGGTTTGTGGTTGAACTGGCTCCTCACGAATATAACACAAGGTCCAAAAGCAAGGGGATAATGGCCCATAAGGATGGAAACGAGTCAGACGGTGATGAGTCTCGAGGTCAGATGGTTCAACATGAATCAGCGTCAGCAGAGGAAGTAAGGATGTTGAGACAACAAATGGCTGACATGTACCAGGCTTGGATGAATGGGCAAGCTCCACCATCTTCAATCCCTGGATTCCCGGATGTGACTATGTCAATTCCCATTGAAACCCCGACAAGTGATCCACTTTTTCCTCCTGGATTTGGTCCACATGTTAACATATCCAACACTTCTGGAACTTCCACTGTGCGCCCTCCAAATGCACCCTACAGAAATAACCCACTTTTCATCCCCACTGTACAAACTACTACAATCCCTCAACCAACATTGGTACAGAAGTCCAATAATGAGCCTCCATCTAAAGGTCACCACGATCAATATTATTCTCCGGAATTGACTTTTAAAGTCCCAGACTCGTATAACCCCTTTCAGCAGTATAGTTCCCCCGTCGAGATCGAGAAAACTGCTAAGAATGAGGGACAAGAAGAAATGGCTAGAAAAATGAAGAGTCTAGAGCAAAGTGTGAGGAATATGCAAGGATTAGGAGGTCCAAAAAGCGTCTCATTCGAGATTTATGCATGTTCCCCAATGTTCATTTGCCCCTTGGTTTTAAGACTCCGAAGTTTGAGAAGTACGATGGTCACGGCGACCCCGTAGCACACTTGAAGAAGTATTGTAACCAATTAAGAGGGGCAGGGAATAAGGAAGAATTACTCATGGCATATTTTGGAGAAAGTCTAGTGGGAATTGCCTCAGAATGGTTCATCGATCAAGATATTTCTAATTGGCCTACATGGGATGACATGGCAGGAGATTTTGTTCGACAATTTCAGTATAACATTGATATTGTGCCTGATCGCACTTCTCTCGCCAGTATGAAGAAAAAGCCTACCGAGAGTTTTAGAGAATATGCTATCAAGTGGAGGGAACAAGCGCGCCGTGGTCAAACCGCCGATGAAGGAGTCGGAAATGATTGATGTTTTCCTCCGAGCACAAGAACACTTGATTACTTCCACTATTTACTTTCCACAGTGGGAAAGACATTCGCAGAAGCAATTAAAGTTGGGGAAATGGTTGAAAATGGCATCAAGTCCGGCAAAATTGTGAGTCAGGTAGCACTCAAGGCTACCACCCAAGCAATTCAAAATGGGTCTGGTGGTTTTGGAAATCGAAAAAAGAAAGAGGAAGGATCCATGATGGCATCAGGGTCCAGTGCTGCTCAAAGGGGGACAAACCACCAAATCTTACGAGGACAATCCAACTCACCTCAACATTTTTATCCGCATCAGGATCCCCACTACTCAATTGCTCCACCCCAATATACGGTTTTCAATACCCAGGCATATGCCCGACCTCCTCAACGCCAACAATGGAGGGCGCCTGCTCCACAAGGCTTTCGTCCCCAACAACAAAATTTTCAAGCACCTTATAATCCACGTCCTAAGACTGATTATGTAAGAGAACAAAGACAGAGGGAAAATTTCACCCCAATTGGAGAATCATACACAAGCCTGTTGAGGAAATTGATACAATTGGGTTTGATTGAACCTATCACGTCGTATAATGTCAACCCAAATGCAAGAGGTTTTGACCCCACTGTCAAGTGCGAGTATCATTCTAACGCTCAGGGTCATAGCACAGAAAATTGTTTTACTTTGAAGAGAGCCATTGAGAAGCTAATTGATGAGAAAGCAATTGTAATACATGACGAAGAGGCTCCGAATGTCACCAACAACCCACTTCCTGCTCACAACAATGCTCATGTTGTTGGGATGATCTGTGACGATAAGGAATACAAGCAAACAGGCAAAACAATAATGGAAATTGACACCTTAAAAGAAGGGTTGGGTATGGTGACAAAGTCTGCACAAGAAGCACCGTTGTGTGTAAAAGGTGAAAGTTCTAATGCGAATCTCAAAGGCTCGGGGAAGTTGATATTGTATGTTCCTGGAGCCACAAAGAAAAAAGAGACATTAGTAATTGGACCAAAATTATATGTTCCTAGTGGTTTTCCCAGGTTTAGTCAAAACCAAAATGGTTTAGGAAAGATGACAAAACCAATTGTGATAAAGCACACGACACAAATTCCAGTGACAAACATGAAAACTGTCCCATGGAACTACAACAAAACCACTGTGACTTACAAGGGCAAGGAGATTGTTGAAGAAATAGATGAAACCGGTGGCTTAACGCGTTCTGGAAGGTGTTATGCTCCAGAAGAATTAAGGAGAGCCAAACAAGCCAGGGATAGCCAATTTCCGGTGAAAAAACCTATCACTGAAGAAGAAGCTGAAGAGTTCATGAAGAAGATGAAAGTTCAGGATTACTCTATTGTTGATCAGTTGAGAAAAACTCTGCTCAGATTTCATTGCTATCTTTGCTCATACATTCTAAAGAGCACTGTCAAGCATTGATTAGAATTCTGAATGAGGCACATGTTTCGGACAAAACAACTGTAAGTCACCTGGAAAAGATGGCCAATAGAATATTTGAGGTGAATAGAATCACTTTCACCGATGAGGAGTTGCCTGTGGAAGGAGCCGGACATAATAAGGCTTTGCATTTAACTCGTCAAATGTGAAGAACATTATGTGAAAAGAGTCATGATTGACGGAGGCTCGGGTGTGGACATCTGCCCCCTTTCTACTTTGCAGAGTTTGAAAATTAGCACAGATAGAATTCGTACTAACAATGTGTGTGTTCGAGCTTTCGATGGCGCAAAAAGAGACACCATTGGTGAGATTGATCTTACTTTAAAAATTGGACCTGTTGATTTTGGGATCACATTCCAAGTTATAGACATGGACACTTCCTACAACTTGCTTTTAGGAAGGCCATGGATCCCGCATCCGAGCGGTGCCATCTACTTTACACCAAGTGGTCAAGTTTGAATATGAGAAACAAGAAATTATTGTTCATGGTGAAGATGATCTTTCAATATATAGAGACCCTTCTGTCCCATATGTCGAGGCCAAGGAAGGTTGTGAATCCCTCGTATTTCAGACCTTTGAAATAGTGGCAGCCGATCAGTTTATGGAAGGGAAGCCTATCTTAGAGCCTCGTCTATCCTCTACTTCAATCATGGTGGCTACACAAATGCTGCAAAATGGTTATGAGCCAGGAAAGGGTTTGGGGGTGTCATTGCAAGGAATTGTTGACCCTATCTCTCCATTTGGTAATCAAGATACTTTTGGTTTGGGTTTTAGGCCAACTAATGCTGACAGAAAATGGGCAAAAGAGCAGAAAAATAAGGTTTGGAAATTGCCAAAGCCCGTTCCCCACATTGCCAAGTCCTTTACTAGGTCACGTTTTGAAGAGAGTAAAGACGTGTCTGTCCAAGATGACGTGGCCGAAATATGTCAAGGTCTCAAAGAAATGTTCTATGGAGTAAACATGGTTCAGATTGGTGAAGGCACTAGTCATGCAGATGTGCAACGTATTGGCCCAGAAGTCAAGCTCGCCAACTGGGAAGCTACTCCTCTCCCCACAAAGAAGGAGTCTTGGTAGTTTATTTTGCTGTTGTTTTTCTATATTTGGATTATTCTCTGGGTGGTAATCCAAATAGTTTAGTTTCTATGCTCTAATGTTAACCCTTCTATCCTTTCCAATTCAATAAAATGAAGTTCCAGTTTCTTAGTCAATTTTATCTTCTCCTTTTCCCTAATTTTGTTATTTAATTTTCATTTCAGTTTCGTTAACGCCAGCTTTAATAACATGACATGCATGCGGAATTCACGTCCAGATCTTAAAGAGTTGTCTAATCTTGAAATAATGAATCAAGAGGTTGATGAATATGATGAAGAAGAGGCTTTTGAAGAAATAAAGAGCGAACTGGATCAATTTGAGAATAAGCCTAAGCCTAATCTAAATGAAACCGAGGAAATTAATTTGGGAACTTCTGATGAAACTAGAAAAACAAAGATAAGCATTCATGCCGAACAAAAGACTAGAGATGACATAATCCAGGTTTTGTTTGAATATAAAGATGTGTTTGCTTGGTCTTATGATGACATGCCGGGTTTGAGCGTTGATCTGGTAGTGCACAAACTTCCTACATACCCTGATTTTCCACCAGTCCAACAAAAGCAGAGAAAATTTAAGAAAGAGGTGAGTGATAAGATTAAAGAGGAAATCATGAAGCAATTGAGTGCAAATGTGATCAGGGTCGTTCGATTTACTACATGGCTGGCAAATGTTGTTCCGTACCAAAGAAGGATGGGAAAACCAGAGTTTGTCTTGACTATAGAGATTTGAACAAAGCAAGTCCCAAGGACAACTTTCCCTGCCCAACATTCACATTCTTGTTGACAATTGTGCCAAACACGAGATTCAATCTTTTGTGGATTGTTATGCCGGGTATCACCAAATTTTGATGGATGAAGAGGATGCAGAAAAGACCGCCTTCACCACCCCATGGGGTACTTACTGTTATAGGGTCATGCCATTTGGTTTGAAGAACGCAGGGCAACTTACATGAGAGCTATGACTACTATCTTGCATGACATGATGCATAAAGAAATTGAAGTATACGTCGATGATGTGATCATTAAGTCCAAAACTCAAGCTGACCATGTGCGTGATCTGAGAAAGTTCTTTGAAAGATTGCGGAAGTACAACCTCAAGCTCAATCCAGCCAAGTGTGCATTTGGAGTTCCATCTGGGAAACTTCTAGGGTTTATAGTTAGTCGGCGAGGAATTGAATTAGACCCCTCCAAGATAAAGGCCATTCGGGAATTACCGCCACCAAAGAACAGAACTGAAGTCATGAGTCTTCTTGGTAGGTTGAACTACATCAGTAGGTTCATCGCTCAGCTCACCACTACATGTGAGCCCATATTCAAGCTGTTGAAGAAGGATGCCGCTGTTAAGTGGACAAACGAGTGTCAAGAGGCTTTTGATAAAATTAAGGAATATTTATCTAACCCTCCAGTGCTTGTCCCGCCAGAACCGGGTAGGCCTTTGTTTTTGTATCTATCAGTGATGGATAATTCCTTTGGTTGCGTTCTAGGACAACATGATGCCACAGGAAAGAAGGAACAAGCGATCTATTATTTGAGCAAGAAGTTCACAAGCTATGAGGTAAAATACACATTTTTAGAAAGAACGTGTTGTGCTTTGACTTGGGTCGCCGTAAACTGAAGCACTATCTTTCATCCTATACGACTCACCTTATATCTCGAATGGATCCTTTGAAGTATATCTTTCAAAAACCTATGCCGAGTGGAAGGTTAGCAAAGTGGCAGATTTTACTTACGGAGTTCGACATTGTCTATGTCACCCGCACCGCTATAAAAGCACAAGCATTGGCCGATCATTTGGCAGAAAACCCAGTTGACGATGAGTATGAGCCTTTGAATACTTACTTTCCTGACGAAGAGATTAATTCAGTTGAGGAAGAAGTTCGCGATGACAGTCACGTCTGGAAATTATACTTTGATGGAGCGGTCAACATTAAAGGTGTCGGGATTGGGGCAATTCTTATTTCACCAATGGGGCATCATTATCCCGCCACGGCACGACTTCGTTTCTTCTGTACCAATAATACAGCGGAATATGAAGCTTGTATAATGGGTTTAAACATGGCAATACATCTGGATGCACATGAATTAATAGTTTTTGGAGATTCTGACTTACTCATTCGGCAGGCTCAGGGTGAATGGGAAACTCGAGACATCAAGCTCATTCCGTACAAACAATGTTTGGAGGACCTTAGCAAAAGGTTTAAGTCAATTGAGTTCAGATATATTCCCAGATTTCACAATGAGTTGGCTGATGCTTTGGCCACTTTAGCCTCAATGCTTCCATACCCAGGCAATGCTTACATTAATCCGTTGGAGATTCAGATTAAGGATCAACATGGTTATTGCAATACAATTGAAGTAGAGCCAGATGGTGAGCCATGGTATCACGATATCAAAAGATTCCTAAAAACACAACAATATCCAATACATGCCGATGGAGATCAAAAAAGAACTATTAGGCGACTTTCCAATGGTTTCTTTCTGAGTGGGGAGATCTTATACAAAAGGACCCCGGATTTGAATTTGTTGAGATGTGTGAATACCCAAGAAGCTGAAATGATCATGAATGAAGTGCACTCCGGAGTATGTGGCCCGCACATGAACGGTTATGTTCTAGCAAAGAAGATTCTTCGAGCAGGATACTATTGGCTTACCATGGAGCGAGATTGTTTTCGCTTTGTTCGCAAGTGTCATCAATGTCAAATTCACAGTGACCAAATTCATTCTTCCCCTTCGGAGTTGCATCCTATGTCTGCTCCTTGGCCTTTCGTAGCTTGGGGGATAGATGTTATTGGGCCAATTGAGCCAAAAGCTTCTAATGGGCATAGATTCATTCTAGTTGCCATTGACTACTTCACCAAATGGGTAGAAGCTGTTACGTTCAAATCAGTCACCAAGAAAGCGGTGGTAGACTTTGTTCACTCTAACATCATATGTCGTTTTGGTATACCAAAGACCATTATCACGGACAATGCAGCCAATCTTAATAGTCATCTCATGAAGGAGGTATGTGAGCAATTTAAAATTGTGCATCACAACTCTACCCCTTATCGACCCAAAGCCAATGGAGCTGTTGAAGCTGCAAACAAAAACATCAAGAAGATCCTCAGGAAGATGGTACAAGGATCCAGGCAATGGCAAGAGAAATTGCCTTTTGCTCTTTTAGGATACCGCACGACTATCCGCACGTCTGTTGGCGCAACTCCTTACTTATTGGTTTATGGAACTGAGGCGGTCATACCAGCAGAAGTAGAGATCCCCTCTCTTCGAATCATTGTTGAAGCAGAGATTGATGACACTGAATGGGTCAAGTCTAGACTAGAACAATTATCGTTAATCGATGAAAAGCGGTTGACGGCGGTTTGCTTTGGCCAGTTATACCAGCAAAGGATGGCTCGCACTTACAACAAAAAGGTGCGTCCAAGACATTTTGAGGTGGGCCAACTTGTTATGAAACGCATCCTTCCGCACCAAGAAGAAGCGAGGGGAAAATTCGCCCCAAATTGGCAGGGCCCTTATGTTATCAAACAGGTGTTGTCAAAGGGAGCTTTGCAGTTGTCCGATATAGAAGGAAAGGTGGCTGACATAGCCATTAACAGACTCAGTCAAAAGATATTATGTTTGATATGTTTTCACTTCGACGCGATGGTACTTGGCATTTTTAGTTTGGGATGACGAAAGGTTATCGTTCTCACTATCCAAACACCGGTCACCCTTTTTCTAGCCATTTTGAGCTTTTATTCACATTTTCTTTGTTTTCCCCTCTTTGGAACTAATGTAGCGCAAAAAAAAAAAAAAAAAAAAAAAAAAAAAAAAAAAAAAAAAAAAAAATCAAATGTGTTCATTGAACTACGTTCGACCTGATTCCTAAAAGGATACGTAGGCAGCCCTATTTCGGGGTTCGGTCCCACCATTCAAAAGAAAAAAAAATCATATTTCCCCAGTATTCAAAGAAACTGGGACATTTTTTTTAATTTTTATTTCATAAAAAGGTTCCAAAGTTGTAATTCAATCTATGATTCTTTTTGCCTTTCCCCTTTAAGACCTTCTAATCGATCTTTGAGAATGCCAAATCAGCGTGCCACGACTTTGGTACTGTACGCAACGCTTTATTTGAATGCAAAGGAGAAAATAAAACTGAGAGAGTCTTACTAGTGAAAACCCTTATGGGCACTATAAGGCGATAATGAGTTCAAAAAAAAAAAAAAAAAAAAAAAAAAAAAAAAAAAAAAAAGAGAGTCTTATCGGTGAAAACCCTCAAGGGCACTATAAGATGATTGTAAGTTGAGAAAGGTCAGTTGGTGAAGACCCGCAAAGGGAACCATTGATCGAATGAGTTTCTTCTATTCCGGCATGAACACGATCAAGGTAGAAAGCTCGGTTTTGGATTGAAGGGTATTATATTTTGAGATTTAGACGGCTCAGATGGATCAAGCGTCCAGTCCAAAATGCATGTCATGATTCATTGAAGTCGGCATATACCTCCAGATAAGCCTCTTCCCTCTTTCCCCGAAAGGGACGCCTTTTGTTTAAACATAACTCCTTTTATTTTTTATTTTTTATTTTTTATTTTTTGTCATTTTCTTATCCTTATCTCTAGTTCTTTGAGTCCCTTTTGGTATAATCTTGCGTCAAATTCAAGAGCAAAGAAAAGGCTGCAAAATTGACTACAGTTTCCTAGCGGTATAGAGCAAAGACTACTGGGCACGCACCGCATCGGCAACGGCATAAAGCCATTCGTGATCTATCCAGAAAAGTGAATTGCCCGAAAAAGCAAAGCATTATTTCGAGGTACTAGGGGGAAGGATCACAACAACAAAATTTGCTCTAAGAATAAGATCGGTTACACCACATACGCAAAATGATACGGGGTACAAGATAGTCAAGGTGAGCATTGGAAGATCATGGTCTCTCGCAAACAAAGATAGTTTCTAAGCAATATTGGTCGATCATTGTCAGCCTCGTTTTTCGTAAAGTGGGATGGGCTCTAAGACAATTTCTACAACGAGTGAAGGCCACAAACCGACCACCACTTTAAGACTAACAAATTTTTCTTTGTTGAAAACAGGGGCGAAGAAATTTAGAAAAAAAAAACAGTTCTTTAAAAAAAAAAAAAATAATAATAATAATTAAAAATAAAAAATAAAAATAAAAAGGATGATGAACGTTATAAAGTAAAGTTCTCAAATGTTTGTTTTTCCTTGGATACGCATATAATCATGTTATTATTGGTTACATTTTAGGGAACAAAAATCCTTGCTTTTCTCATATTTTCATAGGTTGACTACCTCAGAATACAGTCACGTTTTTAAATTTCAGGTTGACTACCTCAAAATAAAGTCATGTTTTTAAATTTCAGGTTGACTACCTCAGAATACAGTCATGTTTTTAAATTTCAGGTTGACTACCTCAGAATACAGTCACGTATTTAAATTTCAGGTTGACTACCTCAAAATAAAGTCATGTTTTTAAATTTCAGGTTGACTACCTCCAAATAAAGTCATATTTTCATAGGTTGACCACGTCAGAATAAAGTCATGTTTTTAAATTTCAGGATGACTACCTCCAAATAAGTCATATTTTCATAGGTTAACTACCTCAGAATACGGTCATGTTTTTAAATTTCAGGTTGACTACCTCAAAATACAGTCACGTATTTAAATTTCAGGTTGACTACCTCAAAATAAAGTCATGTTTTTAAATTTCAGGTTGACTACCTCAGAATACAGTCACGTATTTAAATTTTAGGTTGACTACCTCAAAATACAGTCACGTATTTTAAATTTCAGGTTGACTACCTCAGAATACAGTCACGTATTTAAATTTCAGGTTGACTACCTCAAAATACGATCACGTATTTAAATTTCAAAGTTGACTACCTCAAAATAAAGTCATGTTTTTAAATTTCAAAGTTGACTACCTCGAATACAAATCATGTTTTTAAATTTCGGGTTGACTACCTCGAATACGATCACATGTATTTAAATTTCAGGTTGACTACCTCAAAATAAAGTCATGTTTTTTAATTTTCAGGTTGACTACCTCAGAATACAGTCACGTATTTAAATTTTAGGTTGACTACCTCAGAACACAGTCACGTATTTAAATTTCAGGTTGACTACCTCAGAATACAGTCACGTTTTTAATTTCGGGTTGACCACCTCAGAATACAGTCCCAAGTGGTTTATGATTTTCCTAACACTCACAAATTTTCCTGGTACAAACTGGGACAGAAAAATTTTGTTCGTTTTTGTTTGTCTTTGATGGCTTGTAGGTTCTCCCGTGAAGCACAGAATTGATATTCAAGAATGAAGTTCCATCATTGGTCAGAGAAAAGAAGAATGCTCAATTGTAAGGATAGTTAGAGTCGGCTTTGACATATAAAGCAACCCAACCTCTCAATATTCATCTTCTCAGCCTCTAGTCAAGAAACAAGCATCCAAGAATATTCTACGAACTGTTACTTGGAAGATAATCAACAATTTACTCCAAGTTGCAAGTCTAAGTCACACATTCTAACTTCAAGATCATACTTTGAGATCAAGGTACCCACCGAAAGAAGGTGAGGTGATAACTGAAGATCCAAGTGAAGGTCTAAAGGAAGATTCAAGACAAGTAGAGTAAATAGGATCTTGTATTTCCTTTCTTATTTTGTTGTATTTTTCATTTCTTTGATGTAATAACAGGAGCCACGAACCGGAACCTCGAAGGGACCTCACTCGATCATCCAACTCATCATTCCATCCTTCTACCCATTTGAACTACACGTGACCTGATTCCCTTATAACCCGGGATATGTAGGATGCCCAAAACCAGGACTCGGTCACATCCTTTTCTTTTATTTCTTTTCGTCTTTCAAATAATGGTCAGGTCAAAAATCAGTCACAGTGTTCACATCTTTGCTTGAAAACTCTTCATGTTTCCAAGCAAAGAGGGACATTCTGTAAACACCTAATTTTTGACCGAACATAAGTTTTACACCCTATTTAGCTTTTAAATATTTCTTTTGGGTCTAGATTAGATATTTTGATTTTTATGTCAATTTTTTAGTTTTAGTTTTATTGAAAACTTTAAAAATAGAGTCACATTTTAGAATAAATCTTGTTTTCATTTTTTTTTAAGAGAAAAGAAATTTGAAAAAAAAAAATAATAATTTCCTTAATAATATATATTTAATAAATAAGCTAGTGAGTTTAATAAATAAGCTAGTGATTTTACTATAAACTAGCTATTTAATTTTTGCTATATTTCATTGGTCTATAAATAATTAGATAATTTCATATTTTGTATACTTTTGTTTTTGTTTTTGTTAGCTAGAAAAGTACTCATCACTTGCTACTTTTAAACGTGGTTAAACTGTCCATTTGAATACCCAATCCATAATCCCTACTTATATTTTATTAACTCCTTCATGTAACACACACACTCACACAATTTCATGAATTAAACACACACACACGACACACAACATAGATAAAAAGAAAGAAAAAGGAACAAAAAGAAGAAAGAAAAAAAGGAAAACGGAAGAAGAGAACAGAGAGTAGAAATGGAGAAAAGAGATTATTCTTTATTTAGAAAGAAAATGAACTAATGTTCCCCCCAGAAGAAAGAAAAAACGTAGAATTTAAAAAAAAAAAAAAAAACAAATACTAAGAAAAAAAAAAAAGAGAACATTGAAAATAACTTTTCATCACGTTTGGTTTGTACCATAACCCCTCACCCCTTTAAACTTTCAAACATTTTCTAATTTTGCGGTTTCGACGTCCGTGGACTTGAAAGTTACAAATATCTAGCTTTAATACACACCTACACGTAGATTGTACGTTGCTTTTGTTATTAATCGGAAAGAATTTGAAGGTTCGTTTCCGCTACTATTTTCCATTCAATATTTTGTAGAATCAAAAATTGGTTTGGTTTCATCGAGTTATAAAGAAAGGTTCTTATTTTTACTCACTTTCCTTTTATTTGCAATGTAGTCGTTAGTTCGTTATTAGAGGCAACGCTTGCATATCATGCCCAATTATGATTTTTTTGAGTTATCTACGTCTTGGCTTCTTATCTTTGCTAGGTAGTTTATAGTAGTTTTTTTTTTTTGTTCGCTGGTTTTCTTAGGAATAAAAGAACTTGTTGTAAATTTCATTTTTTATGGGTTTGTTTTAGTTAGAAAAAAAAAAATCTTTTTATAAAAAGTGTCTTGTTGTTTACTTTTCATATCTTTTATCCTTTCTTTGAACCATTATATGGCAAATATTAGATGTTTTCCCAAGAATAAAAATATATGTTAATATATATATATATAAATTATTTGTTTATTCCAAAATACTTTGGGATAATGGATACATGACTATTTTGCCATGTTAGTGTTTGGTAGTTTAAATTATTGCGAAGTTTTATTTCAAACTTGGTAGTTTATCTTGTTTCTTTATGATACTTAATGATGCCTTTAAATGTAACTATTTAATTTACTATTTGGGAAGTTTGTTTGAATCCCCAAAAGCGCATATGTATGGAGATGATCATATTTTAGTTATGTATATATATATATATATATATATATATATATATATATATATATATATATATATATATATATATATATATTCAATGGTCTTGTTAGTGCTCTTAAAGATGGTTAAGTATAAAATTATTTATTTTCGTGTGCATGTTTTAATGGTTCTGAAATTTGTTAGTAACACGTTATGTTAGAGTTTTTTTTTTTTTTTTTTTCTCTAACATCACTAATAGTTTATTCCATTTTGAGTTAAAAGTTTATGATAACATTAATGGTTAGCCTTTAAATGCTCAGTTCCCTTTGTTTAGTATTGAAATTTAATTTCTTTCATGAATTAGAATGAGAATGGTAGAATTCCAAGCTTGTAGTGTTAATAAATTAACTATATACACAGTATTTTACACGTTATAGTTAAATATATACGTAGAATAAATATATAAATGATACTATAATAGTGGATATATACATGATATAATAATGTATATAATACATGTTATATAAGTTAAGAAAAAAAAAATTCCTACATGTAAGTATACGCAGAAAATATACTATGAAAATATATGGTATATGCTTATAATTTATATTTTATAATGAAAATATGAGATATTGAAGTATTTAGGTGAATAAATGGAGTTTAATAGATGAGTGAAGAATCAGAATAATAAAGATAATCATCATTTTTTTTTTTTTTTAAGTAAGGCGAGTAGGTTAAAAATTCTAGGTGCGATACACAAGTTAAGGTCGCGTTTACGCGTCTAGGCCGGCGTATGTTGACGTCGCAACTATGCGTCTTAGTCAAGATTAGTAAAAGGTCAATAATGTTTAAGCGAATCATAGGCATAGCTAAATAAACACCTTTTATCCAAGAATAATTTAAGCCAAATATAAGTTGATAAAGCGACCGTGCTAGAACCACGGGACTTGGGGAATGCCTAATACCTTCTCCCCGGTCAACAGAATTCCTTACCCGGACTTTTGTTTTCGCAAAAAAGGGGTGTGACCAAAAATAAAGAGTCATTTCCTTTTGATTAGGATTCAATAAGGTGACTTGGAACACCAAAACTCAATTCCAAGTGGCGACTGAAAAGAAATGAATAAATAATCCCTTATCAAAATGTCACTTTAATTGAAAAACCCTTTTAAATAAATCTAAAACCAATTAATTTGATTTTATTTATTTACGAAAAAAGAAAATGGACGTCGGTCACGAACATTGTACTGAGTATGTAAGGCATAAACAATAAGAATACGTCAATGAAATAAGGAAGCATCAAATGAGGAGCAATCAGAATCGGACCGTCAATTATAAAGAAATAATGCATCTTCGGCTTACTTAATAATCATCATCATAACATGTATGCATATGTGTATAAGCTGCCCGACCATGTAGGTACGGTGTGATAATCATTAGCCTGCGTCTAGGCCTCCCGCGTCCGGGGTACCATCTCATGCCGCCCACTAGTGGTGTCTGCACATGCCATCTAGACATGGTGTATACGCTGCCCGTTTTAGCGGTGTAACATCATCATCATCATATACTCATCATAATGCATGCATAGAAACTCAAAGACAACCATACTTTATCGGGGTGACATAAGGTTGTGAACCCCCGATTCCATTATGGAGCATTCATAAACATTCTACCTCACCTTGAAGGAATTAGCATATAAGGTGAGTGTATATAATAAATAACATCACTGGATTATAGATAGCATCATTAGCTTTATAGGAACATCATATCATGGAATCTAAAATCTTTAGACTTAAGCTTATCATCATCACTATCGTGCTCATAATGTCTTTCTTATCTCATATGGCTATTCATGAACATAGACTCTTAGTTTTCCTGAAGATAGGAGATTCATGAAGAAGGAGGAAAAATCAGGTCATAGGATTCATGCCTTGGAAAGAAAGGACTAGCCTCACATACCTTTTTCGTTTAGCTATTCTATCATTTGATCGTTCTCCTTCGATGCTCGCGTTTCTACCTTCAAGAGAATTCGCATTAACATTAGCTAATCGATTATAAAAACGTGCTTACTAAAGCTAGAGAAAATTGGGCAGCATTTCCTTTGTTTATACAACTTTCCCCATATTCCATATCAACTCCCAAACATCGATAACAACATTCACAATATCGTAAGCAACAATCATCATTCATTTACATTATCCACATTTCACAATTTCACTTCAATTCCCCCATAACTATGGTCATAGTTCAATATAACGTTTTCTCACGTATAATTCTTGTCCTATGTTCTAAATGTCATTCATAACTTACTTACAATCACAACATATCAATAATCATGATTCAATCCAAACTAGTACTCAACAATGACACTATTCTCACATTTATGACCCATTTTCTATATTCTTCTACAATCCAAGTGTTTCAACTTTTCAATATCTCAAACATCATGAAAATACCATAAAACTTAACTTAGATAGTTTAGGAACAAGCCTTGAGTGGCAATACTCTTCTTGCACTAAAACCCTAGTTCACTTCTCTTGGAATTCCTTGGCTTAGATGAACTTTAAGGTGTTTCATACACTTGATTTTTGTTGGTTCAATGAAGTTGATCATCAATTTCTCTTGGGTTCTTGTGGATGAAGAGTAGATAGAATTCTAGAGGGTTCTTGAGTTGAGAAGTGATAAAATGAAATGAATTAAATGAGAGGGGTCCTTATATCATTCTTTAAAATCTGGCCCGACCATATTCTACGGACCAACATACGGTCCGTATAAATTATACTGACCGTATGTCTGGCCGTAGATCTGGTCCAGTGAGATGTGCCATTCTGGGCTGATTATACGGCTAGACATACGGCCAGTATAATTTATACGGCCAGTATGTTGGGCCGTATAATGCCCAGTTCATCTGAACTCATTCTCGTCGACTCGTTTAATCTCCAATCTTTATGGAACCTTCTTAACACTTGTTCAAAACCTCATTACCAATCTAAGGGACATTATAGCTCTTCTTCAAAACATCATTAAACTCTCATTAATTCGATACTCTTAAATCTTTCCCGACACACAACATATAACTTACTTCCCTTAATAACTTTCTTCCGTTACCTTAAATGTCTTTGAAATCTCGATTAGGGCCATCAAATGTTATTTCTTACTTATTAAAACATCATATACGTCATGCCCTTCGTTAGTCTATTCACTGTACGCTAACGAAAAATTTCCAAGGTGTAACAAACATAGTGCCAGTACCCAAGAAGGACGGAAAGATTTGAATCTGTGTGGACTACCGAGATCTTAACCGGGCCAGTCCAAAAGACAACTTTCCTCTCCCAAACATCCACATTCTAATAGATAACTGCGCCAAGCACGAGCTGCAGTCATTCGTGGATTGTTTCTTCGGGTACCATCAGATACTCATGAGCGAAGAAGATGTGGAAAAAATAGCTTTCATCATACCTTGGGGAGTCTACCATTATAGGGTAATGTCGTTCGGCCTCAAGAACACCGATGCCATATACATGAGAGCCATGACTACCCTATTCCATGATATGATGCATCGACAAATTGAAGTCTATGTGGACAATGTCATCATAAAATCAAGGGAAAGCTCAGAATATACCACGACTTGCGCAAGTTCTTTGACAAACATCGCAAGTTCAATCTGAAGCTGAATCCTACAAAATTCTCATTTGCAGTGCCTGCAGGTAAGTTGCTAGGGTTCATAGTCAGCCGTAAGGGCAACGAATTAGACCCTACCAAGATCAAGAAAATCCAGGAGCTACCACCTCCCAAGACCAAGAAGGAAGTCATGAGCTTCTAGGAAGGTTAAACTATATTGGGCGGTTCATAGCCCAATCAACTATGATTGTGGAGCCAATCCTTAAGTTGCTCAAGAAAGACGCTCTCACAAAGTGGACGGAGGAATGCCAAAAGGCATTCGAGAAAATCAAGAAGTACCTCTCCAATCCTCCCGTCCTAGTGCCACCCAGGCAAGGGAGTCCGTTGTTACTGTATCTGTCAGTATCAGAAAATGTTTTCGGGTGCATGCTCCCCCAGCATGATGAAAAGGGAAAAAAGAAACATGCCATCTACTATTTGAACAAGAAGTTCACATCTTGTGAGGCACGGTACACGCTCGTAGAGAAAAACTGTTGTGCTCTGAGCTGGATTGCTCAAAAGCTGAGGTACTACCTG
This sequence comes from Lycium ferocissimum, assembly GCF_029784015.1. Taxonomy (NCBI): domain Eukaryota; kingdom Viridiplantae; phylum Streptophyta; class Magnoliopsida; order Solanales; family Solanaceae; genus Lycium; species Lycium ferocissimum. The sequence continues at coordinate 6,973,864 of NC_081343.1, read as the reverse complement.
CCGGTGTTCACTACTCACCTCATATCCAGAGTGGATCCATTGAGATACATTTTCCGGCAACCGATGCCCGTAGGAAAATTGGATAAATGGCAGATGCTACTAAGTGAATTCGACATCATATACGTAGCACAAAAGGCAATCAAAAGACAAGCCCTAGCTGACTTGCTGGCAGAAAGTCCCGTCAATAACAAACTTTAACCATTACAGACTTTCTTCCCAGATGAGGAAGTGATGGCTATGGAGGAAAAGGTGGCAGAACCATACTTAGGTTGGAGACTGTTCTTCAATGGAGTAGTTAATTACAAAGGATTAGGCATCGGGGTAGTGTTAATACCAATAACAGGACAACACTATCTGATGGCCGCAAAGCTCAACTTCAGATGCACTAATAATATGGCGAAATATGAAACGTGTATTCTCGACCTCAGGATGGCATTGGACATGAACATACAAGAGTTGTTGGTAAATGGGGACTCCGATTTATTCATAAATCAAGTAAAAGGAAATTGGGCAACCAAAAATGATAAGATACTCCCATATGTGAATCTAGTACAGAGATAGTACGGGAGATTCAAGAGTATCAACTTCAGGCATACTCCGAGGGCTCAAAATGAGTTTGCAGACACATTGGCTACGATAGCCTCCATGATCTAGAACCTTGAGAGTACTCACATTGATCTACTTGAGATCACATAAAGGGGAGAACAGGCTCACTGCGCCCATGTCGAGGCCGAGCCAGATAACCAACCATGGTATGCCGACATCAAGGCATACCTGGAGAAAGGAGAGTAGCCCCCAGAGAGTTCAGCAAATTAGAAGAAGACCACCAGGAGGTTGGCCAGTGGGTTCTTCTTGAAAAGAGAAATGTTGTACAAAAGGACACCTGACCTTGGGTTACTCAGGTGCGCGGATGCCAAAGAGGCTACAAAACTGCTGAAAGAGGCGCACGCAGGGGCATGCAAACCCCACATGAATGGATTCATCCTCGTCATAAATTTTGAGGACAGGATACTATTGGATGACCATGGAGCATGACTCCTGTAAATTCGTGCAAAAGTGTCATCAGTGTCAGATGCACGGAGATCTGACCAAGGTTCCCCCCATAGAGTTACATGCGATGAGCTCACCTTGGCATTCGTGGCATGGGGAATGGATATCATAAGACCCATCGAGCCTCCAGCCTCCAATGGACATCATTTCATCTTAGTCGCCATCGACTACTTCACCAAATAGGTAGAAGCGACTTCCCACAAATCAGTGACCAAGAAAGTCGTGGCTGACTTCGTCAAGAACAATCTAACATGTCGCTTCGGTGTACCTGAATCCATCATCACAGACAATGGTGCCAATCTAAACAACCATTTGATGAAGGACATTTGTGAACAATTCAAGATCACTCACAGAAACTCTACCGCCTACCGGCCACTGATGAACGGAGCTGTAGAGGTACGCCAACAAGAACATTAAAAGGATCTTGAGGAAAATGATTGACAATTACAAGAATTGGCATGAGCAGTTGCCTTACGTTTTGTTGGGGTACAGAACAACAACCCGAACATCTACCGGGGTGACCCCATATCTCCTTGTCTACGGTACCGAAGCGGTCACACACGCAGAAATGGAAATACCTTCACTCAAAATCATCTAAGAGGCAGAGTTGAATGATACAGAACGGGTCAAAAATCGATATGAGCAACTGGCTATAATAGATGAAAAGAGAATGGTGGTAGTATGCCACGGACAGCTGTATAGACAAAGAATGTCTCGAGCCTTCAACAAACAGGTCAGAGCCCGACTTTTCCAAAATTAGACAACTCGTGCTCAAGCGAGTCTTCCCCCACTAAGAAAAATACAAAGGATAATTTGCGCCAAACTGGCAAGGGCCATACATGGTCAGTAATGTACTCTGAGGAGGAGCCTTAATCCTAGCTGAGATGGACGGACAAGAGTGGCCCAGAGCTATCAATGCAGATGCACTCAAGAGATACCATGTTTAGGATTCTATTTGCTGTAATTGCATTATCATTTCCTTGTAATCGTATCTTTTGCTTCTAATCATATCTTGTAACAGAATAGGAAAAAATCAAATCATCTATGTAACGAACTACGCAATGACCTGACTTCCCCACAATGGGATACATAGGCAGTCCATATCGGACCTGGTCATATTATTAGTGAAAATCAAAACTCAGTTACTTTATTCCGAACTACGTTCGACCTGAATTCCTGCTGCGACAGGACACGTAGGCGCTTTCGAGCTCGGTCATCATAAAACAAAAACCCAAGAAACCTCAGAGGCAATAAAGCAAGAGAAATCAATGAGAACAAGCTACAAGGATCGACACAAGAGTCAGCCGACGTCAGCCCTACATTGGGGTAGAATTTTTTAGGAAACCTCAAAAATTCTATCAGAAATAGTCAACAAAGAGGAGGGCGGAGCAAAGCCATACACCGGGGTAGAATTTTTTAGGGAACCTCAAAAATTCCTGCATAACAAGACAATGCAAGAGTCGATCACAGCAAGACCCGAAACTGGGGCAGAATATTTGAGAAAGATCTCAAAAATTCTACCAGTTCAGAACTCAACAATCGCATCTCCGGGAAAATCGGAAGACTTCAATCGAAAAAAACACACATCTTGACATGAAAACAAAATAAATATTTCTAAAAAGAAAAACAACGCGCATTTTACAAACTCTACTTTAGATTTTTAAAATTAACATAAGTACATCCCAAAAACATCTCTCGAAATAACGAGCCCAAGAGGGTTCAAAGGAGCATCAAGAGGAGACACTTGACGGAAGGACAACGACGCTAATCGGCCTCTTAGGAAACTCACAATTTTTCTGTGGATGCGGGTTTTTAACGGGACGGCGAGTACGCCATCAACTAGGCTTGCTCACAACAAAGGCAAAAAGCAAACTCAGCCAGGCGGCGAAGTGCCAGGAGGTCACAACAGAGAATGGGTGATAAAAACACATCTAACTACGAGAGTCACAAAACAAATGGGCAAAAGCATATCCGACCACGAAGGCCATGAAAATAATGAACAACAAAGACACAGCTGACCAAAAGGGTCATGCAAAGAATGAATGAACATAAAAAGAGCGAATGACAAAGATTTATCAGACCAAGAGGGTCACAAAAAATAAGCACAAAGATACATACGACCAAAAAGATCATGACAAGGACGAAGGGCATAATCGACCATAAGGGTCAACAACCAATACAACGGATGAAAGAAAGATCAACCTGCCGCAAGGGCCATATCTGTCATCTGCATGCCGAGAGGGCCATTCATTTATTTAAATTGCTAAGAGGGCCATTCATATCAAACCGCCGAGAGGGTCATTCATATTAAATCACCGAGAGGGCCATTTATATCAAACCACCGAGAGGGCCATTCATATCAAACCACCGAGAGGGCCATTCGTATTAAATTGTCGGGAGGGCCATTCATATCAAACAGCTGGGAGGGCCATTCATATCAAACAGCCGGGAGGGCCATTCATATCAAACCGCCGAGAGGGCCATTCATATCAAACAAGCTAAAAGGGCCATTCATTCAAACAGCTAAAAAGGACATTCATAAAAGCAGCCAAAAGGGCCATTTGTTCAAACACCACGAAGAATATCTGCAATACTATCAAATTCAGGAGATAGGCACACAATCTCCATAAAGGATTCGCCTAGCCAAACCAAATCCAGATAAATTACGAAGAAAAAATGGAACTTTCTCTTACGCAGCCAGTCAAGATAGGGTGCCCATAAGAGTCAAGCTCTCCGGCTAGGATTTGGAAGCCATCCAACCTCAGACTCAGCCACAATTTTGTCTTTTTTTATATTTTTTTCTTATTAAAAATCGCAACTGGTCGGACACACACCGGGAAATCTGAAGGTGTTCCCACATAAGGGATATACTCTTCTCCAGCAAGGCGAACTACATGTGACCTATTTCCTAGAGATCAGGGATATGTAGGCGGGCTCAAGACCAGAGAGTCGGTCACATTCTAACAGCTGTCCAGAGAAGCCCTGGTCACTATACCGGGAATCTTAGGACTTTCCTTCCGAATCACTTTAAAGGTCCTTAGTCGGGTCGAACTACAAGTGGCCTGAAATCTCGTATAGCCCGATATATGTAGGAAACCCAGAAGCCCCAGTCCGGCCACATCTGTGAAATTGCATTAAGTTGAGAGGCTGAATGAGTCGGGTCAGTCAAAAATTAGGGTTAGTCAAATTTCGTTACTTAAGGATGATCCCACCATCCCCGAACACCGAAGGGGCAGTTGTTGACACCTAATTTTTGACCTTCCACAATTTATTTTAATTACTCAGAGTCCTTGGATAATAAATGAAGCAAACCATGCATCTTAAAAAGGGTTAAATAATTCTTATAAAATTATTTAGATCAATATTTTGCTCCTTTAAATTGATAAAGTGATTTTTATGACATTATAAATTATTTAGGAATTAAATGGCATTTTATGACATTTATGAAATATTTTGTTATGATTAATCAAAGGCAAAACAATTTTTTGAATAATTATTCACTTAATTGCTAATTTGTCAAAAAGACCAATTAACAAATTATTTGTTTTCTTTAAATCCAAGGAATTTGAGTAATTGAAAGAATTGACCATTTTACCCCTCCATCTTTAATTCTATGTGCTTGCATAATTAATTAAAATAAATAAATTGTTCTAGTGCTTAAATTAGATTAATTAATCAATCAGAGGGTCATAATTGCAACATTCATTTAGATTTGAAACCAATTAAGGCTAGGCTTGCAAAATTAAACTTGTTAGCCATGTTTTAAATTAATTACGTCCTATTTTGTTGTTATGGTCAATAATTGGTTGTTTAAAGTGTTTGTCCATTTTATTAAACTAGCCGGCCTACCACTATACGCGCATATACAGCTAGTATACGCAAATATACATGTGTGATATACGTGTATAGGGCCCCTTCCCCTTTTTTTAAATTATGGATCAGGTCTAGTCCAAACATGGACCGACCTGGCCCAATTCCCATCTGATAAAGAGGGGTAATACCCCTCTACGCCTCATTTCCACATACCAAACACATCTTATACCTCTTTTGTCTCCCTTCTTTCCTCTTCCATGTAATCGTAGGGCGCCGCCTCGCTTTTCCTCTCTCTCTCCCTGTCTCTCTCTCTCTCTCTCTCTCTCTCTCTCTACCAAAAATGGTAAAAGCGCAGAGAATATAGAGGGTACACAACTTTTGCATAGTTGTTTTTGTGAAACAATTAATGCTACTACTTCGAATCTGCCATCTTCTCTCTAAACACGGTAATAATCATTTTCTTTACTCGATTTTTCTTAAATTTTTTATTAAAATACGCAATTTGTTGTGTTTTATTTGTTGTCTTTTACTCTAACCTCATTGGTTGAATGGAAATGAGTTGGATCGAGTCAAACAAGACTCAGATATGAACATTTGTTGATGGTATGAGTTGATCTAGGCTGTAGATAATGTTTGCAAGGTTAATCTCCGGAAGATTTATGTTGTCCCACATCGTTGGTTTAAAACCTTGAATGGATTTTGGGGTTCTATAAATAGAACTCCATCCCTCACCAGAAAAAAGAAAAAAGTTTTGAACATCATAGCTTGAGCTTTGAGTAAATACAACTCGAAATTCTGAGCTTTAGTTAAAAAAATTTAAAGACTTAACTATAAAAGTAGAGTCTTCCAGTCTTAAATATTTATTTACTTCTCTTTTGTGTGGTTGAGTGTGAGAATTGGAAGCACAAAGGCTCCGAATCCATTCTTGTTCACGGCTGCGCAGACAAAAGGTAATTCTTTATCTTGTTTTTGCTCTTTAAAGTTTACAATTCTTATTTAATCATGTATGTTCTGTTAGAAGAGTTGCTTAGGATAGACATCAAGTAGATGTTAGCTTACTTAGATGCAATCCTTGCTTAATATGTATTGAGAACCAAACTGGATACTTTGCTACCATGCTTGTATGGAAATCTGGCTTAACTGTTCAAATGATTGGCTTAGAATGACTAATTGGATATTGGATTAAGCCATGTAAGTTGTTTGACATAAATATCCTTAGACTAGGAGTCCATATGAAATGCTATTTGATTATGTGTATGCTTAATGTGATCATGATGCTTAATGTTATAAAAGACCTCTAGTGTTTGCTATGATTGACTTTGTTTAGAATCATGATGTTCTGGTGCCTTAGTCATAAGAGTTCTGATGACACAATGTAGATGAATTGAGCTGTTCCCAAGGAGTTGGGACTTGTTATTCTTTTGTTCTTAAATAATCTTAACCTGAGACTTATGTGCAATTCTTGGTCTGAATTTGCTTACTTCACTTATCTTGTTTGATATTGTCTGAATTATTGCTAAGATAAAATAAAGGTGCTCGATTAGGAGAAAACCAAGCCTAGTAAAGTTCAACCCTTCTTCTAAAAGGTTTATAATATGACTGGGTTATTTGTAGGTGATTAAATGAAGCTTGGCTTATTTCAAAACATGTGTTAGTTCATTTTGATCTGTCTGCATCTGAGCTTAATAAGGTGAAAAGGACTGAATGAGTTAGCTTATCACCCTATTCTGTATTGTGTCTGAATTTTCTGCTGAGAAGAGAGAGTGAAGTTTTGACAGTCTTTGATGCATATTTGGACATATTATCCCTTTCTCATGCTATGGTAACACTGTTTGTTTAAGTCTTACTTTATTAACTGAAGTCTGTTCCGACTGTGCATAAAGGGGGATCTTGTGTGTGAGTTGCATTGGCTGTCTTGAAGTTTTTCCTTTAAGTGACATAGCACTGTGCATAATGTTATTTTTGCCCTGCACTATAGCTTCATATCCCTTCTTAAGACTGTTGAAGTATGCAATTGCAAAGTTTGCCAATTTGATAATGGAGTATGGATCACAGTGTGACGTGGGTGTAAACTAATCAAATAAGAAAGAGCATGTGGTAACTCAAAATATACAGAAGTATTATGTAATTACTGATAAAAGGGATGGTTTGAATTCTAAGAAGATTTGTCAAACCTCTGAGCTTGTAAAGTATGCAGTTGTTTCGTGCCATGTCTTACTGATGTAGAGTTTAGTTTAAAACTGAATGTGCACCTCTTTTGTTTACAAAAAGTCTAAGCATGCTAGTATATTATCAACATCAACAAGAGAACACTCAGATGCATCAGTGGTTTCTGCATTAATCACTCTAATCTTCAAAATGAGGACTGTTCTATTTTCGTGAGTACATGATCTTCCCTTTTCCCTGCAATTCTTTTATCTAGGTAGCCTGATGTGTTAAGAACTTGTCTATCGCAGTTGAGTTCTAACTTTTGTCTAGTTTGTAGTGAAACAAGAATGATATTAGGTGTATATACTTAGTCTAAGCTAAAATCTTGAAGAGTATCTTGCATAATTGTCTAAATTTCTCCTTCTGTGGATAAAATGAGAGTTCAAAGTTAAGAAATTAGCTAAGAGTTGACTGTAAATCCTACTTAGTCCTGTTAAGTATTCAATGGATAATGATTAAATGGAATGATTTTGTATAACCATGGGAATTTATGGGGCATCTCTTGAGAACCCCACAAGCACACAGATGAGTCTTTTAAAAGGTATCTTGGGAGAGGATCAAGGGGAATCAGGCCCTGCTTGATTTATAACACTTGTCCTACATATACAAGATGCCACGGCTCTTCTGTGGACATGTGAAGGTATTTGTTTACTACATAAACACACCATGATCCTATTAACTCCCACCATATGATTAAGGGGGAAGGGAAATCTAATAGAAGATTTTAAAATTTGGAATTCCTGATATCTGTCTTAAACAAAGATAAAATCATAGAGGTTACATGAGTTATTAGTATTCCTTGTAATTCTCTACCCTTTAACACTTTGATGGTGCTTGAAACTCTTAAACTGTCCCTTCTCTTTACTTGCTTCGTCTGGTACTTGACTTGCATGAATCCTGCATAGTTCCACATGTTATGATCCCTCTGATTAAGTTTTAACTGAAGAAATCATTTATGTGCTATTCTCATACATACAAGTATGTTTGTATTATTATCCCTGCTTGTGTTTTCATTGCATCTCAGGATTGTTTGCTCCATATTTCTGCTTGTGTCACAATAGTTAGAACTCAGTGATCTGCCCTATGTATTACCTACTCTGTGTATGATTGCTTAAGTTAGAGGAACTTGACCCTATCTGCTCATATCTTACTCATGTTAGGCTATTGAAATCATAAAAGGTGCCTCCTTGCATATCATTTGCATGTTTTATAAAGGCCATCCAAACTTGAGGAATACCCTGATTTAATTCACATGTGAATTTGCCTTGACTAATGTATGATTCATGAACACTGTTCTTTGATGAGGCCATTGCATTGATAGCTTTGCATCATTCCTATGAGACTCAAACTTATAGTTAGCCCCCGCTTATGTTGTATCTATATGTTTTAACTTGTCATTGTTTGTACCATGTCTATGAGTATATAATTTACCTCTGTCTACATCATATCAGTACTGAAGTGTGCTTCTTTCTCATCTCATGTCCATGTGTTTGATCTTGCTCTTGGTTATCCCATGTCTACGCCGTTTAGTTGATCTTAAGTCCCCTGAAATAATTTTCAAAAAAGAAAATCGAGCTTAACATAACAATTTTTTTAAAATCAAATGGATAATTTACAAAAATCATTTGTGAATGATAAGGGATTTTAAGGACACAGGTGTTATTTCCCTTGAAACCAGATCAAGTTTTAAATCAAGGAATGTGATTTGTAGTTTTGGACTAAAAACCAAATTCGAGCCAAGTAATTCAGGCCAAACCCAGTAATAAAAACATAGATCCTTTTTTCTGGAAGAACAAAAAAATAGGTGATTTCTGGCCAAGTCCCCAAAAAATAAAACAAAGAAACTTTTGGACCAGGCCTTGGTTTAGCTTCAAAAAAGAACCAGAGAAGAAATGTAGATTTGGGCCAAGCCTACACTAAGATGCCCTTCGTTAAAATAAAGTTGTATTTTTGGGTTTTAGAACCCAACTCTAAAAATCAGTTGTATGTATATGTCTTTAAATCATTAATAACGAACGGATTATTTTAAGTCAAAACCGTTTAATAAATGGAAACATACGTAAATACAGAGTTTCTAGGATAAGACATTCCAAACGCATGCTCACAAATTCATAAGAATATGAAAATATTTTCTAATTTACGATCTTCCCCGAGTTGTAATTATCATACTTTGTCATGTTAGTTTATAGAATATTGAATCACTTGCGTCCTTTTGGTATTTGCTATATTTCCTACAAAAGTTACTTTCTCATAAATATTTGTTTAAGAAAATATTCAATTGTATGGCGAATAAAATTTAATAAATATGAAAACTTATCAACAAGATATGGTTAACATGCAATTACACTAAATTATATACATAGTAATCACCATTGGATGTGGTGCAGCGGATGGAGTTACTGCTCCCTTACCCAGAGGTGAATAGAGCCCTACGCAGCGCGAATCCGGATATAGTTGGGCTCGAATGCGGGTATCGGACACAGGGTAGAAAATAAAGAAAAATATGTAGCAAAAAAATGTGAGACAAATTATACTTATTTGATAAAAATTATGTTATATTTTTTTAATTTTGAGTAAGCACGGGCCTCCAGCAACTAGTACAAACATGTATATTAAAAACTAGAAGGTTTTTACACTTTTACTTATAAAATATATCATCCTTATATATAAAAGGAAACTACTCTTATTCGGATATTATAAATCCGAACCTAAACTACCCTATATATAAAGGGAATATATTCAAATCTTTTTTCAAAGCAAATGATATGCAAGCAAATGACAGATTTTATAAATGCGGGAATAAACACTAAATAAATAGTTCATGCAAATACTCATACATTGAAATTCGAAGGTGAACTGTATAGTACGGATGCTTAATACTAGGGTGCCTAACACCTTCCCTAAGGGATCACCAGAACCCTAACTAGAACTTTGGATTATGAAGGCTTTTTCCTTTGTGTATGAATAAATCGTTCATCACTGGTTTTCCTAAAAATTAGGTGGCGACTCTTTTAAAACAAAGTCCGAAAGAGTACCAACAAGTTCGAAGTAGCTTTCCGAGCGCTAACTCCACCCGCGAAATGCTAATCGTAACAATAGAAATATGCAATGATCCAACATATATATAAGAGAGCCTACAAGGCCGCAACAATATCATAAGTGTCATAAAGCCAGCAAGGCTATCAGGAGAATATCAAAACCCAAATCAAGGCCAAACATAATATCTACATACCCCACTATGTGTATGAGCCTCTAAGAGTGTGCATACAAAAGCGTAAAGGTCAGGACAAGGCCCCTACATACCCATAGTATATAAAATTATATCATAATAACATAAGTATACCAAAAGATAGCAAGTCCGGAGTAATGGTATTGACGCCGTGCCGGAAGTCGTGCGTGGTGGAGATCCTCACTACGCTTTGTCAAGACCTACGACACGAAATGCGATGTCCGTACAATGGGACATCAGTATGGATAAAAGTACTGAGTATGTAAAGCGGAATCAATAACATAAGTAAGAAAGAAATATAAAGAGGATAGAAGTAACATGAGCCATCTGAGAGATGAGTTTAAAAATCTTATGCAAGTATATATGTATAGTAGTATCATCATCGTGTCATCATCATATCATCATCATCCCGCATCCGGGGTATCATCATAACATGCCCTTGCTGCGGTGGTGTGCACATCTACATATCTACCCCGCCGACTATAGCGTGGCGCGGTATAGTAAAATTATATATATATATATATATATATATATATATATATATATATATATATATATATATATATATATATATATATATATATATATCAATGAACGACGACATCTAGCCTTTCAGAGTGACGTAGGGTCGGTAACCTCCTAATGAATTATGGAATTCGTATCGAATCCAAAGAAATGACTTAATGATGATAAACATGGTAATATTTCAAGAATCAATCAAATAATTAAGGCATGAAAATTTGAAATACATAGCATAGGAATGGAATGAATTATTATGGAACGCTCGTGTTCATATTCTAGATGAATTCGTGCCAAAGAAAGAAGGAAAACAAACACCTTACATACCTTAAATCGCCAGTCCGCTACTTAAAAGAATTCCTTATTCCGAAGCCCGCTCGTCCCTTTCCCCTACATGGCGATATATGACCTTAGTTAAGCCTTAACTGATCATGTATTCCAACGCATGTATATGTAATGTATCTTTGAGACCACTTGGGGTTAAGGGAATTCGGGCAGTATTTCCTTTACATCTTCTGCTTTCACCAATCTTCCAAACAACTTCCCACTGCCAATAATAATGTCAACAATAACATAATCAAGAGATTACATTCAAACTAGGCTCAATTCTACCCAAACTTCTTTTCGAATTCCATCTGTTGACACCTAATTTTTGACCTCGCGTAAGTCATTCTAATCACTCGGGGTCCCTGGGTAATGAGTGAATAAGTTGAATATCTCTAATAGCCTTAAATGATTTTTGCAAAAATGCCCGTGTCCATATTTCTTCCTTTTAAATCAGTAAAAAGATTTTCATGCATCATGTTTTGTTTAGAGAATAATAAATGATTTTCAAGATAGTTGGTTGAATTATTTTAAAAGAGGAAAAAAAAGAAAGAAGAGGAATCCTTGTTTAATCATTTAAAATTATTTTGTTTAACATTTCTCTTTTATTTTCCACCTCTAAAATTTGGATAATTTAAATAGTTTAAGTAATTAATTATT
>NC_081343.1:6858062-6961961 GCF_029784015.1 Lycium ferocissimum | reverse complement strand
CTGTTTATGTTATTTTCCATGTCTTACATACTCGGTACACTATTCGTACTGACGTCCCATCTTGTGGACGCTGCGTTTCATGCCGCGCGGTCGGCGGTGGCGAGAATTTTGATCCCGGAGTTCCTCGGCGTTTTTGCGGCGCTCCCGGTTGTTTCGGAGCCCCAGTTTCTTGGTACTACTACTTTTGTGTATATATTCGGGCACGGCAGTACTCGGCCCTCCCTATGTATATGTGTACTATGTTTAGAGGCTCGTAGACAGATATGTACAGTGGATACTTTGTACTCCTGATTGTCCCCGTCGCTGTATAGTATGATCGCAAAGCTTATTAGCCTATGTTTATAATTGTGCTATTAATATTAATGCTAGGTGTAATCAAAAGGAAAAAAAATGGTATAGTTCATACAGCCCACTCAATAACAGATGTAATAAGAGATAGATAAGGGGTGCTCGGTACAAGTATCGGGTACTCGTCGCGGCCCCTAGTTGGGTCGTGACATAAATGCCATAATTTGACCCTCTATGTGATTTATTTTTATTCTTTATTAAGTTTTCTAAATTCTCTAATGTGCAATGACTGTTTTGACTATGGTAAGTAAAATGGAAAGGGATTAGAGACACAGAAAGATCAAGCCTTCTTTTCTTCACTAAGTAAGGAACCACTTCTTCTTTTTCTGAGAATTAGACTGGTTTACTGTCTCCTTTGTAAAAGCAAGCAGGATTAAAACAAGGATAACAGCTTAGAATTTGTTCCTTTTCTCCTTTTACTGGGGATTGGTGTGCTTGGAACTCTATCTAATTGTGCCTTCTTGATCGGGTCTGACTAATGAAAGTAATCAGTTGTTGTTGACAATAAGTGTTGGGCTAGAGGAGTTGTTGAGTAGACTTAGTCTCACTAATTAATTAATATCAAGAATAGAAGTTTGAATAGGAAAAGCAGGGATAGAATTATAATGAGAATAAGTCTAGGAGGATATTAAAACAAGACTGTGTGGAGGGAAGGAAAGGCTAGATTAACAATGAACCATTAGTCTGATAAAAATGTCATTACCCTATTAATCCAACTTGCTAAAACATGACTAAGGAAAAGAAGGTAAGACTATTTAGACTAGATTGAATCATGTGTAGGTTAAGTAGGATTCTAACTAGAGAATGGGCTAACAAAGGAGGGGGTTTAAGTAAATCTCTTGCTAGCTAGCCTCTTAAGATTTGGATTAGAAGCCTAAAGTGTATGTCAGGGGACCTGTTCATGAATTGTCACTTTGTTCCTTGCACTTGTATGATATTTTCAAAATGTGCTTCACTTTCCAGTTTATGCATGCCTTCCCTCTTCTTCTTATTTTCCATTTTTGTGAATCTTGTTATGTCTAAAAGCTTAAGAATCTGGTCCTGTAGAAAATGGAGGAGTTTGGCTTAAAAACACATAAATGCTTGGTTCATGGCCATTTGGTAAATGGTAGCTTGAGTTTCTTTTGTGCTCCATTTAGAGACTCTGAATGTTGTCTTCTTAAAAAGAAAGTGATTGCTCCCATCTCTAAGTGCAAATTGCCCTCCCTTTGATCAGTGTTGTTAGAACATGAAATGTTTTGTATGGACTCTGTTGGAATATGGCCAGCTTAAGTTAAAAAGGGGAGTTATCTACTGTCCAATACCTGAGTGATTTATGTTTAGACTTGACTTTCAATACGCTGCCAAGATGATTGATTGTCTTTATCTCCTTGACTGCCTCATGTACGCCTTTTATGGTCTGTCTAAGTGTGGTTTGTGATACAACTCAACATCAAATGCATTCCTGAGTTGATCTAGGGTAGTTCTACAGAATGACTTAAGAAACTTGCTTATGACATTTGACTTGTCTTGTGAACGTGCATGAATTTGTTGGCCTCTAATATTGAAATGATCTAGACTCTAGCCTAAATAATCCCACCCATGTATGCTGTTACACCTCGGAAATTCCCCGTTAGCATACCATGAATAGACGCATGAGGGGTGAGACGTATACGAGGTTTGGACAAGTAAGAAATAATATTTGATGGTCCTAATTAAGATTTCCAAAGACATTCGAGTAAAGGAAAGAAAGTTGTTAAGGAAAGCGAGTTATAAGTTGAGCGTATCGGATAAGAATTTCAAGTATTGAGTTAACAACATGCTAAAGGTACCTTGAGGAAGAGTTATAACGTCCCTTAGAATGGTAATGAAGTGATAAACAAGTGTTAAGAAGGTTCTATAAGGATCGGAGATCAAACGAGTCGACGAGACAAGTTTCGAAAAACTGGGCAAACATACGGCCAGACATACTGGCCGTATAAAATCTACGGACCGTATGTCCAGCCGTAGATCCAGCCCAGTACACCATGTTCCACTGGACCAAATATACGGTCCAAACATACGGTCAGTAGAAATTATACGGACCGTATGTTGGTCCGTATATTCCAGTCGGGACTGAACTTAATTTATATAAGGGACCTCTTTCTCATTTCATTTCATTTCACCTCAACACTTCAAGACTTTTCTAGAATATTCCATACACTTCAACCATAAGAAATCAATAGAAATCAAAGATCAACAACAAGAATTGAGGAGAATCAAGTGTATGAAACTCATTAAAAGTCATTCAAATCAAGAAATCCCAAGAGAGAGGAAATAGGGTTTTGGTGCAAAGGGTGTATCGCCATTCAAGGCCTATTCCTCCATCATCTAAGGTAAGTTTCATGACCTTTCCATGTTGTTTGAAGTAATTATAAGTTGAAATGCTCGGATTGTAGAAGAATATAGGAAATGGGTCATAAATGTGTGAATAGTGCCATTAATGAGTAGTAGTGGGATTGAATCATGAAAATGAATGTGTTGATGTTGTAAATGCGTTATAAATGATATTGAGAACATGAAATGAGTATTGTATGAGAAAGAACGTGATAATGGACTTTGGTCATGGTTATGGAGAATTGTAGTGAAATTATGAATTGTGGGAAATGTAATTAGATGATGCTTATTGTTTGTGATATTGTGATTGTCATTGTGAGTGTTGGGAGTTAATATGGAATATGGAGGAAAGTAGTATAAACGAAGGAAATGCTGCCCAATTTTCTCTAGCTTTAGTAAGCTCGTTCCTATGATTGTATAGCTAATGTTGACACAAATTCCCTTGAAGGTATAAACGAGCGCAGTAAAGGAGAACGAGCAAGCGATAGAATAGTTAAACGACAAATGTATGTGAGGCTAGTCCTTTCTTTCTAAGACATGAGTCCTATGGCATGAATTTCTTCTTTTCTTATGAATGTCTCATCCTCAAGAAGACTATGAGTCCTTGTTCATGAATAGCCATACGAGATAAGAGATATGCTACGATTATGATAATGATAATGATAAGTTTAAGTCTAGAGATGCTATAGCCTATGATATGATTGTCCAGTTAAGATAATGAAGCTATCCATAGCCCATTGATGTTGATCATTGTATACACTCACCTTATGTTTGTTCTTTCAAGGTGAGGCAGAACACTTACGAATGTCCCATAATGAAGTCGGGGGTCCACAACCGTACGTCACCCCGATAGAGTATGATTGTCTATGAGTCTCTATGCATGTACTACGATGAGTTATGATAAGCATATTATGATAAGCATGTTATGATAAGCATATTATGATAAGCATGTTATGATAAGCATATTATGATGAGCACATGATGATATTACACCGCGCCTAGTTGGCCGGGCAGTCACCGCCAAGGCGGGCAGCTATACACCATGGCCGGGTCGCCATGGTACGGCGTACACCACTAGTGGGCGGCATGAGATGATACCCCGACGCGAGGCCCGGACGCGAGCTAATGCTATTGCTAATGTTATTGATTATCACACAAAGACCTATATGGTCGGGCAGCTTATACATTTATGCGTATATGATATGATGATGAGTATGGAAGTAAGCCAGCATGTATTACTTCCTTTATGATTCAGTCAGTTACAGATTGCTCCTTATTGATGCCTCCTTATTTCATTGATATCTTATTATTGTTTATGCCTTACATACTCATTTGACAATATTCGTGCGCGTCCTTTTCTTCGGACGATATGTTCATGCCCACAGTGGACAGGGAGGTGATCCGGACTCATGGGCTAGCGGCTGATTTGAGAGCACTCCATTTTTCGGAGGTGCCATTGATTATTCTTTTGGTACATATATGTATATATTCATGATTGGGCACGATGGGGTCCTGTCCCGTCCATATGTCTAGTACTCCAGTAGAGGCTCGTAGATACGCAGTGTGGGTAGTATGGTCCCATAGTTTGTATGTATATGCATGTATATATCATTTTGATAGCCAAAGGGCTTACGTTTATAAAAGTAATTATGTTTCAAATGTTCACAGATTTCTATGATTATGAGTATATGTTATGATTGGGAGTAGATAAGTAGTAATATGAGTGGTGTTCGGTGGTTAGCCCCGGATACCCGTCATGGCCCGTAGCTCGGGTCGTGACATATGCATTCTTGTAGTTGAACCTATTAAGACACTTAGCTGTAAAGAAAGATTCATGGTAGCAAATAACCTTCATAATTGGAAGGGGTTGAAGGCAAACTAAAACCATGGCCAGGAAGAGTCTTTTCAAAAAGAGGTGCTTTGAGAAGGGATCTAAAGAATGGGTGATCACAACACTGTTGGATCCACCACATCTTCCCTTTGTATAAAAGGCACCATGGCATTTTCCTAAGCCTATGGTGGTGCATGTTGGCTGAATACACCACCCTAAAATCATGTAGACTTGCTGCTAGAACTAAAGAGAATAAGTTAAGTCAGACACACATTGATAAATGTTTAGTAAAAGCTTCAATGAACCAGAACGTTTGTGCATGGTCCCATTGAGTACCAAGGGAAGGACTTTAAAAGAAGGTAAGAAACGTGAAATATCAAGGGCTAAGACTGAGATAGGGTTGTTGAGATTGTGGAAGATCATACAGTTTCTTTCTTTAAAAAAAAAATAAACATCACCCAAAGAGGCAAATGATGTTATGTATGCTTCTTTATATTATAAGTGTATCCTGCACATTCTTGTATGATGTTCTCATCTTATTTGATCCAACTGGGACCTGGACTTCACCCGCCTATCTGCCATGATTCTTGTATTTTAAGCTTGAATTAAAGTTAGTCCCTCTTTATGAGGGTACCTGTCTGCTCAGTCTATACTTGGCCTTTGTAAACTATGACTTTGGATGCATTTCTTTATTTACTAGGGTCTGTTTGGTTCACTATACATGTGCAGTTTGTAATTGAGCTTCATATTGATATTTGCTATGACTGTGCATTTTATATATATGTGAATTGATAAGTTTACTTGGTATAAACCACTCCTAGCCTAAATACCATACATGATGTGATGAATCTGCTCCTATTTCCTTGATGATTAAAGGGCAGTGATGAATGTAGGAATGAAGTAGTGTCTTGTTTCTCAAGAGTTATATCTGTACTCCATCTTAGAATGAAAGCTAAAGCTATTCAGTGATATTGGATCTTAGCTATGCACTTGTGCTTGATTGTGGTAAGGTTGAGGATCACTTGGGTTTGGCCAAACCTTCCCCCAGCACCTGTCATGCCTGGGGTTTGATGAAACCCCTTGGATCTTGTGCGACACTGGGAACAAGGAGGGTGGCAACCGCCCTAGTACCACTCCAATACACCCAGCCCACACATCACTATAATGCATCATGGAAAAAATATCATGCTAGGACAGCGTGGCTATTCCTATCTCAATGTTATCGTTATATGAATATATTTTCAGTGTATATTATGTGAATTTTCATAGGATTCAGTCTAACCTATTTCCTTTTTTTTCCGTTCCTCCTCTTCCTCCCCTCTTCTCTCTCTTACTCTTCGCATCGCCGCTTGGGTCGGGGAAATAGCCTCTCTATTGGGCCTAAGGCCCAATAGGACAATTCTTTCAAAATCTGCCGAATATGAGAAATAAAGGGAAGCTAATATATATATATATATATATGTCCATGAAGGCCCAACCATGGGTGAAAATGGTTAAGGGGCTTGGTACACCCCAAGCTTTGCTTGCTTTATTTTTGCGATATGATATGTTTTATCTTCACAATTGTATTTGTAAAACTCACAACATTATTGGAAACCAAATTGTTGGAACTAGACGTTTTAGGCAAACAGTACTTAAGCCGTTTAGTTTGACTTTAGGCCCCCTTTGCAAATTTTCCAAACCTATTTTTATTTTTCTTACTTACAAAAAGAATTTCTAAAACAAAAGAGGCAAACCAGGTGTTTTTCATATAGAAATAAACTGGAAGTAAAAATTCGGGTAGACGCTAGTACTTAAACGATTCTCTATCGAGGTTATTCATCAAAGTTTTAGCATTAAAAGAGACATGACTCTTTTCAAAATAAACCCAGCTTGTAAAAAATAGCGATACAGAGGTTCTTAGTGTTGTGGTAAACTCGAAGATAAATAAAGAAATACATATTGTGCTTTGTTCTTAAAAACTGCCCTGATTTTGATAAATCTCAAAACCAACAACAAATCGGATTTTTGGGCCTCGACCCACTAAATTGTTATAAGACCAGATTTCAATTTCAAGGATAGTCTTGAGATCACTTTTGGAAAACGAAGAGAAATAAGATGTGGGCTACAATATGTCAAAGAAGTCCTTGTCCTCCCTCTTTAAAAAAAAAAAAAAAAAAACTTATAATCCAAAATATAGTAGGTAATTATCCTTCACCAATTTGATTTGTTTTATGACCCAATTCCAAATTAAATAATCTCTTTCAAACTTATTAAAACGTCCTTTAGAAGAAGTAATAGGTGGGAGGTTCTTAGCATGCATATGTGTTTGACCCGAGCCAAGTGTGGAGCAAAGCATGAATTAAAAACATATATACTTTATTATAAAATATTTTCGTCTTTGCAAAATATTATTTATTCTCATATATAAGAGGAAATATATTCTTTACATATGATAGACTCAAACTAAAAATAGCCCATATATAAGGGAACTACACTCAAATTTTTTTAGAACTTGATATTCCCAAACAAAAGACAGATTTTTTGTGGGAATTGACACTAAATAAACAGTTCATGCAAGTACCCACACATTGGAACTCGAAGGTCAACCATATAGTACGGATCCTTAATACTAGGGTGCCTAACATCTTCCCTAGGAGATCACCAGAACCCTTACCTAGAACTTTGGATTAAGAAGGATTTTTCACGACGAATGAATAAACCCTTCAAAATCGGTTTTCCTAATTTCCTAAAAATTAGGTGGCGACTCTTTTAAAACAATGTCCGCAAGAGCACTAACTATTTCGAAGTAGCTTTTTCCGAGCGCTAACCCCCCCCCGAAAAAATGCGAACCGTTACACCATCCATAGCCAAAAACTATCACACCATACTTTATGATCTTTCTTTTACAATTATTTTCACATTTGGGACTTGCTAAGCCTTTTTATCAACTCAACATAAGAAATAAAATGAGAACCATACCTTATATCTTGAAGAACTTCACTTCACACAATTCACTCTAAAGCTTATCCACCACAACTTCAACTAGAAGTAAGAACAAGCTCCTTCCATAGACTAGTTAAAGATTTCAAAGCTTTATCTTTACTTGAAATAGTTTAAGATATTTATGGAGAATTTGGGAGGGTTGAGAAACTAGAAAGGTCTAGAAAAATCTTGTTTTGGAGGAAAAATATGACTCCAAGTCGTGGCCCCTTCTATTTATCGTAATTAAATAATTTTCCACCGCCTCATAATCAACAGTAAGGTCGACGGTACCGTCGTTATTCAATGGTCCGTCAACTTGCAATTGTCGAATGACGGCAGCCTCCGATTCTCAGAGGGCAGCTCGACAGTGAAGATTGACGGACCGTCGATTGACCGATGGTTCATCGACCATCTCGTCGAGTTGCACTGCCCAGTGTCGTCTTTCATCATCGATTCACTTAACCTCTAGTCCTTTTAATACTTATCATGTGTTACCCATGGACTTAGACCTTTGTATAATGAAATAACATCTCTAACAATAGTTTTAATCCCTTGATAAGAGTTCGTCATGGCTTGCACCTCCCGTAAACTGAAAGACACCGTTATTTTAACGAGTATATAATACAAGGTACGAGACATGTTAGCTTTTCAGAAGGTGAGATGCAACATAAATGATTCTCAAAGAAACAAGACTTGGATTAAGAGAAATACACGCGGCCCATGTTAATTAAGTGAGGCTGAGGCCCAGATTCATATTATGTGCAGAAAACAAAAGCAGCTCAGGCCCAATAGTGGTACTCATGGTAGAAAATGCAACGAGCAAACCCAAGTGGCTAGATGAACAAAGAATTTTAAATTAATTCCTTTGGATTATACCACTGATATACTTGATATACTTCCCAATATATACCAAGGCATGTATGTGGATGGTATACCACTGTGTGTGTGTGTGTGTGTATATATATATATATATATCATGATAATAACATCAAAGCATGGTAAAGGAGAGAAGGAGAAGAAGGTTTCCATATTAACATATCACATATGCATATTGCAAATGCAAACTTTCTACATAACTCATGTCACTCAACACAAAAATCAGCTATTTCATATCTATCCTTCTTCTTTAAGTCGTTCTCTAATTATGACCAACATGTAAGGGATTCTTTTCACACCCAAGGCTTTGAGATATGATTCAAACACCTTTCTAGAAATAGAAGACATGCACACACTTTCAAGTTTTTGATTTTAAATCAAGCAAGGCAGTCACAGACCCATTTTAACTATTAAGAGCAGTATGCTTTATGATTAAGGCAAGAACTTTCATATTAACAGCCTTCCAACTCTAATCCTTAGACTTATAAGGACCTTAGAAGGTCCCATGGAATTGTGATTCCACAAAAAGGAACCCCAGTAGCCTGAGATAAGTAGTACTAGGTTGAGTATAACTCAAAGCCTTTTCTAAACCCTCTCTAGCCATAGATAAATCACTTCTCACTTCCTTACATGACAAGGGACAACCCAGTCTTTTTACACTTAAGGTGATAACAATTGATTTCTCTTTTCTCCCCAGATGAGTTCTATGGAATCAACTTATTATGACAAGAACAAGCACTCTATGTTTCATACTTCCAAAACTGCTTCCACGTGCCTATTTCTACCCAAACAAACCTAGTAAACACACAACATATAACTTCATGATATCAGTGACAATTTTAAATCCTATTAGGACTATAGGGAGGCACAAAAAACTTAATTCAACTTAGTCATACCCCCATATGCTGAACTAAACTCATACAATAATAGCAAATAAATGAAGGAAGGCAGCTTTCAAGACTAGTTTAGACAGCAACAATGAGTGTATTAGCACAGCTCTGGTAAGAAACAGGGGTCGTACCAAGTGAACATAGAGATACAATCATCATTGATTAAACTAGCCATCAAAGGTAACATGGATACTTACACAAATGATATAAATACAGGTTGAGATATGCTAGATTAAGTTAAAGCAGGCATTAAAGTGGGTATATTAAGCATGTTAACACTACAATTATATAAACTGGTATAAAAATGACATGAGACATATTTGATTAAGCTAAATAAATGAATCTACAATTAGTAGCATTCTACTAATCCATATTAACACCTTAATACACTAACAGTTATCATACAAGTTTAGGACTAGGCATTATTTAAACTAACAAGAACCATATGCACATTAAGCAGTATGAAACATTGAATATGCTAATGAAGTGGAGAGGGGGGGGAACACCAATCACACTTATAAAGCCTATAGGCATGAACTAAATAATGCTAAAATGAAGCAAAGAGGTTACGCTAAACTATGATTCAACCAAACAAAGTTCATAGGCATGATATTAATATAGATCTTCTAGTCAAACTAATGTTAGGTTAACAAAAAAGACTAAACTAGGCTAGGACTAGCAACTAAACATAGACATCAGGATATATAGGCATAACTAGATCAGGAAAAGCTTATGAGTTAACCAACATAGTGGCTAAATAGATAATCATGCTAAACAAGTACATAAAGACCTACTAACGAACAAACCAGTCTACCAAGCATGCTAATAACTAAATAAGCATACTAACAACTAAAACTATTCTTAACACTTAATTAAACCAAATAAGCACATAAACATAAACGAACTAAAGAAAAATAACTAAAAAGAATAACATTTACCTTTTTCCAGTGCAACGTCTAGTCGTGTCACGACCCAAAATCACATAGTCGTGCGGGAATCAGCCACGAGGAGAGAAGTGGACCCAGACACGTACTTTGCACTCATAAAAGAATGCAACAAGGTAGCATCAGTACAAACACTATGTACTGGTAAGTATCATAGGCCGACAACAGCTAGCTAACATATACAAAGGAAGAGACTGAAAGATAGTGTTATAGGCTATGCGTCCACCAAATAATGTATGAGGGACTTGGTTGTGTACCAGTTCCCTTATGCAGTGCAGTAAGTAAAGAAGGCACGATTTTACCGTGAAAAACTCCTTGCTTAAAGAATTAAAAATCATGACCTACCCTAGTAGGATTTCAACTCCACTACACGAGCCACTTCAGATTACAACCTATTGTAAGCTAGGAACTAACTCCCATAATCCCTCTACCCTTACAATAGTAGAAACCTAGGAACTAACTCCCGTAGTCCCTCAACCTTTGCAACACACCGATTGCAAACACCTCCACTGACTAACTCTATCCAAGGAAACTAATACACCTAGACTAACTCTAGCCTAGTGTACCACTCAAAGTTCTTGTGAAGACACTCTTCCAACAAGAAACCTTTGAGAATTCAACTAACACAACTAAGCTAACTCTAGCCTAATGTACCACTCACGAGCTTGTAGAAGCAACCTTGACAATTTAGAACAACTACAAACAGCTTCCTTTTTAGGAAGAGTAGTTTTACAGTTTAAGCACAAGTAAATAAAGACTCATAACATCTTAAAGAACAAAGATAATATCTTGTGTCTAGATCGGGTTCTTCGGCTTGTCAATGACTTTATTCTTAAGAGCACTTGAGAAACTTGTGTCGGCAAATTCTGCACAATTTAGATTAGGTTTTTCAAGTCTGCCCAATATGTTGCCATCATGTTTTATATATAGTGGGAGCATGTGAGATGGATAGAGACTACTCATTCATTTTTACCTAAAGCATGGACCAGCTCACAGATATACTTTTGTGCAGTAAGTGGCTAGGCTTTACAGATGTTCTCTACTGACGGTGCAAGGTGCACAGAGAGCGGATTACAGATCAGGTCTCTATCTGGTTCTGAAACAGTTTGACAATCATCAAAACACGAATGCACTTGGAATTATCAATTTCCCCATTTTTGATGATGACAAACTCATAGGCTGATGTTCCCCCTGAGAACCAGCTTCCAACTTGTTCCCCCTGCGAAGCATCATATTAGAGTGCCTGGCAACAACGCACACATTTCTACAACAAATCTTCCCCCTTAGTTCAGCAGCATGTCATCCCCCTTTAATCATATGACATATCATTCACTTATTCTGATCACAGCATATCTTCCCCCTCGATCAAATGGCATATCATTCACTTATTCTGATCACAGTCGGATGTACCCATTCATATCATCAACAACCCATTCACCATTATCAACAATATCTTTCCCCTTTTTGCATTATCAAAAAGATTCATCAGATATGAAACATAAGTATACACGATGATAGAGATAGCTTATGGCATAAAGACAAAATAATCGTTGCATTCATTAGATAAATTTGAGCACAGAATGAAGTAACAATCATTATCCAAAAGCGTAGTCTAAACAATACACATATGATAGTTAAAAGTTAAAACATTATGTCATAGGCAGAGAGGACTGGGGGACAAAAAACACAGGGGGAGCTTGAGGGACTAGAATATGGAGGACAGAACAAGGAAAGGAATCAGGGAGCACGAGCAAAGGCTTTCAGAACGTTATTCACTTGCTCACTAGCATCTCTTTGACTTTCAATCAGCTTATCACGAAGCTCATCCACCTTCTCCTTTAAGCGAGCATTCTCAGATTGGAGCTCTACATTTAAACGTACAAGCTCACTACTTGGGCCAGGCTCACATGTTTGTTTAACCAATTTAGCTATCAAGCGATCATTTTTAGCTCGAAGCCAGCTGATTTCAATGGTTGCTTGCTCCTGTGCGTCAATTAGGTCAGATATAACAGTGCTGATCCCCACACCTTCCCTTTTGTGTGTGCATTCGCACTCTTTCAAAGTCCCTAGAGTGATCATCTGCTTCCTTGTTCCCTTAGTGATCTTTCCAGTCTTTACACTAAAATGCTCAAATACATTGGTCAAGAAGAATCTATAAGGAAGCCCACGCTTGCTATCTTTGATATTCACAACCTTTATCATATGTTCAGTCATTAAACCAGGCAAGTTGATGGGTTGAAAGTTTGAAACAGCTTCAAGAAGAACCAGGTCTGACAGTGAAATCATGCATCTCCCCTCAGCTCTAGGAATAGCACTTTGTTAACAAATTCAAACATAAGTCGATATTGCGGCTTCAGTTTCTTCTTGTGGAACCTTTCAAAGGATGTAGGGCCCTTCTTAACAATCTAGTTTTTTAAATCTTGAGAGGCTTTTCCTTTCACAGTTTTTAATCCATGGGGTGGGACTGCCAAGATTTAGCTAAGCTTTTCTTTATTTAGCTCGAATTTCTCTGAATGAATTGTCAGAGCCAAGGTAGAGTCAT
The DNA here is from genome assembly GCF_029784015.1 of Lycium ferocissimum. Classification (NCBI taxonomy): domain Eukaryota; kingdom Viridiplantae; phylum Streptophyta; class Magnoliopsida; order Solanales; family Solanaceae; genus Lycium; species Lycium ferocissimum. Next base: position 6,949,211 of record NC_081343.1, on the reverse strand, counting down.
CAGTATACATCAGATTCAGGTAGAATGCAGTCACCTCTTATTCAAAAACACTCTTGTGCGTAGAGCAACAAACAGATGTTCCATTTTTGGAATTTTACGATCTCTAGAAGTTCCCTCATTCCATGCTTGTAAGAGGTGTCACGATCAAATACTCTTCCTAGCATCACTTTTTGATTCATTAGAGTATTTTTCATTTCCTCATCTAAGTCTTGTAACCTTTTCCTTTTCTTAGAGCAACTAGGTTCTTTTCTTAGTTTGCTCCTTTTTCTTTTGGATTGTCGAGGTGTACTCTTCTTCTTGATAGCTTTCTCATTTCTATTAGTAGGCGTATCTTCCTTGATAACCCTTTTCCCTTTTTCTTCTTCTTTTCTTTTATATAACCTTTTCTCAAGATATAGTTGTTCAGGTTCCTCTTCTTCATCAGGAATTGTCACCACATCCGAAGACAATAGCACCTCTTCATCTCTCAGGCCGTTCTTCCCAAATCTTCCTTTCTTCATGTCCACCAATTTTTCTTTGTTTGCTTTTAGGGCGGACTCAGGCCTGGCTTTTCTCCTTTGCCTAGTGCTTGGAGCTTCATAAGCAATATGTTTCCTGACTTTCCCACTTCTTGGAGTTACAGGATCAAAGGACCTCTTGACTACGGTACTTAGAATGATATCACCATCGGAGTATACTTCCTCAGAAGAGTTGTCAGACTTTTGCTTCTCCGGAGATGGTCCTCTTAAGTGCACAACAGCATGCATAGCAACTCTAATTACTTTAGAGCGGTCTGGAATCTCAACCACTGTGGGAGTAGTCTGACGTATAAACGATTCAAACACTCCTTGTGCTGAGAGACCAGGTCACTCCTGCCTATCTCCTGTACTTTATTCTTTCCCTTGAACCTTTTCACTGTCCATCTCAACCTGCATGGCATCATCAAACCCGGCCACTATTTCATTTTCACTCTCAAGTTTATTAGAAAATTCCACTCTTTTTTCCGACAAGTTACTATCTATAACTAAGATGGAGTTCTACCTCCTTTTTCATAACTAAAGGAATCAGGATTACTTGGGATTTCTACACCAACTTTATTCTCTTTAGTGATACCTCAATTTTCTGAGTCCTCTATATCATCACAATTTGCCTTCTCAGGAACAGGCTTTTGGATATTGGTATTTAACCCCTCAGAGCTCATCATGTTGCTTGAAGCTAGTTTCATCATCCCTTGCATCGATTTCCTTGGTGGTTTTCGAGGAATTAGGAGAGGCGAAAGTACTTGACCACTTCCGTCTGAAACTGGTTTTCCAAATGGAAGGGAATTTGAGGATGTGTTTTTAGAAGGTGAGGGGAGGAGTTTTATGACTGAGATAGCTTGAGAAGTGGACTCGTTATTAAACATGATTAATCTCGGCCAAGTTTTTGAGAGGAAGGAGAGGGATTTGAGTTTGTGAATGTTACGCTAACAAAGTGAACAGAGAATATGGGTTTTGAAAGAGAGAGACACAAACAGTAGCCTTAAATATTTGAGACAACGAACCGACTCTGATTGGTTAATACTTGAGGTTTATTACAGACAGAGTCGGTCCAGGAAAGATGTAACATTTAGGCTCATGATTTTGGGCGGGGAGATTTTTAATGACATGACATGTTAGCAGTTTAACACATATAGGCATTGGAAAGACTACTAACCTGAGCCACAAGAACCAGGTTCCTTGATAGTTTTTTTAAAGCAGCAAGAAACTCGAAAGTGTGCAATGTCTCCAATACTTATGTTGTCCTGAGAGTGATATGAGAGTATGCTTCTCTTTGGTCACTGTCATTTAGAATGTAAAGAGCTTCTTCTGATCATATTGTCTCTTCTTCAGTAGCAGCTAATTTCAATATCATAGGAAGGTGTCTTTCATATATTTTTTTTAAAGGACACACCCTTTTCTTAGAGTTCCTTGAGTGAGGTGACATTTTTCATTTTTCAAAATGACTTTGAGCAAAGATACCTTTTGACTCTTCTTTCCTTACCCAAGTCTTCTAGCTGAATTACTGACTCTGTTTGGGAACCCGCATTCGATTGGGTCCCTTAGAGTGAGAAGCAATATGAATTGAGCTTTCTTCTTTTAATTCAGGCAACTCTTCCTTTTCCCTCCACAAATCAAATTCCTCCTCTCTTGACTTCTGTTTGGCAATATCTTTCCCTCTACATGATGTATTTAACAGTTCTTTGATGTGGCTGTTTAGAAGAGGATTTTCTTTAGTAACTTCCTCAACTTACTCTTGTAGATCTATGATACCAACGACCACGTCATCCCTTTCTTGATCTTGAGTGGTCTTACTACCTTTCATTTTGAGAAGATCAAGCTTTGAACTGATTTTGTCAACTCCATCATGTGCACCTTTGAGAGCGTCCCAGATCTCCTTTGCTGTTTTGCAAGAGGAAACTAGGTTGTACTCCCCTGATCCAATGCTTTAAAGAAGAATCTTTTTGGCTGCTTGATATTTTAGTAGGGTAAATCCATTCAGCTAAGGGAGATGAGAACCATAGCAGATCATGTCCCATAGATTTGTATCCTTACCAGTGATGAAGTTTTGCATTTTAACTTTCCACCATTCATAATGTTCAGCGCTGAAGCTTGGTTGTCTTGAGGTAGATTCTCCTTTCTTTTGGTTTAGTGACCTAGCAATAAAGAGATCCTTTCTAGGTGTTAAACTTTTAGAAAGAACCTGCTATGTTACCAATTGTTGTAGGCTATGCGTCCACCCAATAATGTATGAGAGACCTGGTTGTGTATCAGTTCCCTTATGCAATGCAGTACCAGAATCAACACAAGAATTTTTTTTACGTAGAAAACTCCTTGCTCAAGGGATTGAAAATCACGACCTACCCCAGTAGGATTTCAACTCCACCAACCGAGCAAACTTAGGTTACAACTTTATTGCAAGCTAGAAGTTAACTCTCATAACCCCTCACTCTTACAATAACGCTTATGCAACCCTCACACTTGACTACCCCTAGCCAAGCACACTAGTACACCTAGACTAACTCTAGCCTAGTGTACCACTCAAAGTTCTTGTGAAGGCACTCTTCCAACAAGCAACCTTTTAGAATTCAACTAATACGCCTAGACTAACTCTAGCATACCACTCAAAGGTACCCTTTGAGAACTCACCACAATGACTAACACTAGCCATTCATAACTAGTACAATTAAGCTAACTCTAGCCTAGTATATCACTCAAAGGCTTGAGCAAATACACTTCTAATAAGCAACCTTTGAGACATCAAAACACCTACAAACAACTTTTTTTATGGAAGAGTATGTTTATAGTTTAAGCACAAAAGAACAAAGACTTAACAACCTAAGGACCTAAAGCATCTTCGATTCTGGATGCCGGTCCTTTCTTGGGTTCTTGAGGCTTTGTTCTTAAGGAACACCTTGAAAGGTAGAGATTTGCACTTAGGATGGAGCAATTTCATATTGTGAAAGAATGAGTCTTCTTTTGGAAAATGATGTCTTTATATCAAGGAGAGAGAGAGAGTAGAGGTGACCAGTTATGAAATCAGGACCGTTAATCAATCAACCTTGCCGAGGTGCTACTGTACAGCTGCATTGTACTTTTCAGCAGCATACTTTACAACTGTGGATTTGGACTTTCAACGCTTTAGTGACCAGGACCTTTATTCGGAGGAACCTAATCCCTTATCTGTTCTTCGATCAAGTTGTAAGTATTGGCTCGTTCGTAGCTTTACGGCTACGCCGTTGGCGGCGGTGAAGACTGATTCCATACGGTCCTTGAATCGATATACGGTTTCTCATATATGAGCAAATCACGCAGTATCGATCCTTCAAGGAGCATGTTAGAATAGCAACATATGAGATGTCATAAGGTTAACCGAGTTCATATAGGTGAACCTAACTGTATCTGGTTCTTTAGGTTTTATCATGCCATCAAAACATATAATTTCTTATCAATTTTTCCCTTTTTGATGATGACAAAGTGACATCCTTTGGATTCCCCCTAAGGACCAGATCCTTTACCCAGATACCTCATTTGTTCTCCCTGAGACTCAGACCTCGAGATACATAGTAGTATTATGGTTCTTTGAGTAATGTTTGTCAAATCATCAAAACATGTCATGACATATTAGATTAATTAATGAAACACAACCAAATGCGGAAAGAATAATTTATCATAAAAATTTCCAAAACCTAGTCTTAACTTGTGCAAGAGCTTCTATAAGGATTTACAAAGTTTGAAATAAAATACAAACTCCACATAAAAATAAGTATTTCCCATAAGCAGAGAATGGACAGAATACACATGAAGAGACTACGAGCTACAGGTCCGCTAATTGTAACGACCCGTTTGGTCGTTACGGCTAGTTTGACCCCGTTGACCTTTTCCCAAGCTATATCAACGTAAATTTGACCCTCGGAGACAGGATGTAACACTCCAAAATTTTTAAACTAATACTTTTATTTTCAATTGACCATATCTTTATAGTAAGAATATATTTACTTCGCACTCCCTATGTGAATTTGAGGATATATGAAAATTTCGTACATTAGATTGTGTTAATATTTACAAAGGGGTTTCATGGTATTGCTATGTTTAACACTTATTATCATTTTAATAAATAAAGTTATGAAATAACCTATATATATAATGTTTTGGGCAGCAAACTTCTATATTATCCAAAGATATTTAGTAAATTGGGCAGCCCCCTTTCCATCCTTATCCAAAGTATTATAAATTACTTTTATGACATAAAGTACCACTCATTTTTCATTTCTTCATGCCAAAGAAACCCCAATTCCCACTCCTTTTTATCATCAGAGATAATTCATCAAAACCATCAGATTTTTCCACCAGATCAACCAAAAGACTTGCTCTTGTTGAATCACAAGCTACTCCTCCTTTTTGTGGTAAGTTACTAATCCCGTTTTTGAACTGATTAGCTGTTAGTATTTTGAGCTTATCTCCTTGTATAAAATTTAGTTTTAAGTGAGACAAGATGATCTAGAAAGCTATTTCATAGCTCTACAACTTTTGTTCAGACTCAAAAACCTATTTTTGCTTGTATTTACTCGAAAAGGGGTGATGAAGTACAAGACAGGTGCTGCCTAGTTTCTATTTTACAAACCCTCCATGTACTACTGTTAGTATTTTGAGCATATATTTTTGTATGAAATTGATATTAGGGTGATTTAAATTTCTATGGAACCCCAAGACATATATCTACAACTTTCATTAAGATCACAAAGTCTATTTTTGTCGTTTACCCCTTTGAAACGGAACCACAATACAAGACAGTAGTACTGTCCAGAATTTCTGTTTTGATGGTTCAGGGTGATTTTCACTGATATCATGTTAAGTTTTGACGTGCTGAAACATTGAACTTAAATAGATATTTGATTGTGTATTTAAGGTATATATATACTCTTGTACAAGCTAAGGGAAATTGGCTAAGGAAGTCGACATATTTATTTGATCATTGCTTTGGGGATTTATAACTTCTTGATGTTTGTTTGAGCTTTAGAAGCACTAAAGCTCCAATATTTGCACCTGAACATGAACTTTTCTTTCAATTTATTTTGTTTGAGATATTGTGAGAAGCTTGGATCTTGGTGAAATAATATCTACTTTAAATTGTTGTCATATTGATTTTGTTGCTACTTTGATGGTTTACTTGCTTTGTTGGTTGAGAAAGAATATCTTGAGACACTTAAATATGATAACATTATCATTGAGGTTTTTTTTTTCTAATTGGGTTACAAGTATGTTAAAATCACATTGGTCTTATGTGAAGTATTTTTGTAAGACGACTTAATCCGCCCACACATACGGATTGCTTGAACATTTTTGCATTATTGCCGGGACATTATCCTTCTTGTGATAGTGACCTTGTCACTTATAATGACATACCTCATGGTATTTTTCGGATCTTTCTCACCTTGACTTTGGATTTACATTTCATCTTGACGATGAACTTTGTCCATTTTCGAGTATGAGTGGAAAGCCACTTTCAACATGGCCCTTGATTCTCTTGGTTATTGGGTGATGACCCTTCTTGATTTCGAATCTTGCCCATCTTGACTTTGGTTTTACATTTCGTCTTGACGATGAACTTTTGTCCATTTTCGAGTATGAGTGGAAAGCCACTTTCAACATGGCTCTTGATTCTCTTGATTATTGGGTGACGACCCTTCTTGATTTGGGCTTCGGACTTTCTTGTTATTTGATTATGCTTGATGTGATGGCATGACGTATGTGTTGGGCGAAATTAACTAACTGAATGACTTTCTCGAATTAGCTTGGGAAGCTTTCTTGACACTAGAGATATGAATATTATTATTTGGAACTACTTCTTGGGTTGATATTTGATTCTCTTGAATATCGTATATAGCTTACTTTGATAAGTCTATTCCTTGAATTTAGTTCTTGGACTCATTTTTTATACGTAGCTCACTATTAAATTAACTAATTGAATGACACTTCATGAATTAGCTTTGAAAGCTTTCTTGACACTTGGTATTTGAAATATTAGTATCTTGCACTATCTTATGCTTTGGTGGTTCTCTTGAAATGTCGTGCATTGATTAAGTACCTGATGATAAATCGAATAAGCTTATGTCTTGAATTTACTTCTTGCACTCATATTTGATACATACCTCACTATTCAATTAACTAATCGGTGAATCTTTTTGAATTAGCTTTGGAAAGCTTCTTGACATTTGAGAGTTTGACTATTGATATATTGAATTATTTTATTATTTGATATTTGATTCTCTTGAAACAATTGTACCTTCATTAAGTACTTGATGATGATATTGATATGCTCATTTCTAGGGTTTATTTTTGTACTCCTTACATAGCATACTTTTTTATATGAAATGTTAGTTAAGTTTATGTGCCACTAAACTTTATGCTTAGCGAAAGTTTGTTACTATCGTAGGTGATGTTCCGAGGGAGATTTAAGGATGACCATTTGAAGTATACTATTTGGAAGCTTAGATGAAGATCACATTTGCATGAGCATGTTCATTTTGTATACTTTTGGGGACTTGTACGTGATCCATGTGATACACTTAGGTATGCACTTTTGAAACTTGTTCACATGGGCCTATTTCCGATACTAAATTATTGTGAATATCTTATTAAATAAATTTCTTCTGAATGTTGTAAGTATGCAATTTGCTTTTGTTTCATAAGTGGCATCCTCTCAAAGGGGGTTGCTACACATGAGGTATGCTTTATGAGGTTTTTGGATATGATTTGGGTGACTTTGTGGGAAATTTGGGCTTAAAGTGAAAAAGAGTTGATGCGAAGTTGACTTTCTGGTAAACGGACTTTTTTGGGAATCCATCGATTCTGAGAGGTCCGGATGGTCTTTTAGAATTGGTGTGCATATTCGGTTCGGTTCCTAATGCACTTGGGTACATTTTGCGACTTGGGGTGGAAAATTAGTTTTGAGGTATCGAGGGTTGACTCAGTCAACGAGACTTCCAATGGGAATTTCGAGGCCACGAGCGAGTTCGTAGCGCATTTTTATGTATATCCACATATTTGGTTTGTGTCCGGGAGGTTTCGGAATGGTTCCGAGTGTCGATTCCAAGTTTGAAAGACATCAGAAATTTCTAGTGGTTGGTGGCCACTTTAGAGGTGGGGTGGCCGCTATAGCACTGCCACTTTAGCGGTGGGGTGATCGCGGAAGCGGCTGACGGCCAAATTCTTATTTAAAAGCCTTATGAAAACCCTTATTCCCCCCATTCATTATATTATATTTCCTTAGCATCTTGGAGGCTATTTGAGGAGGGTTGGGTCAGATTCTCATGACGGTAAGCTCTCTAATCTTAATCTCTTTCATTTACCTTTTCTAAGTAAGAATTCATGGTAGTAAATCCATAGAACTTGGTAGAATAAAAGAGGGTTTTTGGGTTTCTTTCTTGAATAAGTTGTTAATTATAAAACCTTGATTTGTTGGTGGATTAAGCTTGACTAAGTATGGAATTAATGATTATAAACTATTATTGCATGATTCCTTCCTAATTAGTGGCTAGTTTATGGAATTGGGAGTTAGGGTTCATACCCAAATTTGAGGGTTTTGCCTAGAATCCGAATTTAAGTGATTTGTTAGTTCTTCTAGCTTATAATGGATGAGAGTTGATCACCTAGAACATTAATTTCATGTTGAGACCTATAGATTTCTAATTTCATCTTTCTAGTTCATAAATCCCATTCCATAGGTTGAGATTTGGTCTTGAATAGAAGTAAAGGTTGAATGATGTTTTTTCTTGATTCTAACTTCATAATTCGGATATGATTAGACTTCCATTATCTCGAGGCTCAAAGAAAAGGCAAGACTAAGGTTTGACTATTGGAGATTTGCTGTTCGGCTTTCCAGGTAGGTTACGGTTACCTAATGGTAAGTCTTCGATTAGCGAAGCGTATGTTTAGATGATATTATCGGAGAATGCATGCAAATATTCGGGTATAAAGTTGGGTTGGATATTGCCTTAGGTTAGGCCTTGTTGAATGATTTGGGGGCAAGACACCCCGTTGCGTTGTTGACTTATCTTGTTTAATTTAGTTATTAGCTTGTTGCAACATTGAGACATCGGATATTGGTGATTAGTGATATATCACGACTATGATATTGCGGTACTTTATTTGATTTGATATTGAGATGAGAATTGTGATTCCATTATGGCTTATTGTGCAACCTTATTATTGATATTACTTGTGTGCCATGTGTGGTACTGTTTGGCATTAAATTGGTTGTTGATATTACATTGCATCGTATCATACTCATTTCCATGATACATTGATGTTACACTGTTATGGTACTAAGGATGGAAAGTGAGAAGGAAATTCTGATGCGTTGAAGCACATTGTATATCGAGTCATCTTTGGGTTGTGTGCGAAATGACAGATATGAAGCGTATAAGTGGGAATGAAGTCATCTCTGGGTTGTGTACGGAGTGAGTGGTACATGGACTTCGCAAGTCCTCCATGGATTATGCTGCCGAGATGTGATGTTCCATCGGTCAGAGTACATGTGTACGGTGCATATTCATTGCACTCATCACTCATACATTATTGAATTGCATTGTACCTCTTGGTTTTCTGTGATATGGTTGTGATATGATTGTGATATACTGGTTTGGAATGCTTATACTAAGATTTGGCACAGTTGGGTTTAGATGCTATAACATAGGTGATGACTTGTTATGATATAATTGTGATATACTGGTTTGGATTCGTCACACTGAGACTTGGCACAGTTAGGTTTATATGCTATAACATAGGTGATGACTTGTACTGTGGTTATAGATTCGTGTTGACTTACACCTTGCCGTTTTACATATTTATCTTGCTTTGTTGTCTTTACATACATTAGCTAGTCTTAATCAGCCTATGATACCTACCGGTATTGTTGTTGTTTGTCCGACTCCGCACTTCTTTGTATTCTTTTATGAATACAGAGTACCAGGTTGGATCTACTTTTACCCCTTGTGGCTGATTATCGAGGTTGTTGCCAAGTTTATTCAGGGTGAGCATGAGGACGTTCGCTGCCCGAAGACTCTTCTTACTATTTATGTCTTATTTCCATTTCGAGACATCTTTTGAGATCTTATGTATTATTCAGACTTGTAGTATTTGGTAGATGCTCTTGTATGACCAGACCAGATACTGGGTTGGATTCTCATTACTTTCGCATTTTCTTTATAATATTAAAGTGAGACTTGCGTTATTCTATTTTCTTCCGCTTTATTTATGTTTTATGATTATTGGGATAAGGATTCGCCTACCGAGGTGGAAAAGGTAAGTGCCTGCACGACTTAGTGAAAATGGGTCGTGACACTAATAGCTCACCCAAACATCTCTGTGATATCCTCGGGATCTACCATGAGGTCTCGAACACCAACCTGGAAACAACTCTACACTTCATAAAGAGTGAAGCAAGAGTAGTATGAGCACAACACAAGGCTCGTAGGTATCATAGGCCGACAGCGATTAGATAACGCATATAAATGAGCAGACATCAACGAGTAGAATAGATAAGCAATCAAGTACAGTCACCAAACATGTTCGAATAATGTTCCACAACAACAATAGGCATAGTAAGTCTCAATATTTTCCGGTCATAACCTAGGTTAAAGCTTCTAATCCACAAGTCCATCAAGTTTCTAAGTAATCACTTGACAAACAGACAACACCTCAAAGTAAATCACCAACAAGAATCCAATGAGGTAATGTGCGACGCAATGATATGAAGTACAATACAAATGGGATGCAATGTAATGCAAGAGCTATGCAATGCCCCTAGGCCTCCTCTCCGTACCATACACACATGCTAAGGGAAATGCCTCATAGCCATAACCCATGGGGCATACAATTTCGCTCTGGTAACAACCTCGGATCGCGGACTCTCATCTCTCTTTTACACTCTTTGGCAGAGACCTCGGAGGCTACTCTCTCTCACTTATCATCATTTCCAATCACAGTTCATATCAAATCATCATATGAAATAAGAGTGCATGCCATGCATAATATCAACATCAATAGTAACTCATATCAAAAACTCATCGATACTTGCCATAAAGTACACATCACAAATCATGTCATTTTCATATTTCCTTTCCGGATGATAAGAGAGATATCAAGAGAGAGATGAATGTAAACACATATTACAAATATAACACATATGGCTACAAGCCCACATAACAACTAACAACGCCACTCTAATTGGATTTCACCTGCACACCATGCTCGAATGCCTATCATGCTTTCCCCATTAATAACAAATATTTACATACGCTTCGCTAACCAGAGGCTAATAAAAAAGGTAAGTCGTAACCTACCTCAGTGTCGAACAGGTACCACGAACTATCCAACTTGAACCTTCCCCTTTCGAATCACCTCAGAACGATAAAAATCTATCATATAAGTACTGTACGTTAGAATACGAATCTAAAGATACCCATATTACAATAGTTTTATCCAGAACCCAAAAATGGACTCAAAATAGCCAAATCCGAGCCCCAAGGGCAAAATTGTAATTTCATTAAAAAATGGGTTTAATATACTCAAAATAGCACTCTATGAGTTTAAACGAGTCCAATCGTACCCATATTGCTATACTTTAATTCAGAACCCAAAAATGAGCCCAAAAAGGTAACCCCGAGCCCCTAATGGCAAAACTGGAATTTTATTTTAAAATTGGTTTACCCATAGCTTAATTAGTCTACATCCATAAAACCTATTCAAAAAGCCATTATCTTGATCCTCAAATCCATGATTTACCACTTTTCAACTTTTTGGTTCAAAACCCCAATTTCTACGATCCAAACATGGATATAAATGATAATCAACGAAAATAATCATGGGAAACACCGAAAAAAAGGTTAGACACGTACCCCCATGTTGAGACGAGAACAACACCGCGAAAATCAGCTCAATCCGAGCTCCCAAACTTGCAAGAAAAGTAACTAGATCGCGAAACAAGTCGAGAGGAAAAAATGTAGCAGCTGTTTCAGTCCAAATCAGGTGCTAGATGAAACCGAAGCTCACTTTTGAGAAGCCCAAGAAAATCCTTGCAAAATTTCACCCAAGATAGCCTTTTGAATCACCTAATTTAGCCTTACAATAAGAGAGATATGATGTTTTCAATTTTTGAAGGAATGCAGAAATTTAAGGGCGAACTTAGGGGCAAAATCGTAATTTTTAGCAAAATAACACTAGAAAACCAGCAGTGAATTTCTTTAATAAAATGGTCATATCTCCCTCATATAATGGTGAAACGCGACGATTTTTGTTGCTAAAGTTTAAAAATTACGATATGGATATAACGGTTCAATCGAAACACAAATCAAAGATCGTTTGGTCAATATAGTACTGTTTTTGCTCAAAACGACGTCGAAACAAAAAACAAACACTATACAACCCAAACACATCCGAAATTCATCGGAATCTAACCAAAATTTGCGGACAAGTCCAAAATCATCATACGAACCTGCTCGAACTCACAAAACATCCAAACGAGGCCCTCTTGACCTGATTTTGACCGTGGTCAACTCCAAATCAAATCAAAAGCTAGTTACTCAACCAACCACCTAAATCACATCCGAACCTCTCGCGAACCGAACCGACGACTTGATTATGTCATAAATCACATTTCGGACCTAATGGAATCGACAAAACTTTGAAAAAGACTCATTTACTCCTGGTGTTGACTCTAGTCAAACTTCTTCATTTCTTAACTTAAAGATTTTCAAAATATCATTTTCCTTACCCAAAACTCATCCGAAAGGCTCAAGAATCGTGTCACATATCCTCGCAAGTCATAAACATCAATACAAAACCAAAAAATTTAGAATACGGGTCTTATTTCTTCCCATGACCATCATTTCATCATAAATAGGCATATTAAATGTTAAAACCAACTTAATTGTCAAAAACCAATCAAACGAGCTCTAAAATTAGCCCCGTTAATTTTTACAGGTCATAAATAATATTTCAAATCTAACAAAATGTTCAAATTGCCAATCAGAGCATGTGTTCCCAAGATAAACAATTTATTCAAATAATTGAATACCAGATTTTCAAAATGAAACCTTCTCCCAAAGTGAACCAAATGACATCCGTTTGGCTTTAAATTTGCAAGCATGTCAAAATAATTATTACAGAGCTTCTGGAATAGACGACATGCAAAATAGAGCATCGGTTCTCAAAACGACCTACCGGGTCGTTACACAGAGAGATTGTAGAACTTGGCAGAGAGATAAGACAATTCTTTGGGCCAACGAAACACTTCGTCAGCCCCTACTATAGTGAAGATCCATCTGCGGATAATACTAACAACACTCAGGTTGCACGCGAAACTGGATAGGAGGTAATGGGGTTTCTAATGTTGGAACTGAGGATCAAGCTCGATTTTACAGTTTGGATCATAGAGAGGCACTCGAAATCTCAGATGTCGTGGTCACATGTATTCTTACTCTACATTTATGACACATACTCATTGATTGATCCTATAGCTAATTTTTCGTATGTGACACTGGATAGTTCTAAGTGCATTCGTGTTTTGATGATTATCAAACTGTTTTAGAACCAGATAGAGACCTGGTCTGTAATCTGCTCTTTGTGCACCTCGCACTGTCGGCAGAGACAGTTGTAAAGCCGATCCACTTACTGCACACAAGTACAGCTGTGAGTTGGCCCATGCTTTAGGTCAAAGTGAATGAGTGATCTCTATCCATCCCGCATGCTCCCACTACATATACAACATGATGGCAACATATTGAGTAGACTTAAAAACCTAATCAAAATCGAGCAAATCCTTGCCATCATAAGTTCTCAAGTTCTCTAAAGAACAAGTCACTTGCAAAACTGAAGAACCTGATCTAGACACAGATTTAGTCTAAAGCTCTTTATGTTGTTGTAAGTCTCTGTTGGTTTGTGCTTAAAAGCGTAAACCTACTCTTCTTGTTTAGAAGCTGTTTGTAGGTGTTTTAAATTCTCAAAGTGTGCTTGTTGGAAGTGTGTTTCCATAAGCTTTTGAACGGTTTATTTCCACAAGCTTTTGAATGGTACAGTAGGCTAGATTTAGTCTAGGTGTATTAGTTTCCTTGGCTAAAGTTAGTCAAGTGGAGGTGCTTACAATCGGTGTATTGTAAAGGTGGAAGGACTATGAGAGTTAGTTCTTAGGTTGCAACTATTGTAAGGGTGAGGGATTATGGGAGTTAATTCCTAGTTTGCAATAGGTTGTAATCAAAAGTTGCTCGTGTAGTAGAGTTGAAATTCAAGCGGGTAGGTCGTGATTTTTAATCCCTTGAGCAAGGAGTTTTTCACAATAACATCTTGTGTCCTTTACATACTACCGCATAAGGGAACTGGTACACAGCCAGGTCCCTCATACATTATTTGATGAACGAATAGCCTGCATCACACTGTATTTTGCTTTGAACTTTAGGATGGACTCCGAACAATTATTAGAATCCTTTTTGGTGACTACCCTTGTTGGCATACCTGTTCTTGATTCAGAGTCTATAGAAATTGCATGATCGTAGTCAAAAGTCGAGAGACTACCGCTGATTTAATTGAACTAGAGATGATAGACTTTGACGTGATTATGAGGATGGACTGGCTTTTCAAGTGTTTTGCAAATCTGGATTGCCAATCCAAGATAGTTATATTCGAATTTTCTAATAAATCTTTTACAGAGTGGAAGGGTGACATTGCTAAGTCTCGAGATAGATTTATTTCCTATCTTAAGACTCAAAAGATAATTTCAAATGGATGTATAAACCATTTAGTTATTGTTAATTTCACTCAAGCCAAAGTGTCAAAATTCTAGTGAGTGTCTGTAGTCAATGAATTTTCAGAGGTGTTAGCATTCCAGCTAACATATCATTGATTTCGCGATTGATGTCTTGCATGATACTCAACTAATCTCTATTCCAATTTATAGTATGGCTTCGGCCGAATTGCGTGAATAAGGACCAACTGGAGTACTTATTGAACAAAGATTTTATTCGACCAAGTACTTCACCTTGGGATGCTCCAGTCCTATTTGTCAGAAAGAAGGATGGATCCTTCATGATATGTATTAATTATCGTCAACTCAATCAGGTGACCATCAAGAACAAATATCCTTTGTCCATTACTAATGATTTGTTCTGACAATCTTGGATTTTCAATGTTGCTTGTCACTAAATCTACAGTTACAGACTTTGTTTGCAGACCACTTTTACCCTGGACCGGGTCTCCCTTCTTGTCAGGATTTTTTCTCTCTAATTGGTTACTACGACTTCGTTCCGGCCTTGAACCAGACCTCTCCTGATGTCCATATGGTTGATAACTTTCCTTTCAAGGTCTAGAATCAGAATCTGCATTTCTCTTAGGCCTATCATGACTCCGGTTCCGACCAATTGATCCGAACGGCAACCCAAAGTGATGGTTTTGCACTCGTATTTTTGATTCGTACATATTGTGAACATCTGCCTATGTTGTGGTGGAGAATTCCAGTAAGTTCTCCTTCAATTTAACGAAGCGCTCAAACTTTTCTGGTTCAATCCCTTGGTGGCCTGCCCACTCATCTGGTACAGATGGTAGTAATATCTGCTCCTTTTGGAATCTTATAACAAATTCCCGTAGCAGTTCTGTATCATATTGTGTTATCTTAAAGATATCTACCTTTCTTGTAGACACCTTTTTTGCACCAGCTTATGCTTTGACAAAGGCATCTGTGAGCATCTCGAAGAAATGAATCGAATGCTCCGGAAGTAGCGACTACCACGTCATTTCCCCTTTGGACAACGTTTCACCAAACTTCTTAAGTAGAACAGACTCGACTTCGTCTGGTTGCATGTCATTGCCTTTAACAGCGCAAGTATATCCAGCCACATGTTCTTGAGGATCCGTCTTTCCATCATATTTGGGTAGATCCGGCATCTTGAATCTTTTTGGGATTAATTTAGGCGCTACACTTGGTGGGAATGTTAATTGAACATATCTTTTTGAGTCTGGTCCCTTCAGTACCCGCAGTGCCCCCGGATTTGGTCTATCCTGCAATTAAATGCCTTAAATTCCTTTTCATTTCGATCCAATCGGCTATTCAATTCTTTTTTATTCTTTTCTAGCCTACTGGAAAGTTCTTTCAGATATTGCATGATTTTAGGCACTGCACCGCTACCACAACCGCTACTGCTGCCCTCTCCTTTTCCACAACCACATTTGTCAAGTTTGTACCAGCACCACCTTTCCTTGCTTGTAAATATGCAATGGCCTTTTGTTGCTTCTCAAGAAGATCGAAGATCTTGGCCAACGCTGGATCAGCAACTCTCACTTCTTCCTCCATGTCATCGTCATCACTGGGGTTAAATCATTCCCCATGTGTTTAGATCCCTGAGGGGAAATCACAGACCGGTCATTTCTCGCCCTGACCTCTCCCGTTATCAGATCTATCTCTTGCACGTTGTTATTGTTTAGCACACCATGGACTTGATCTCTATTATTTGTCATGATCACGTTTTACATGGTTTCTTACGTTTTACATGGTTTCAAAGAATTGACAATGATTAGTAATATAATTAGAGCAACAAAACAATATCACAATTACCCTTAGCCCCGCGGTGGGCGCCAAACTGTTTACCCTAAAAGAGGTACAGTTGAATTTATGTAACGACCCACTGGTCGTTACGCGTAATTTTACCATTCTACCTTGCTAGTACTTTCTTGAGGTTAGGAATGAGCAGACCTAAATAAATTGGGGTGTGTTGTATGTTGTGTTTTATGACTTATAAGTGACTCTGTGATATGTTTTTAACTTGGTTTGTTTGTTGGCTTGTGTTCATAGGGCCTTAGAATGATTTTGAGAGACTAAGTATAAAAATATAGAAAATTTCGTGCTCACTGCCTAAAATGCATCGCTACAGCGGAAAGATTTCCGCTGCAACGAGACCGCTGCAGCGAGAAGGGGTCTCGCTGCAGCGAAGGGGTGGAATTTTCAAAGGCCCACTGCAGCGAAGGTGGTTCTCGCTGCAGCGAAGCGAGGACAGCTGCAGCGGTCCTCATTAAGTTAGAAACCGGAGTTAAATACCTTATTTCGATCCCACTCCTCACATAACTCCAAAAACAGTTCCCAAGAACTCTTGAGGCGAATTTTCTAAGGAACGGTTAATACTCCTCATCAAGGTAATTTTCCACCATTAATCTTGTTAGTTCTTTGATCGAATTAACTCCTGGCACCAAATAAAAACTAGTTTGGGGAAGAATTGAAACGTTAGAACACCTAAGTTCATGAAACACTAGAATACTAATGGGTTATTGTTTATTGTTGTTTTTTGTTATTTAATCATCTAAGAGTAGAGATTATCACTTCATAGCATGAGGAGTGGATATTAAATGATGGAAATTAGTTGTTGAGACATAGGGTTCCAATAAAAATAGAAACTTTGGCTAAAACCAGATTGTAGGGTTGAATTGATTATAGAACCATAAAGTGAGTTAATACTCCATTACCTACTTAATATTATGATTTCTAGACTTTAAACGTTCTGAGGCATTGTGAAAGGGTAAGGCTGTTGCGAAGTGATTCCATTGCTCAAATCTGCTTTGAGGTAGGTTACGGTTTACTTGAGGTAGACTTTGATTAGTTGATTGTATATGTCGTAGAATTTATGGGAGAAAGCATGTCTAGGTCCTCGGACTTGGAGTTTGGTGATCGTTGTTAGTTGTATGATTAAGTTGTGTGAAGTTCTTCTCCATTGTTGAAATTGACAAACTTGAATTGTATTCTTAAGCCTGTTGAAAGGAAGGTGTTCATATATACCTTTCACTGATTGATTGAGATAGTTGTATAATTATGCTATGGTTGAGCAGAGTTACTGGTGAGTCTTGTTATTACTTGTATTACTATGATTGTACTGCATTGTTTCTGGCTTTGATATGTGTTCTTGGGTTATTCATTGTGATTCGATTATAAGGCATTGTTGATGAGATTTTAAGATGGAACAATAAATTTATTAAGGCATATTTGACAGGGGGTGACGATGTATCCTAGTTGTGAGCTCGTGGTCCGAGGTTCTTTTCGGAACAAGTGGTACATTGACACCATGGGTCCCTTGCAGGTTATGGATATTTAGGGAAAACATTACCATTTAGCATGTATGTACAGATATGTGACAGAGCTGGAACTTTATTGTATATTCTACTCCTTTTGGCTTGAGCATTGGTGTTTCATTGTTGATAATTGGTGACTTATGCTGAAAGTGGATTACTTGAGGATCTTATTTGTGATACATGTTTGTTGTGCCTGTCTGTCTATTTCATTTATTTTATGTATGTATGCATGATACTATTCTTAGTCGGCCTATGATACCTACCAGTACGTGTTGTTTGTACTGACCTACACTTCCTGCACTTTTTTGGTGAGTGTAGATTTTGAGCCAGAGACGTCTTCCATACCTCGCATTTAGTTGAGGTTATGTTTATTTTTAGATAGTATCTCTTCTTTAGACATTGTTGGTTAGAGTCCATGTACGGTGGCTTTCAGATTTGGGATGTAATAGCTAGATTTCCGCACTTGCTATTTAGTTTATTTTATTATCAGACATTTTATTCCATCATTCGTGAGCAGTGTTTATTAATTGGTTTAAGTAATTGGAATTGACTTGATAATAGGTTAAGGGATTGGTTCGCCCACTATAGGACTAGTGTGGGTGCCACTCAAGTCTGTTTGGGACACGACAATTTATTAGTGGTTTAAAGGATACGTGAATTGACTTTTTTTTTTTTTTTTTTATAGATGAGAATAAGTAAATAACAAATGATAGTAGAATTAAGTAACTATAATGTTGAAAATGAAATTTAATAAGCCTGGGCTGTATGAGCTTCGAAGGAGATCTTTTGTTTAGTATCCATCCGGTGAAACACTTAGCCTTGAGCAACTTATAAGAACTTGGACCAAAAAATAATAATAAGAGAACAATTTTGCTTAATATGGAATCACTAGAATGTGTGTGAGATATATGTTTTTCAATGTGCATTATATTGAGCTCAAGCTCCTTTTATAGTTGATAAATGTCAGCTTTGAGCTATGAATCTAGCCTAATAATGGCAATAATAATAATCAATAAATGCTAATTTTAATCCAAAAATGTAACATTCAGCTTCAAATCTGAACCGGTTACATTACGTTAACTGTCCATAAATGACCCGTATCAATCTCCGTAACACTTAGTCCGGTGCACATATGAAATTACTCCTTCCGGATGAATTAAACTCTACTCCATCATTTGACTCCGTCTGCCACATGTTCTTCTTTCTTCATGCCACGTGTCAAGTTATATTTCTGATGTATACAACGTTCTGATTCTTTATTTAATTTAGATTGAAAGATTGAAACATCTTCAAATATATTAAAAAATCCTTCATTAGAATATTGTCTTGAGCCTAATTTTAAAGTTATACTTTTCTCCTACCTTAATATTTTCACTTTCTTAGTAAATTTGTTATCAAATAACTTCAAGAAGTACTATTTATAATAAGTTATATGAATATCAAAAAACTACAAATATATTTCAATCTTGAGGCCCTGCTCTTTGAAATTTATGTTGCACGTGGACTATCTCAAGGCCAGAACCCGGAACTTTTTTAACTCAAAAAATAACTTTTGGAACCAAACTAATAACTTTTGGAACCAAACTAATCCTTTAAAAAAAAAAGAACCAAACTAGGCTTCATGCACAGAATTGAAAGAGGGTACTTTTTTTCTTTTCTTTTTTTAAGCTATCAAAATCACGTTTTTTCCATACTTTGGGCGAAGATTAGTCATGCTTCAAAATCCCGAAATATCAATATTTTATATAGAACTTAATATATTTTTTTGCGTACAATAGCGTCAGAAAATCAAGTATACCTAAACGTTTGAATCGTCGTTTTAGGGATTCTAAAGTGCCCCGAAGTAGGTTTTGTTTGCTTGGAAACTTGTCATATTTAAATCTAAGTGTCATATTTTATAGGGTTTTGATTTAAGTGTTTTGAAATAAAAATATTATATTAAAAAATAATTCATCCAATACGAGAGGTTCAACCAAGGTATAATATATCTCATTCAATGCTCTTTCAAGGTTTGATCCCATGTTGTTGGCATAAAAAAGAAGTAAGTAAAAAAGAGAGGCTAAACCACCAAGCCAAATTGGTGAATGCAACAAAGTAGACACATTTTATTTTTTATAATGTTCACTAATGCTATCTAACTCGTTTTCATAAATTGAATTTTGAACATCGAAATTGACATTCAAAACATCATTAACACGAGATTTCCATCTTGAAATCTACTTTTTATCATCAGATTTTCACCAAGCAAGAATGAAAATTGTGCACTAATTTAGGGGAAAATTCAAATTGAATGGGATAATGGGCCTTTTTTTGGAAAATCGGCCTGGCATTTGCCGGCTAGATCTCGAAAAAATACCTTAGGTAAAAAAAAATCGCATAAATCGGACATCCGAGCACAAAGTTATGACCATTTAAAGTTTCAACAATTTACAACTAGTTTTCTACCTATGCTCCTGTCCTTATTTTTTATTTACGTTTTCTACTTATGCTTCTGTCCTTATTTTTTATTTACGTGAGTGAAAACTAGTTGTAAATTGTTGAAACTTTAAATGGTCATAACTTTGCGCTCAGATGTCCGATTTACGCGATTTTTTTTTGACCCAAGGTATTTTTTCGAGATCTAGCCAGGCAGCGGCCGATTTTCCAAAAATTGCCCATTAGCCCATTCAATTTGAATTTTTCCCCAAATTGGTGCACAATTTTCATTCTTGCTTGGTGAAAATCTGACGATAAAAAGTAGATTTCAAGATGGAAATCTCGTGGTGATGATGTTTTGAATGTTAATTTCGACGTTCGAAATTCAATTTATGAAAACGAGTTAGATAGCATTAGTGAACATTATAAAAAAGAAAAAGTGTCTACTTTGCTACATTCACCAATTTGGTTTGGTGGTTTAGCCTCTCTTTTTACTTAGTTCTTTTTAATGCCAACAACATGGGATGAAACCTTGGTGGGAGCATTGAATGAGATATATTATACCTTGGTTGAACCTCTCGTATTGGATGAATTATTTTTTAATATAATATTTTTATTTCAAAACACTTAAATCAAAACTCTATAAAATATGACACTTAGATCTAAAGATGACAAGTTTAAAACAACAAAACTTACTTGGGGCACTTTACAACCCCTAAAACGATGATCCAAACGTTTAGGTATACTTGATGTAATGAGCCGACATTATTGTTCGCAAAAAAATATATTAAGTTCTATATAAAATATTGATATTTTGGGGTTTTGAAACATGACTAACCTTTACCCAAAGTATGGAAAAAAAGTGATTTTGATAGCTTAAAAAAAGAAAAAGAAAAAAAAGTACCTCTTTCACGCATGCAGATACGTAACGTGAAAGGACCAAACTAAAAATTCTGATTGTCCTTTCACGCACGTATCGTGCGTGAAGCCTAGTTTGGGTTTTTTTTTTCTTTTTTCTTTTCTAAAGGGTTAGTTTGGTTCCAAAAGTTATTTTTTGGGTTAAAAAAGTTCCGAACTCCTCAAGGCCATGAATATATAAATTGTATTTCTGTATTTAGGTTGCTTATTTGATTAATAAGGAATGATTTTCTATTATAAAATTATATATATAGATATTTATACGCTCACCACGCGAAGCTCAGATAGATTCAATAGTAGTAACATATCTGTACTCCATAATTAAGTTTTTTTTTTTTTTTTCCTAATATCGGTTCTAGTTTCAAATTAGATTTTCAATAAAAGGAGAATATATAAATATAAATGATAAAAAGACCAAGTAAAATATTAGGTGTTGAGAAATATGAGTAGGATGATGGGAAAACCCTAATTATAAGTTGTTATAAAGTGTCGCCGTAACACAAGTAGGTCTGCTCTGTATTTTCACTATAAAAACAAGCTCAAAAAAATATCTCCTTCCATTCTTCTCTTTCGTTAAACCCTAAACTTGTCTCTTAGGGTTTTGCAGCCTCCTCTCCCTTTTTCTTTCTTGACATAATAATCAAAGGCTATGGGTAAATCAACTAAGAAGTCTGCCACTAAGGTTGATGCTGCTATAGTTGCTCCAACCAAACCCATGAAGAAAGGTTTCAACTTTTTAGCTCTTTTAATTTGTTGGTTTTTAAGGTTTTTTGTGTTTGTGTGGTTTAAGGTTTGAACCTTCTGGGGCTTTTAGTTTGTGGCTTTAAGATTTCTTTGTTTTGTGTATTTTAGGGTTTCAACTTTTTAGCTCTTTTTGTTTGTTGATTTTAAGGTTTTTTGTTTCTGTATTTTAAGGTTTGAACTTTTTGGGTCTTCTAGTTTGTGGGTTTAAGGTTTTCTTGAAAATTTATACTTGGTTAGTTGTGTGTGTGTGTTTTTTTTTTCCCTTTTTGTTTGTTATGTGAGCAAAATAATACTTTTTTCCTGTGCCTTTCTACTACAATGGGGAATTCATAAGATTGTTTTTGCTGGTTGTTCTTGGTGGAGGAAAACATTTGGTTGGTGGTGTGGCTAAGTTTGTGTGTGTTTACAGGGATTTTAAGGTTTTTTTGTTGTTGGTCTGAACTTTTTGACTCTTTTAGTTTGTGGGTTTAAGGTTTTCTTGAATTTTTTTGTTTTGTTTGGTTGTGTGTGGTTTAGTTCTATCAGCTCTGTTTGTTTTTATGGTTTTTAGAAAAAGTTTCATGTACCCTTTTTTCATGTTACCATTGGGAATTCACAGGATTGTTTTTGCTGGTTGGTAGCGTGACTAATTGTGTCTTTACAGGAAAGAGAGAAGCCGAGGATGAAATTGAGAAGATAGTAAGTGCAAAGAAGCAGAAGAAAGATGTGGCTGCTGTAGCACAAGCTGTTGAGAAAAAGAAGAGTGATACAAAGACTCAGAAGAAGAAGAAACAAGAAAGCAGTTCCTCTGATGATAGTTCCTCCGAGTCCGAAGATGAAAAGGTAATTTACACATGCACTGTAACTCCTTTCATTTTTTTTTTTGATTTGTAGTGTATGTGAGAATAACTGACTCAATGTGTCGTGTTCTTATTTTGTTATGCAGCCTACTAAAGCAGTGGTACCTCTTAAGAAAGTGGCTCCTGCCAAGAACGGTGTTGCTGCTAAGAAGAAGAAAGATGAATCAAGTGATGATTCTAGTTCAGATGATGATAGCAGCTCGGAGGAAGAGGTTCCTGCAGCCAAGAAACCTGCAGCAAAGAAACCTACTACTAATGGCTCTGCTAAAAAGGACGAGTCAAGTGACGATTCTAGTTCAGATGATGATAGCAGCTCCGAGGATGATGCTGTTGTTAAGAAGGCGGCCCCTAAAAAAACCCCTGCTGCTGCCTCCAAAAAGGAAGATTCCAGCGATGATTCCAGTGACGACTCCAGTTCAGATGATGATGTAAGGGCAGCATTACCTTTATGTTAAATATTATTTGATATATGCAATAGGGTCCTTTTACAACTGACTTGGTGAAATTGGTGCCATATAAATAATTTAATAGTGTTGCTCTTTTGATAATATAGTTGATTATCTTTTTGACAGGAACCTCCCACTAAGGCAGTTGCTCAACCGAAAAAAGCTCCACAAGCCGTGAAGAAGGCTAGCGACAGCTCTGAAGAATCTGATGATTCCGATTCTGATTCTGATTCTGACGCAGACAAGGTACCACTTGATGTTTGTTGTGTTATTTATTTTTCTCTTCGTGATATTTCGTTGAATCTGTTATTACTTAAGTGAGTACCTTATCTGATTATTTCCTTGCTTTGGCATGGTGATTATTTTCTTTCTTTAGGGAAAGGCCGCTGCTGTATCTAAAAAGAAGGTTGAGTCTAGCAGTGACAGCTCTGATGAAGAATCCGAAGAAGAGGTAGGCTGGCAAAACCTGCTCAATATAGTCTTAAAAAGCATAATATTTGATAGGTCTTAATGACATTGCATTTTTGACAATTAACGATGAATAAAATCTATGTGCAGGAACCCAGTAAGGCGGTACCATCTAAAAAACCAGCTGTTGCTGTATCTAAAAAGGTATGCCTGAACTCCTCTTCTTAAAGATGTTAGTTATTTGTTAGCCATGGTTTTATATTTTATATTTCGTTGCTTTTGCAGGATTCTTCATCTGATGATGAGAGTGAGGATGATAGTTCTGAGGAAAGTGATGAGGAAGAACCTCAAAAGAAAAAGAGCAAGGTCTGGATATGTTTCATTTTGGATATTCCAACTTGTATTTCATTTTCATTCGCGGTCTAACAATTGTGTTTCACAGCCCTCTAGCACTCCAGCTGTCGCAAAGGAGAGTAGTTCTGAGGAATCTTCTGAGGAAGACGAGTCCTCTGAAGAGGACGAGGATGAAAAACCATCCAAAACTCCCAAGAAGGTAATATTTTTGTTATCAGCATATTCTTTTTGTCATAAGTACATCACCTGCGTCTCTTGCTGCAGCTTTCGTATTAGTCACATCGTAATTCTTCCATTTGGATGAGCTTGCATTATTTTCCCTTTTTTATTGCAGCTTCTTTTTATAAATAATCATTTTAAATATTGCCTGAACTGTTGGAGGATTTTCTTGCTAAAGCAGGGTGGTGATGTAGAAATGGTTGATGCTGCTAAAACCCCTATTACTCCTAAAGCTCAAACTCCGGGTGGATCGAAAACATTGTTTGTTGGAAATCTGTCCTACTCAGTTGAACAGGCGGATGTGTAAGTTATTATTGAACTCTTCCAGTGCTTTGTCTGGTAAAATCTTACACTTATAAAAGAAGGCTTTTGCAGTGAGAATTTCTTCAAAGATGCTGGAGAAGTTCAGGAAGTGCGTTTTTCTACACATGAGGATGGTTCGTTTAAGGGCTATGGTCATGTTGAATTTGTCACTGCTGAAGCTGCACAGAAGGTAGTTTTTTCATCCATTAACAGCTAGTCTGATGCTTGCTTGCTGAGGTTTTGTATGATCTAGTCATAGTATATTAAAATGTCACTATTTAATGCTCATCTTTGTTTTTTTACTTTCAAAGTAAAGGGGCTCCATTTACAATTCTAAGTTTGTCAGAAAGAATAAGTTCCGAAGTTTATTTTTAGTCTCTAAGTATCTGTTCTACAATTACAAATTTACAGTAACTGCAAGCAATATAAATTGCACTACAAATATATTTTAGAGGATAGGATTGTGCATTCTCTATGGATAATTCTCTTATATGTTCTTACTGTAGCAGTTGATAATGTAAGCCATGTAAATATGATATGCATCAGTCTCACAGAATTGGACTCCAAAGATTAAAATGCCTACAATATATGTATACAGAAGTTCCATTACAAACATTAACGTGATTAGTTTTGATAATCCCCTGGATGGAATGCTAAAATCTGTTGAATCCATTTAGGCACTTGAACTAAATGGACAAGATCTTTTGGGCCGTGGTGTGAGGTTGGACCTGGCTCGTGAGAGGGGTGAATATACACCACGCAGTGGGTATGCAATTTCTTTCCCTTTATTGCTTCCATCTAAGTTAAAAGTTAAGAGACATCATTTCAATGTTATCTTATGTTATGTAGGAGAGAAGAAAACTCATTCCAGAGGCCCGCTAGAACTGAAGGAAGCACTATTTTTGTTAGGGGCTTTGACAAAAACGAGGCTGAAGACCAGGTACTTGTCTTAACCTTTTTTGTTTCTCCCCATTATTTGTGTCACTTTCCTTTGATATCTTGAGATGGTCTAAATATTTCAAATACTTTTGCAGATTAGGAGTTCACTTGAGGAGCATTTTGCATCTTGTGGAAGGATCTTTAAAACAAGAATTCCTACAGACCCAGAAGGTTATATTAAAGGGTAAATATTTCTCATTTTCTTCATGTGCATGTTTTCTCAATTTTGGTTGTCCAGCATTGTCTCAAACAATTTGTAGGTCGATAGAGGCATTTGTTCTGTTTTGTACTGACGACTTGGTAAATTTGACCTTTTCTTGAAGGATGGCTTATATTGAGTTTGCAAATGGTGATGCTAATGCTATAAACAAAGCTCTGGAACTTGATGGATCAGAAGTTGGAGGGTTTAGCTTGAACGTGCAAGAGGCAAAACCAAGGGGTGACAGTTCTGGTGGAGGCGGCAGAGGTTTTGGTGGTAGAAGTGGTGGTAGGGGAGGTGGCAGAGATAGTGGTGGCAGATTTGGTGGCCGTGGTGGTGGAGGCCGCTTCGGTGGTGGTGGCCGCTTTGGTGGTGGTGGACGTGGTGGTGGAGGCCGTTTTGGTGGCGGTGGAGGCAGAGGCAGAGGAACTCCCAACAAGCCAAGCTTCACTCCATCTGGTAATGTCATGTTGTATATGAACTTTTACACCTCAATTATGTGTGGAGTGTTAACTGTCGAAAAAATAGCAGATCTTTTTGCCCTTCCCCTCTCCTCTTGACAGTCTCCATTGGGTTAAAATGTGTCTTTCTTAGTCCATTTCTCTCTTAATCCTCCAGTTTCATTATTTTCTCAGCTAATTCTTTTTACGTTCTGGTAATTGCAGGTAAGAAGACAACCTTTAATGATGATGAGTAACTTATAGCTGGGACTCTACGGCCGACTTATCAACTTGTCTCCTTAAATCGTGGCCGTACTTTTGTTTTAAATATATAAATTTTGTCGGTTGAGCAAGGACTTGGAAATGTAGTAGTAGTTAGTATAAGAGTCGGGACAATTTTGTTTCCTTTAGTTATGAGTAATTTGTACCATTCTTTTTGGGTGGAAAGTGAGTTCGTCATTGTTCATATTCAGTGATTGGTACTCTTATATTATGCTGATCTTATCTATATTTGTTGTGAGAAGTTACTTTTCTTCAGTTAACTTTTTAAATGTAAAACAAGATTGCCACTTCTTAATCTTAAAAACGGCATATACAGATATTAACAGTACGTCGACAACAGCGCAGATATTAATGTTAGCGGATTAATACTGAATTAGTCAAGTCTGCTGTGTACTCGAAATCGTCCTTGTCCTTGATCAGACGTGGAAAAGTTTGTACTGATGAGCACTTTCAGCTATTCTACCATCACTTTTGGTTACTTACAATTGTGAACTTCCAGATGTTCATAACCTCAGATTTCCAGTGGCATAAAGTTCAAATATCTTATCTTCCGTTTTGCCCCTCGGAACAAATCTTACAAAATAATACATGGAGCAATAAATGCAGCGTACAAAGATGTTATGTTAAAGTTATAATTTTTCTTTGTTTACTTTATTTATGTGTCATTTTCATTAATAATGAGAAAATTTTATTATGATTAAAATGAGAAAAAAATAATTAATTGTATCATGAAATTTGAGACGGAGGAGTGCAAGTCAAGACTACAAGTCTTACGTGGACTAGATCCACGAGACCTAATGATCCAACCAATGGGCCCTTACAGATATCACGAAGATCCTTTGGAACTAGGGCAATTTGCATGATTACCCTTCTTCGGGGGTGGTTTTTAATTTTTGTCCCTTAAATTGCTGGCCTTTTGTCCTTCGCATTAAACTTTTGGATTTCGGATTCGAACTCTAGCTCAGTAAAAAATTTAAAAAAATTTGCAAAGTAGAATTTGGGATTCACAAGGCAGAGTTTGACTACAAACTCTCTCTTATTAGGCAAAGTTTCAAAGTTTACCTTAAGGCAGAGTTTGACTGCAAACTCTACTTAAGGCAGAGTTTTGCCTTCAGGCATAAGGCAAACTCTCCCTTAAGGCAGAGTTTTGCATTAAGTAGGCGTTTCCACACGCGATTTCATCTCATGAGATGAAATCCCAAATAATCCAAAAAGGCATGATTTGCGATTCCAAACCATGATTTCAAATTTTTTAAATGTAAAAGTTGACCCATATGTTTATATTTTGTAAAAATAGATTCATAAGTTCGTAGATATATTTATCAATCATGTTTACCAACCATTCGTATCAAATATTAAAAGATCTACAAGTTGATAGTATATTTATAACAAATTTACTCTTACCAACCATGTGAGAGGATTATATTAAGGTCAAACCCATCAACAGACACATATGGTCATCCACTTGAACACATCAAGTGCCTCTTGTTCCATTTAGACACCTGAGGTAGGAATAGATTGTGTCATTTAGACACTTTTTGTTGAATCAATCAAATATAAAATATATAGAGTGAGTGTAATACACTCACCGATGACGTGTCAAAATGGCGAATTAAATGAAGACATGTGGCATATATACCAAAAATAAAATATGAATAGAAAAAATATTTTAAAGCTATTTAGTTAAATAAAAAAAGCAGCAAAAAAAAAAAAACCTATTTTCTAAGCCCCTCTCACCCACCCACCCATTCTCTTCTTCTTCTTCTTCTTCTTCTTCTTCTTCCCGATAAATTCCCACCCCAGCCGCTTCGACTCTTCCTCATCTCCATTGTTGAACCGAATTTGGCTATTGGTGAAAAGTTGGCCAAAATTAGTAGATGTACACAAAAATCTTCTGTTCTTTGTTCTTTTGTTAATGGAGATTTCAAAGATTCAAGTAAAGGGGAAGAATTGGGAGAAGGGCGAGAAAAAGCGGGTCCCAAAGAACTAAAAAAATAACAGGATCAAAGAATTTTGTGTTCTTCTTTTTTTTGTTAATGGAGATTTCTTCTAGAAGGTGGTGGTTTAAGGTGGATGAAAGGTTGGAAGGAGAGAGAAGAAAGAAGAAAAGATTAAAAAAATAAAAAATTATAAAATTTAAGGTCTTCACGCGCCTATTTGCTGTGCAATTCACCCAAGTTGCAAGGTCAGCAAAAAGTGTCTAAATGACATAGTCTAGCCCTACCTCAGGTGTCTAAATGGAACAAGGGGCACTTGAGGTGTTCAAGTGAAAGAAGTGAACGACCACAGGTGTCTATCGATGAGTTTGACCTTATATTAAAGAGTAGTTACACTACAACTCATGTTCAATTTTCCATTTTATTGAACTAAAGTTTGATGAATTAATGTTGTATTTTTAGAAAGGCATTCTAGTAGCGTATTTTTTTCATGAACTATGACTTGCTCATTTGGTAAGATTGTATAAGAATTGGGAAAGTTTTGATGGTTTTCACAACTTATGGAGTTTTTATGTCTATAAGAAAAAATACAACTTAAGAAATCCCAATTGCATGTCCAAACAAAACTCCAACTTCAAATCATCATGATTTCAAATCATGTCCAAACGGCTCCTAAGACAATTTTTTTTTTTACTCAGTTGGAATTTTGCAAAACTTTGCCTTAAGGCCTAACCTTTGCCCCAATAACCCTAATTTTGCTACGAAACTCTGCCTTGCGATTTTTTTTTTAACTGAGTCAGGATTCGAACCCCAAACCTCGGGGTATTAGGTGAGTGGCAAAAATTAAAGACCAGTGCATTTGAATGGCAATCCGCGCAAAAATAATGCTGGAACTAAGACAAATGGGTCCTCATAAATACCAAGATGACCCGCTAGATGTAACGAGTATGGTATCTACTCAGACAACATGAATATACAATAAGCAATATATTTGATGAATATCATAAGCAACCAGCTAAACAATGCATATAACAATGTCAAGCAACCTTAGCATGATCCATGTAAATGCAACTCTATGATGACAAGCTCAGTTATAGATTGCAGTGCTAAATCATACTTAATGTCTCAACGGTATTATATCATGGTGAAAAGAGAGTATAACATAAGTAACCAGGGGCGGATTTACATGATGCTGAGGGTGTTCAAGGCAAAAACTTATTGTGTATATACAGAGTCGATTTTCTGTGTTTATGTGCATATATTAACTTTTGAACACCCTAAATAAATAAAAAAAGTTAGCTCAAGTGGTCCAGGGCGTTCAAAATTGTTTCTAGCGTTCTAAGTTCGATTCTTGCCAACAACATTATATTTTATATTTAGCTTTGGTTGTTTTTTCGAACCCCCTGAGTAAAAATCCAGAATCCGCCACTGTAAGTAACTAGTTCAAAAATAGTACAATGACCTAACATGCGCTCGCCTCACAATATACTAGGTAGTTTAAAAGTGGTAATGCAAATTTAAAGTTATGCCTTTGTAAAGCAATCAATCCGAAAGTTAGATTCTCACTCACCTCGAACTCGGTGAGATTCCCCAACCTAGCATTGTTCAAATATTCAATCAAACGGTCTTCAACAACTTCATTGTTAATCTATGTGATCCATTTTCATAATTTTAGGAAAAATCAAATTCAAAGTAAACCTTAAATCAGCCGGGTCAAACTCCAGAAAAATTACATAATCCAATACCCATAAACTCATGAGTCATGAGTCCAAATCTACAACTTGAATATTAATTAGAGTTCAGTTGCGTGGAATCTCAATTTTACCATATTAGAAAGTTAAGTCTAAAATTCCCAAATACTACTCTTGTATCTCATGATTAGAATTGCCTCAAATTTGACTATAATCATCATATGGCGTTAGACAATCATTAACTTAATGATTCAAGTCGAAATCAACATTTTGGATCAATACCCACAAGTTCCTCTTTGCCAAAAATGGTAAAAAGGTAAATTTGATTTCGTCACCATTCAATTATGTATCCTCTTTCATTGCGATCGCAAAAGGTCCCTCACGATTGCGGTCGCTTATCCAATTTAGACCATCGGGATCAAAAAAAGTAATTTTCTTCGTTGACATGCGAGCATCGCGGTCGCCATAGGTGCCTCCCCTGAAATATGATAAATAAATAATCTTATGTATATAACTAATTAACCTACATGGACATGAGATCTTTCATTTTGATTTTTCAAAGAGAAGGATGTTGTACGTTTACTATTTACCAATGTAGTTTATTTTAAAATTAAACTTTGATCAAAGAACTTTTAGATAATTATTTCTCAAACAATTATGAGTATCATCCTTTGTTTTAAACGTTAATTGTAGTCACATGAAACACATCATGTCATCTTTCCTTTTAGTTTTTCTTTTTTCGTTTGTTTGTAAAATCTGAAAAAAAATAACAGGTTTCACCAAACACACTTTTTGCAAAAAAATTGCAGAAAAAATCTAACAAACGCAAGCAAGAGATCAAATTCAATTGAAAGAAAAAGGATCTGAACTTTTGTTAAATCAGAATTACAAAAGGTGAAATCCTTTATGTTCCATTTGTATAAAGTATACCGTTAAACTTTTCAACTAGATATCAGATGGTCCCTTCAAAATTTGAGGTGATAAAAGGTAAGTCAATAAAACTAACTTTGTTGATCGGAGATATTGACAAGAAAAAGATTAAAGATGAAGAAACTCATCTCCTGCTCATTCCATTTGGAATTGTTGTTAATTCTCATTTAAAATTGAATCAATTTGACAAATAATTCTTGTGTAACAAAAGCCCCACTGAAAGAGCAAATCAAATCAGCAGAAGATATATGCTTCAAAACAAAATTAAAGAAAACATAAACAAAGACAAAAACAAAAGAATGTAACAATGCAAGTAGTGTTTATGAACTCTCAAAGGCCAGCCTTAAATGGAATCCCGGCTGCCGGAAGCCATTTGTCTCCCTGAATGAAAGGTTTAACTGTAAACTTGCTTACTATTTTGCTTGTAAGTCTCAATTTCAAGCCTTTCCAATTAACTCTGTTCTTTGTGTTAGCCCCAGCTCCAATGTTTTTATACTCAGCATAAAATATGGTATTTGGAGCTGTGGTTCCAACCCATGGCATCCATCCAGTTGGATGAATGAAGCCTCCCAAGTTTGATTGCATGAAAACAGTTGTTGAGTAATTCTTCCATGGCCTCCCTAAGAAAGTGTTGATGCCAGTAAGGTTTCCCCAGGGCTTAACGGTACAGTTCTGGATTGAAATTCCAGTGTTTTGGTTTGGATCAACTTTGCCTTGAGCTGTGATGGTATTTTGTTGCCCACTCATTGGTTTTCTTGGAAGAATGTTGCAGTTCTGGAGGACTACGGCTGAGTTTCCGAAAATGAAGTCGACTGTTCCATAGATATTGCATTCTCTGTAGAATTGTCTGTTGGAATGAGGGTAAAGAGTGTCTTGGAAAGCGTCCATTTTGCAGCGGTAGAAGACTGATTCATCTGCGGTTGACATCAAGGCAACTGCTTGATGCTTGGCTGCACCAGCTGTGTTAACGAATCCAATATCGCGAGCCACAAATCCCTTACCAAACACCGCTGTAAAAAGATGTTAGAATGGTTAGACTGAAGACTTGTTGAAATGTAGGAGGTCTTTTTCCCTAGAAGTGATCATTAACGGTAAAATGAGAAGTTTAAAATTAGAGAGTTTATAAATATAATCAGGAAGATATCATTCTTTCTAGACCGTATTAAAGGGAAAAGAGTGTGTCATACAAAATGAAACAGAGAAGTTACTATCAAGTTTGCAACAATAATAAGAAATAGAATTGTAGCAAAGAAGATTTGAGAAGAGACTTACCGAATGTGGCACTTTGGAATGTAGGTGTTCCATCAATGAAGTTACGGTTACCAGTAACGATGGTAGCATCTTTTCCATCACCAATGATCATAATGTTCCATTTAGCCTTCTCAATCCTCACATTCTCTTTGTAAATACCCTTTTTCACATAGATCACAAATCTCTTCTTGCTCTTCTCTGGTGCAGCTTTTATTGCAGCCTTAATGGTCTTGTACTTCCCTGAACCATCTCTAGCCACTACTATATTCACCTTTATCTTTGCTGCTGATTTCTGCAGCAATTTCCTGTCATTTGACGATAACCAGCTCGGGTACTGATCATCGCCAAATCCCATCAAACGCCTCTTTCCGATAGCACCGCCTAAGCTGGTAATGGAATTTTCTAAGGAGCTTATAAGTGCTAAGCTGTTGCTGGTGTACTCGGTGGAGTTCTTCAAATTCTGTCCTGCAGCTTTGCTTAAAGTGACATTTTCGAAACTATCAATGCAAGTCTGCTGATAAGTCCCGGCAGAGCTCAACCATGTCCTTAGATCATCAAAGGCATCGAGTAACGAGCTTTCAGCAACTGACAATGTGTCATTCAAGTGATCAAACGCAAGGGATAAAAGCTCGTGGCAAGTCTCGAGAGCTTTGGCAGCTGCCGGATCATTAATGTTCTTGAAATTCTCACTCTTGAAGAACTTGTCGGAGGCACCAGAGAGCTCGTTGAGGGCGACTAAAATGGACATCTTGTAGATGTCTTGAGGTTTGAGAGAATTGCCTTTGGCAGCATATGGGGAAAGGCTGGAGATACAAGAGTCTGGATACAAGGTTAGATTGCATACTGCTCTAATGGTTGAGGCAATTGACGACACATTATCATTTTGGGAAGTTTTGTTTTTGTTGTTGGAAACACCACCAACAACAGCACCCACAATGATGGACACAAGAACAATGGAAGATATGGCAATAATTGCGATTCTCTTCCTCGTCTTTCGACGTGCCATGAGCCTTTCATTTTGTACTTCGTCGAGCTTTCCCCATGGATTAAGAGATGCCATTTTTGAATTGATGCAAATTTAGAATGAATGGCTTTTGTTTGATGGTTGTGAATTGCTTGTTTGTGAAGTACAAATTTAGTTCTTATTTATACAAAGAGCAATATGCCAATAATTATTTAAAAGGCAAAACGCGGGAGTACGTGCCAGGCATCATGAAAATGGAAATTATTCTCATTTTAGCTACTTTGGCGACGTGCTTCTCATGTCTTTATGATTCTCTTCTTTTCTTAATTTCCCCCTAACCACTAAGTCACAACTCTCTACTTTTTTGCATCTTCAAATAGCCAGTCTCTATCTCTACTTGTAGCTTCTTTCACCACCAACACCAAGTCCACCTATATTTTCTGCCATAATATTCACCACTGCACACTGCTTGCTTTCTTCTTCACTATTGTTGGTTCTATCTTGTTTCTTTCTACCATTTCTCCGTTTAACATTTTTTCAAGAATAACCACCAAAGCATATGTCAGACGAGGAGTTTGCACGATACAACACCGTATCAAAAAACATGCAAGAGGTCATGGTTACGATTCAAGGGACTTGGTGGAGACATACTCTCCCTGTCTCATATTACTTGTGCACTTTTTTTTTACACGCCCTTTAAGAACTCATAAATTAAAGTGTATTTTTTATTATATTATCCTTATCTCTCTTCAATTAATTGCACTCTAATCTATATTGATTACTTTAAAAACAGTTAATGTTAAGGGCAAAGTTAAAAAAAATTAATTAATTCTATCTTGATTTTGTAAATGGACAAGTATTTTGGAACGGATATTTATAGTAATGTGGAAAACTAATATGGACGGAGAGAGTACATAATTAAGTGAATGAAAAAAGGCCAAACCTGTCCCTAATCTGTTGAATTTGGTACAAAAATGCCCTTCGTTCACATAGGTTAAAAATACCCCGCCTTGTTTCTTTTGGCCCAAAAATGCCATAAATACTAACAAGCGATTTAAAATAAATAAAAAGAGGGTCATATTACCCCTGATCTATTGAATTTGGTTAAAAATGCTCAATGTTAACCCATATCAAATTAAGTGACCGACCCCTCTGTAAAGATCCAATCCATCCATAAGACCTAAACCCAAAATTAATAACAAAATTCTATACCTTTTTTCCCCTTCTTTTCCAATGAGTTTTATTTCTTTTTATATCTTAATTTAATTTTTAAAGGCTATGAAGCAGTGATTTGTTTAGTTTTTAAAAGGTACTGCATTGATGTCACGTTTTCCCTAAAACATTTATTTTTTAGTTTCTTCATGCAATTGTTATATAATTATATTGGATCCTGGATCTAAATGCTTTGAGGACTGATGATAGAGAAAGGATCGAGCATGACAAGCGATTGTTTTTGTTGCTCTTTTATCTCTCCAAACAAGTAACCTTAAAAAATGTACGCCTGAGGTTGCAGCACATCCTCTTCCTAAATAGTTAACCAAAATGATTTTTTTATTAGTGTTATGAAAATATGCAATTATAAAGTTTAAATTTCTTTGCACAGGGATATGAAATCTCACATGATGAATATGGACATTCAATAAAAATAGAATACGGAAAAAGAAATGTTGAACAACTCAATGAAGAAACAGATCAAGTTTGTTTGTGTCTTCATCATCCTCGGAAAGTGAAGAGAATACGGAAAAAGAAATGTTGAATTATAGACTTATGAGAGAATCCGAAATAAATCAATCTTAGGGTTACGTTGTTGATCTTTATCTGCAAGATATATTGAGTGAAATAGAATCATCAAATAATATCCAACTCATTTACAATAGAAAGATAATAAACCACTTTCAGGATTGAATGAATCATAAAAAGTTTTCATGAATGCTTTCTTAGCCAATGCCTAATAATCCCGAGACAACATAATTTTTCTTAAATAGAGTTTTCCCTCTTTCAGTTGCTGTTGTACGTGATTTTTCTGACAAGGCTGATTATTATTATATTGAGCTCTCTCACTTCTTGATTCAGCTGCTCCATCAAAAAAACATTAAGGAGTTTAGGAGTAGAGAAACTGAAGGTCATGAATGAGAAGTGAACACAGCTAAATCAGGAAGAGAGAGAGCTCAACATAAAAGAGACTCTGTCCTGTCAAAAGAGTCTGATGCACTTCCTTATATAGTCACTCAGTAAGACAAAAAACTCTCTCTAGAGAAACCCTAACCCTAGCAAAACCCTAATATTTTCCATCCTGTTTTCCGGCCACCATGGCCACCACGGCTACTGGGCAGCCTCCACCGGAGGTTGTCCAGTCATCAGCAACACCACCCAATGCTATACAACAACCCATGCAACTTGTACAACCACAAACCTACGGAGCAACATTAAAACCTATACAACCAGTGCAAAACCTTCCACCATTATCACAAAAGAAAATCGCGTACTTGCATGGAGAACCAAGATTCTTGTGGGATGAAGAAGAACTAGAACAGATGGTAAAACAAGAAAATCTCCAATATGCTATTGTTGGAAAGTTTCCATATGGTTGGCCTGCTATTAAAGAGCTTCGTAAACTTATACCAAAGCAGTGTGAATTGAAGGGAGAGTATCCTATAGGGCTGTTACGCAATAGGTATGTGTTGCTTCGTCCAACCCTAGTTGAAGACTATGTGAATCTACTATCGAAGCCTGCTTTTTATATCAATCATCAAAATTGGTGGTATCCGATGAGAACACTCAAGTGGGATCCTTGGTTTGATCCTGATGCTGAAATGAGCATTGCTATTGCATGGATATCTTTTCGTTATTTGCCTCCGAACTTCTTTGTCAAAGAAGCTATTTTTACTTTAGCTTCAGCAATAAGGAAGCCATTGCAAGTGGATATGGCAACAAAGAATCAAACCAAGCCTAGTTGTGTAAGAGTTAAAGTAGAAGTGGACTTATTGAAAGATTTACCTCAAAGGGTAAATATTGGAATGAGAAAGAAGATCACTGGTGAGATTATTGATAAGTGGATTGAGATTAATTATGATCACCTGTCAAAATATTGTAAAACATGTAAGTTACAGGGACATAATGAAGTTGAGTGTTTCAAGCTTCATCCTGAATTGTATCAAGTAGATGAGGAAGAAGATGTGAAGGATGATAATAACAAGAAAGGAAGTACAAACAAGAAGCAAGATACTAATAATATTGATGGTTCTATAGAGAAGAATGATCACAAATTGGGACAACATACTGGAGAGAGTTCAAAGAAGGTGGAGGAGGAGAAGAAGACAAAAGAAGATAGAAATCAGAAGGAACAACTCCTAAGAAGAAAAAGATATAAAAGGGAGTGTAACAAACTAGTTCAGGGATGGAAAGAAGTAGCAGCTAATAGAGATAATGGGGTGATGGCTAACAATGATCGGAATATTACAGGTGTTGCTACTAACAATATATTTGGTGCTTTGGCTGCTAATGATGGTGAGGAACCTGATGATCTTAACACTGCTCATGAAAATGTAGTCAAAGAACAAAGCTCAAACAAGGAGATTGTTAAGATAACAACAACAAAAGGGAAAGAGACAACAAAGTCATGGGTAGAGGCATCTTTTGGGAAGCAAATTCAAAGAAGTCAAGAAGAAGGTGAACATAGTTTGGACAAGGTGTTTCCTGATATTCAAGTGATAGGCCAAGAGAAACTACATGATGGTGAAGGAGTGAAGGCTTCTGATACTCAAGAGTTTGGTCAAGGAAAACAAGTGGATGGTTCAGAATTACTGAAATAGCAAGATCCTTTGGGTGGAAAAGCTGGTAATGAAGGAGATGTGGAAAGCTGCACAGAACATTCTAGTTCCGTGTCCACAAATATGATTCTACGATAAGCCTTTGGTAGTGGAGGAAGCATCTTTTGATCAGCTTGAAGTGGAGAGCAAAGGAGAGGATGTTGAGAAAGGAGAGGATCCTAATACTTTAGATCCAGGAAATTCTTCACTGCAAGTGCTGCATACTGAAAAGTTAAAGTCTGATGAGGTAGACAATAATGAGCAAAGAGACATAATGGAGGATGAGTCATCGGATCCTACTATAAAGCAGATTTCAAGAGATGGAGATTTATCTCCTAAGCAGACTAGTAGCTTAAAAAGTGGTAAGAGGAAAAAGCGAAATGTTGTGCCACTTCAAGTTACTACAAGGAGTAATAAAAACAAGCCTCTCAGTTCTCAATGATAGACAAACTATTATTTTGGAATATTAGATCAATAAACACTCAGAATTCTTTTCAGAGGTTGACTGATTTACATAGGAGGCATCACTATGCAGTTATAGCAATTAAACCTTTCCAAGAGCCTGAGGTGATTGAAGAATACAGGAGAAGGTTAGGTATACAAAATTCAATGGTTAATGTGTCAAAGAAAATCTGGTTATTCTGGACTGAGGAATGGCAAGCACAAGTTATAGTTGATTCAGTACAGCATGTTACTCCAAGTTATCTCATATAAATATGCAGTATGAAGCATATATTACTACTGTGCATGCTAAATGCAATGGTGCAGAGAGATAAGAATTGTTACACCTCGAAATTTCGGGTTGCTGAGCGGTGAATAGGCTTATGTAAGTTAAGGAGTATATGATGTCCCTACAAGCAAGAAGGGATACTTAATGGTTCTAATTAAGATTCCAAAGACATTTGAGGCAAGGGAGAAAAGTTCGTCAAAATGAAACTTCACTGCATTTCTGCCAAAGGGGGGTTCGACGGTCGTTATTTGTACCGTTGGACAGGTCGACACTTCGTCGATTGTGCCGTAGAATTGATTTAGCATAGAGACCATTCGACGGAGCAAATCGACGCCCCGTCGATTAGTTCGACGGACCGTCCTTCTCACCGTAGAATGAAAGGAGACGACAGACTGCTCACTCGAAATTTCACGACTTCTGTTATATCCGGCATTTTTGCGTATTCGAAAATTTGGGAAATAACCTTGACTTATGAGGAATAAGGTCATGTTGGATTTTTCTTAATATGTGTATGCCGGTTATGGAAGTATGGATGCGGAGATATTGAGTAAGGCTAAGGGCAAAATTGGAATTTTGGAAATTTATTTCATGAAGTATACAAAGTAGCCAAATTATTGGGCCAAAAAAAAAAAGAAAAATTGAGGCTCAATTTGCAAGAGTGGCCGGCCATACATGGCCAAGCCCATGGAATTTTTAATCAATTTTCCATGTGCCAAATTTATATAAGGTGGATTAGTTCAAGAAGTTTCAAGAAAAATCAAAGCAAAATCAAGAAGAAAAAAAAAAAAGAGAAGGCTCGCGGCCAAAGAGAGAGAAAAAAAAAAAA
Organism: Lycium ferocissimum; assembly: GCF_029784015.1. Classification (NCBI taxonomy): domain Eukaryota; kingdom Viridiplantae; phylum Streptophyta; class Magnoliopsida; order Solanales; family Solanaceae; genus Lycium; species Lycium ferocissimum. Next base: position 6,910,964 of record NC_081343.1, on the reverse strand, counting down.
GAAAAAATTCCCAAGCCTTCAGCCTTGGCTCAAGAATTATAATTTTCTTGAATTCTTGTCAAGCTCAAGATTCTCTACAAGGTGATATAAGTATTTTAGCAAGAAACTATCTTTGGTGGCAAGGAGAATTTATTGGAGAAAGGTAAGAATTTTATGTTCTTTCATGTTATGGAAGATAGATATATGTTGTAGTATGTGGAAATGAATGAAAAGTATGAAAAATCTTGTGTGTGGTGCATATGGATGTTGTGGCCGTGTGGTAATTTAGTTGGAGAGGGCATGAATTTATTTTATTTAGTATGGAAATTGTGTTGATGTAGTTTTGTGTTGTAAGTGGAAGAATATGAGCCAAGATTTGTATGAAAAACCATTGTTAAGTTGTTGTAGGAAGTTTGGTAATGTTATGGAAGATTTATGTAATTATGGAAACGAAGTTGTAAGATACAAATGGTGATTGTTGTAAGTGAAATCGAAAGATAAAAATATGTTGTGAATATTTATGTTGAAAAATTGGAGATTTTGAGTGAATTATGGTTTGGCGGAACTTTTGCATATTTGGTAAAATAATGTGAAATGTCTTTGAATCGTATTTGAATGGCCTTAAGTTAGTGAATAAATATGAAAGCATTGATATTAGCTTGGAATTGTGAAGTTGGATTGGAAGTTGATGCGTTATGTAGAAAGAAAGATTATTTGTGTTAATATGTTTTTGAATTAATTGTTGATGTTGCTAGTTTGGTTGTTGGTGTTGTGTTGATGATATGAGCCGAGTCGGATTCTCGGGGTGTTGTATTTATAGGGGAGGTGCTGCCCAAATTTCTGTAAACAAGAAAGGGCCAAGAATGAATCTCTAAAGACTTATAACTTACAATTGGTAATTGTGACCATTTGCAGATTCTGGACGAAACGGGATTTGAGTTTAAGTGAGCATAAGACGTCCGTAAGGTATGTAAAGCTATTCCTTTCCTTCTCTTGGCATGTCCTAGGTGTACTAGGTTTGGATTTGAGCCTTGGGGGTTATTCTGTTCATAGAAATCCAAGTCTGAATTTGAGTACTATTCATTCAGTGCGATTGAATTAGGATCTTTATATCTTGTTGGAAAAATGCTCAAACATCTATAACTTGCATAAATGTAATTGAATTGCTTTGAAACTTTCATAAATGACTCCATTAAGTTCTATAATATATTTTGTGGAGTAATAATGTTCCTAATATGATTATCGCTTCGGTTCTTTAAAAATGGCTTAAAAATACTCGTAACTTCCTCGCACTAAGTCGGGTGACTCGAAACTTGTTTCGGGCTTTTAGGTGTCGATAAGTAAACGTGAGTTTGATTTTCTTTTTTTCAAAACCACTCCGAAGGGAGTGCGATATCTTATTATATAAGACTCTTCAAACCACTCCGAAGGGGGTGCGAGATTTTACTATTTCATTCTACCTACGACTTATGTCTACATTCCACAACATTATTATTAGTATTATTATTATTATTATTATTATTATTATTATTATTATTATTATTATTATTATTATTATTATTATTATTATTATTATTATTATTATTATTATTGTGCCCGGGGGGGCTAGATTAGTATTATGTCACGAGTGGCATGCCCGAAGGGGCCGGGGTAGCCGTATGTCACGAGTGGCATGCCGAAGGGGCTAGGGAATATTATGTCGGGGCCGGCATGTCCGAAGAGGCCGGGATAGACGTATGTTGGACCGGCATGCCCGAAGGGGCCATCATTTTATTTCGGGACCGATGCCCGGCGGGGCCGGGATAGACGTATGTCGGGACCGGCACGCCCGAAGGGGATTATTATCATTATTATCATTATTATCGTTGTTGTTATTATTATTATTATTATTAATTATTATTAGGAAGCGACCGTCGAAGGGACTATTTTATTTGGACATTAAATTCATGCGGGTATCCTAAATTTGCTTACTCGTTGTACTTTTCGATTCATGCTTCGGTGATGCTTTACATATTCGGTACATATTTCGCATCGACCCCCTTTCTTCGGGGGTCGTTTTCATGCCCGCGGTCCGGGAGCGCGACTCGGCAATCCGGCTAACTAGGGGGACCAACCTCGGAGTCGATGCCTCTCTCTTGTTTCGGAGGGTCGTCCTCGTTTTGGTATAGTTTTATATATTGTACGGTCATACTCAGAAGTACGAACGAGCGTGGGAGTTATGGTTCTTTGTTTGGCTTTGCCGGCCCATCATTTTGTTGTACGAAATGGCAGAGGCCTTTTTGGCTCGTCTTGTTCTATGTCGTGTATATATATATATACATGTTTTGAGATGTCTTGAGCTTCGTGTTGATTTTGGTATTTCATTTACAATTTTTAATTTGGAAAAAAAAAGTTTGAGTTAACGTTTAAGGGTTCGCTCGACTCTGATGAGAGTCGGGTGCCCGTCATGCCCTGACGAAAGTTGGGGTGTGACAAAGTGGTATCAGAGCAGGTCAGTCCTCGGCATGTTCGCAGACGGTGTCTAGTAGAGTCTTGTTTATCGGTGTGTTGTGCACCACATCTATAAACAGGAGGCTACGAGACATTGATAGGGTGTCATTCATTCTTTCATGGTGCAGATCGTGCGTATAGAGCTGTGTTGTATATAAAGTCCCTAATTTAGTAACCTTGTGTGCTTTCAGTAATGACTAAGAAGGGTAAAGCGACGGCAGCCCAGAAGGGGCAAAGCGAGCGGATGAGGTAGTTAGCCAAGCCCCCGCATCTACTAGAGCTCGGACATACGCCGGAATACGCATCCGGCCCGAGTCCTCCCACCTCCCCATCTCCCGGAGGAGCCAAGAGGGCACCGATCCGGCCCCCGGCCCGGCACCGCATTAGTATCTCCGGTCTCTCGGTCGGATGCCCGGCGTCGGAGATTAGAGAAATGAAAGATGCTATACGTTTGTTAACTCAAATACTTGCCACCCGGTGCCGGACAACGGGATAGGAGTCACGAGTATCCGAGATAGAGTCGCTAGCGCCGGGGCACGAGATTTTCTTACATTAAATCCTCCGTAATTTAAGGGCACGAACCCTAATGCTCGATCCTCGAGTTCATAGATGGTATGCGGCGTACTTTAAATGTGATGCGAGGGCATCACCACGGAATACGTTGAGTTAGCCGCTTATAGGCTGCAGGGCATAGCAATTAATTGGTATCAGTCTTGAGATTATCGAGGGGTAGTGATGCCCTTCCGCCGACTTGGCGGGAATTCTCAGACGCCTTTTTGCGCCACTATATGCCACCCGAATTGAAGCGGGCAAGGGTTGATAAGTTTCTTAACCTGCGACAGGGTAGCATGTCTGTTAGAGAATATAGTGTGGAGTTCGATTCCTTAGCCAGATATGCCCCTACTATTGTGCAGGAAATGGAAGATAGAGTTCACCAATATGTAATAGGGTTGGAGTCGGAGTTGCGAGAGATGTGTATGCCGGTGGCAATGCGACCGGTATAGATATAGCTCGTATCCAAGCTTATGCTCGGGGGCGAGGGATCGTAAGCGCCGCGAGAGACTATTTCGGAGCGTGGTGGTGGTCGGCCCAAGAGGGCCGAACGAGAAGGTCGGAGTAAGGGTTCCACTAGCGAGAGCATACCCCGATAGTGCACCTTCACGGTTTCGTGGATCTCAGTGGGGTAGAGAGACTTTCCCTCGACAGGGACAGATTTCTTCTCATGCGTCGGGTCCTCAGCAGCAGGCGTGGTCGGGGCAAGAGGTAATGCCCCCTCCTCGATGTGCGACTTGCGGGAGGCGTCATGTAGGACGATGACGACGGGATGTGTGTTATACTTGTGGGGATCCGAGGCACTATGCTGTAGATTGCCCACAAAGGATTAGCAAGATTATTCCCCGGGATTCGGTAGCGGCGTCGTCACCCTCGGTGAGAGCCCCCGAGACGAACCCCAAACTTCTTCCGATCGAGGTAGGGGCGGAGGTAGAGCACCTAGCTCCAATGCGGACCACATCGTATCTATGCACTAGGTGGGAGACCAGGTCCCGAGGCACCGCAGGATGCACCACCAGGTAATCTAAATTCCGTAGTTGATTGTCTTAATCAATGAATGATTTATACGTGCCGTCCACCTAAAGAACCTTCCCCAAATTACTCATAAGACCTTATAAGGTTCATTTAACATTCGAGGACGAATATTTTAAAGGGGGGGAGGATGTTATATCCCGTGTTTTTGCACATTCGAAAAATTTGGACATAATTGTGATTTGTAATAATAAGGCCATGCTTTGATTTTATGTGGCGTGTATGTTGTTACTTATGGAAAATATTGACACGAGAACATTGGACAAGGCCTAAGGGCAAAATTGGAATTTTGGAAATTAGTCCCGGAATTTTTAAAATAGGATCCGTGATGAATTGGGCCAAAATAAACAAGAGAAAATGAGGCCCAAAATTAAGGGGGTGGCCGGCCATGTGCCTTGCCCAAATTTTTAAAATTTTTTCATGTGATTTTTTTTATATAAGTGAGACAAGTTCAAGAAGTTTCAAGAAAAAAAAGGAAACAAATCAAGAAAAAAAAAGAAGGCCTTCGGCCATAGAAAGAAAAGGAGAAAGAAAGAAAAAAATTTTTTTGGAGCCTTAGTCTTTGATTCAAAAATCTCTTCCTTCTTGAATTCTTGATAAGTTCAAGACGCTCTTCGATGTGGTATAATTAGTTTAGCGAAAGAACCACGTTTGCGTGGCAAGTTGGAATTTGGAGAAAGGTAAGAATTTTATGTTCTTTCATGTTATGGAAGATAGATATATGTTGAAGTATGTGGAAATGAATGAAAAGTATGAAAATCTTGTGTGTTGTGCATATGTATGTTGTGGCCGTGTGGTAATTTAGTTGGAGAGGGCATGAATTTATTTTATTTAGTATGGAAATTGTGTTGATGTAGTTTTGTGTTGTAAGTGGAAGAATATGAGCCAAGATTTGTATGAAAAACCATTGTTAAGCTGTTGTAGGAAGTTTGGTGGTATTATGGAAGATTTATGTAATTATGGAAACGAAGTTGTAAGGTACAAATGGTGATTGTTGTAAGTGAAATCGAAAGATAAAAATATGTTGTGAATATTTATGTTGAAAAATTGGAGATTTTGAGTGAATTATGGTTTGGCGGAACTTTTGCATATTTGGTAAAATAATGTGAAATGTCTTTGAATCGTATTGAATGGCCTTAAGTTAGTGAATGAATATGAAAACATTGACATTAGCTTGGAAGGTGAAGTTAGATTGGAAGTTAATGCATTATGTAGAAAGAAAGATTACTTGTGTTAATATGTGTTTTGAATTAATTATTGATGTTGTTGATGTTGTTGTTGGGTTGGTTGTTGTTATTAGCCGAGTCATATTCGGGGGTGTTGTATTTATAGGGGAGGTGCTCAAATTTCGTAAACAAGAAAGGGCCAAGAATGAATCTCTAAAGACTTATAACTTACAATTGGTAATTGTGACCATTTGCGAGATTCGACGAAACGGGATTTGAGTTTAAGTGAGCATAAGACGTCCGTAAGGTATGTAAAGCTATTCCTTTCCTTCTCTTGGCATGTCCTAGGTGTACTAGGTTTGGATTTGAGCCTTGGGGGTTATTCTCTGTTCATAGAAATCCAAGTCCAATTTGAGTACTATTCATTCAGCGATTGAATTAGGATCTTTATATCTTGTTGGAAAAATGATCAAACATCTATAACTTGCATAAATGTAATTGAATTGCCTTGAAACTTTCATAAATGACTCCATTAAGTTCTATAATATATATTTGTGGAGTAATAATGTTCCTAATATGATTATCGCTTCGGTTCTTAAAATGGCTTCTCAAATACTCGTAACTTCCTCGCACTAAGTCGATGACTCGAAACTTGTTTCGGGCTTTTAGGTGTCGATTAGTAAACGTGAGTTTGATTTTCTTTTTTTTCAAAACCACTCCGAAGGGAGTGCGATATCTTATTATATAAGACTCTTCAAACCACTCCGGGCGGGGGCGAGATTTTACTATTTCATTCCACCTACGACTTTTGTCCACATTCCACAACGCTATTATTAGTATTATTATTATGATTATTATTATGCCCGAAGGGGATAGGATTAGTATTATGTCACGAGTGGCATGCCCGGCGGGGCCGGTAGCCGTATGTCACGAGTGGCATGCCCGAACGGGCTAGGAATATTATGTCGGGGCCGAATGTCCGAAGGGCCGTGATGTAGACGTATGTTGGACCGGCATGCCGAAGGGGCCATCATTTTATTTCGGGACCGGCATGCCCGGGCGGGGATAGACGTATGTCGGGACCGGCACACCCGAAGGGGATTTTTGTCATTATTATCATTGTTGTTATTATTATTATTATTAGGCCGGAAGCGGCCGTCCGAAGGGACTATTTTATTTGGACATTAAATTCATACTGGGTATCCTAAATTTGCTTACTGTTGTACTTTTCTGATTCATGCTTCAGTGATGCTTTACATATTCGATGCGTATTCGTCATCGACCCCTTTTCTTCGGGGGCTGCGTTTCATGCCCGCAGGTCCGGGGGCGCGACTCGGCAATCCAGCTAACTAGGGGGACCAGCACTGGGAGTCAGACAACTCCTCTTGTTTCGGAGGTCATCACATTTTGGTATAGTTTTATATATTGTACGGTCATACTCGTAGAAGTGCGAACAGCGTGGGAGTTATAGTTCTTGTTTGGCTTTGCAGCACCATCATTTTGTTGTACAGAAATGGCAGAGGCCTTTTTGGCCCGTCTTGTTCTATGTCGTGTATATATATAACATGTTTTGAGATGTCTTGAGCTACGTGTTGATTTTGGTATTTCATTTACAATTTTTAATTTGAAAAAAAAAGTTTGAGTTAACGTTTAAGGGTTCGCTCGACTCTGATGAGAGTCGGGTGCCCGTCATGCCCTGACGGAAGTTGGGGTGTGACAACTTCGACGGTCAGATCGACGCTCCGTCGATCCGATCGACGCTTCGTCGTTCATATCGTATAACACCCGACGGGCAGCTTTTAAATTTTATATAAGGAGGACCCCAAATTCAACTCTTTCATTTCTCATCTTCTCCAACCTTCTCCACACCTCTAGAACCTTCCCCACACTGTATCAACATATACCCATGAGAAATCAAGGATTAAACACCAAAAATTAGTAGAATCAAGTGCAAGGATGTTCTCTAGGGCTTGTGGAGATCAAGATTTCCCTTGAAACTAAAGCTAGGGTTTTCTCCAAGTAAAGTATTGCCATCCAAAGTTCATTTTTACATCATCAAAGGTGAGTTTTATTTTCATTCCATATTATTAAGAATATTGAGAGGTTAAAAGACTTGGATTATGGAAGGGAGGAGAATATGGAGTACAAATAAGGAAACAGTGATACTCTTGAATAATGACTTGACTTGAATAATAGTTCTTGACGTGTTATGAGTACAATTTTGTGTTGAATAATACAAATGATGTTAAAGGAATACTATATGAGAATGAGTATGAAGTTGTATTATAGGTATGGTTATGGATGATTTTGAAGGTGGAGTTAAGAAGTAAACAATGTTTAACTTGAAGAATTTATTGATTGTGTTATCATGGGTGTTCTTACTGATGTTTGAGGGTTATATTATTTTATGGAAGAAGTTGTCGAAACGAAGGAAATGCTGCCAAATTTTCAATTACTCTTAGTTTCTTTAGCTTAAGCTTAAGTATGGTTCCGGTTGTCTAATCTCAGTACAAATTTTCTTGAAGGTAGAATCGCGAGCTCGAAAGGCAAGCAAGTAGGCAATAGAGTTAAAAAGATACAAAGGTATGTAAGGCTATCCCTTCCTTCAAAGGCATGATTCTTATATACATTGTGGTTTCTGTTTGGTAATTCCCATGACCTTTTTACATTCCCAAAAGATGAAAGCTAAAGAGTATTAAAAGTTCCTATAAGATAGAGATGAGATATGTTCCATGATAATGATACAGTGCTATTATGATGTTAATGATCTTTACATGATTCCTTGATGCTATTCATTGTTGATAGCCTCACCTTATAGTGCTAGTTCCTTCAAGGTGAGACATGACAATCATGATGTTCCATAATGTAATCGGAGGCTCCCGACCTTACGTTACTCCGATAGAGTTATAGTTTTTACTCGAGCTCTCATGTATGCTTTATGTTATGTATGTGATGAGGAGTACACCGCGCCTATATGGCCGGGCAGTCACCACTACGACAGGCGTAGTGGGAAGCTATGATGATGATTGACGGCATGGGCAGACACTACTAGTGGGAGGCATGAGATGTTTACCCCGAACGCGGGAGGCCCGAACGTGGGCTAATGATGATCACACCGCACCTACATGGTCGGGAAATTTATATTTATATGTATACGTGATAGGATGATGCTTATACAAGATTTAGCATGCATGATTCCGCCTTAAGAGGCAAGCAGTTACAGTTATCTTTTCATCTTATGCTTTCTGTACTCCTTTGTTATGTTACCATGTATACCTTACATACTCAGTACATTGTTCGTACTGACGTCCTTTTCTTTCTGGACGCTGTGTTCATGCCCACAGGTAGACAGGGGGACGGCCCAGATCCTTAGGAGCCAGATCAGCTTGCACAAGAGCACTTCCCTACTCCGGAGGTACAATTTTTGATATATACCTTTGTATATACATTCGGGCATGATGGGGTCCTGTCCCGTCCTTATGTTCAGTACTCCAGTTAGAGGCTCGTGGATACATATGTGTGGGAAGTGGATGTCTTATGATCACCCCAGTGTATATTGTTGTATATCATTTTACAGCCGTGAGGGCTCATGTATATATGTGTATTGCCTTAGTGATTACGTGTGTACAGGTTGGGTATGATGGTTAGCATGATGAGTGGTGCTCGGTAGTCAGCTCCGGGTACCCGTCATGGCTCATTGGTTGGGTCGTGACAGGAATTATGGGACTCCATTGGACAGGTCGCTCTCAATGTTCATGTGCCATGGATAGTTGGGGGTGACTTTAATGTTATTCTCAAACTTGAGGAAAAGTTGGGAGGCCTTCCAGTTCATCACTCAGAAACTGCTGAATTTGCTCATTTTGTTAATGATTATGGTTTTTTGGAGCTGAAATTCTCTGGGAGCAAATGCACTTGGTAGAATGGTAGAATAGAGGAGGATTGCATATTGAAGAGACTTGATAGAGTGCTGGGCAATCAGGAGTTCATGGACTTATTCCCATCGGTGAAGTTGTTCATCAAATTAGACATGGTTCGATCATGCTTCTCTCCATGTAGTTTGTGATTCTCGGTAATAAGTGGTAGTTAAGCCTTTTAAACTCCTGAATTTTTGGACTTCTCATCCAAAGTTCATGGAAGTGATGGAAAACAACTGGTGTTTGGATTTTGCAGCTAATTCTTTCATTCAGTTGCAGGATAAAATGAAAAAGGTAAAGCAGGCCTTGGCAGTATGGAGTAGGGAAATATATGGAAATATATTCCAACAGATCTCCACTATGGAGCTTATGATCAAAGTGAAGGACCTGCAGTTTGAATTGAATCCCTCAAGTCTGAATAGAGAAGCTTTGCACAAAGCTCAGGCTGATCTTAATAGATATTTATGCTTGGAGGAGGAATACTGGCAACAAAAATATGGCATGAGGTGGTTCAAGGATGGAGACAGAAATACCAAGTTTTTTCATAATTATGTTAAAGGAAGAAGGAGAAAGTTGGCAGTTCATACTATGCAAAATAGTCTAGGGGACTGGTTAAACGCAAATGCTGATATTGGACTGGAAGCTGTTTCTTTCTATCAACACCAGTTCAGACAAGAAGCAACTTCAGGTGATTATGATATGCTTAAGAAGATTCCTAAGGTGATCACTAATGCACAAAATGAGGACTTGACTGCTTTAACTAGTGATGAAGAAGTCAAGAATGCATTGTTTGGATTAAATGGGGATAGTACTGGTGGTCCAGATGGGTTTTTAGGCCATTTCTTTCAAATATGTTGGAGTATCATAGGTGGAGATGTAACTAATATGGTAAGGGCCTTCTTCTGTGGTCAAGAGCTGCCAAGATGCATCACTCACACAAATCTTGTGCTGATTCCAAAAAAGGAGAATATAAACACCTTTACGATACGAGACTGCTGTCCCGGTCTGGCGGTTTTGCTAATAAAATCATCTCTAGAGTTTTGCATGAAAGAATTGTTCCATTGTTACCTACTATAATATCAACCACTCAGACTGGTTTTGTTAAAGGTAGGAGCATTGTGGAGAATGTACTATTGGCCCAAGAGATAATCAGGGATATTAATAAGAGAAACAAACTACACAATGTGGTGGTAAAGCTTGACATGGCAAAATCTTATGATAGAGTTCCATGGATATACTTAACTAAAGTGCTTAGACAGTTTGATTTCTCTGAAGTTATCATAGATATGGTTTGGAGATTGGTATCAAACAACTGGTATTCAGTATTGATTAATGGGCAATCTTATGGCTTTTTTAAGTTATCAAGGGGTTTGAAGTAAGGTGATCCACTTTCTCCAACACTGTTCATAATAGCTGCTGAGGCTTTGGCCAAAAATTTGAATGAGTTGCATGATGATCCAGCATTCAAGGGCTATGGTATGCCAAAGTCGATTCCTCAGATAAATCATCTGTCATATGCAGATGACAAAATCTTATTTTGCTCAGCAGATCCTGTTTCTTTGAGAAAAATGATGAAGGTGCTAAGAAACTATGAGAAAGTGTCAGGTCAGCTGGTAAACAATGAGAAGAGTTCTTTCTACTTGCATGAGAAGGTCCCAGCAAGTGTTGTTGGTAGAGTAAAAAAGAAGACTGGGATGAGGAAAGGAACTTTTCCATTTACGTACTTGGGATGTCCAGTCTTCTGTGGAAGAAGAAAGATAGTGTATTATGAAGGTTTAATAAAAAAGGTGATGAATAGAGTAATGTCTTGGCAAAACAGGCTACTGTCATTTAGTGGAAGGTATATTTTGATTGCTCATGTTCTGCAGACTATGCCAGTTTATCTGTTATCTGCTATGAATCCATTAAAAGGGGTGATTGAGCAGCTGCATAAGATTTTTGCCAAATTCTTTTGGAGTAAGACTACGGGAGTTAACACTGGGTTGCATGGGAGAAGATGTGTTTACCAAAGGAAGAGGGAGATCTTGCTTTCAGATCTCTACATAATATCTCAAAAAATCTCTTTGCTAAACTCTGGTGGAACTTTAGAACATGAGTGTCATTATGGGGTGTTTTCATGGCTAACAAGTACTGCAAAAAACTTTATCCTATTATTGCACAAGCCAGGGATGCACCTCATGCATGGAAGAAAATGGTAACAGTAAGGGAAGGCATTGAGCACAATATATGGTGGCAGATTAAGGTAGGTACATCTACATTCTGGTTTGATAACTGGACAAGACAAGGGGCATTTTTTTTTTGTGGATAATGAGCATAACTTGGAAGATGAGATGAAGTTAAGGAATATGTTCTGAATGGAGAATGGGATTAGCAGAAATTAACCTCAGTCTTGTCAAGTGAAACAGTGGAATACATTGTGGAAAATATCAATACTGCTGTGGAGGATAATGATAAGGCCTGGTGGATGGGGGAAAACAGTGGTCAATTATCTGTTAAGAGTGCATGGGAAGAAGTAAGGCAAAGACAAGAAACTAGATCAGTGTATAAATTCATATGGTTGAAGGGCATGCCAATAAAGATCAGCTTCTTTTTCTAGAGACTGTGGAAAGAGAGAATTTCTACTGATGATAATCTTAAGAGGATGCATATTAGTCTTGTATCAAGATGCTGGTGTTGTGAGGATCATAAGCAAGAGACAATGTCTCATTTATTTCTAACATCTCTAACAGCTTTTAAGCTTTGGAAACAATTTTGCTTCTTGTGCAGGTTTAAACATAGAAGGGCTGCACCAGCAGCAAGTTATTACACTTTGGTGGACAGCTCCTGCATCACACAAGTTGCATACCATCTTTCAAGCCATTCCTGCTATCTTAGTATGGGAAATATGGAAAAGGAGAAATTCTATCAAGCATGGCAGAAATACTACCTACAGCAGAATGGTGTATCAAGTTCAGCAGGCCATATATCAGCTGGTTCAAGTGAAATATCCATGGACGAGGAGGCTTCCACCAGCCTGGCCTTCTATAGTGGAGATGCTCACACAATATAAACCAAGGCTTCATGTTCATAAGGTGGTATGAGAATTGCCACAACATGGCTTTAAATGTAATACTGATGGAGCTTCTCAAGGGAATCCAGGACTTAGTGCATATGCATTCTGCATCAAAGATGATAGAGGGGATCTTGTGTATGCACAGGCCAAGAAACTAGGCACAACTACTAACATGGAAGCTGAGACAGCAGCAATACAGGAGGCTATTCATTATTGTTACTCTAACAATTTGCAGCATGTTCGAGTTGAACGATTCCCTGACATTGAAGAACATTATTCAGGATGTATGGAAAATACCTTGGCAGCTAGTGGAGAGGGTAGAGTTGATGCAGCACAGAATGAGGCACTTGAACATGGTCATCAAGCATGTTTTCAGAGAAGGCAATCAATTAGCAGATTTTTTGGCAAACACTGCTCTTCAACATGATAAGTTGCTGGAGTTTCATTGTTTTCACGAGCTACCATCCATGGGAAGGAAGATTATAAACACGGACAAGTGACAAATTCCATCATTGAGGATCAAAACAAGGAAGATTTAGCATGCTTAGAAGGATATATAGCTACAGGAGTTATTTTCTTTATCATAGTGTAAAACCATCTTGTGTGAGTCATTCATCAAGATGGTTCAAGTTCTATATTCTATTTTTTGATGTAGAAGACTCTTTTGATTAATGAAAAACCAGAAGGCATGCCTTCTGGCAATTCAAATTAAAAAATAAAAAAAAAAATTAATCTGATGCGACTCCAACTGAAAGAGAAGAAACTCTATTTAAGGGAGAAAAAAAAATACCGTCTTAGGATCATACGTCAATGATTAAGGAAGGATTCATGAAAACTTTAGTCAACAATATGAATGTTACGCAGTCACAGTGTGTGTCTAACAAAACTCTTTAAAGGAGATGGATTATATAGAGTTTAAAATGGCTTAACATTAATAATCATAATAAATGAGTAATTATTATCTTGTCATTTGATATTCCAATGCACAAATGCATAGTATATGAAAAGAACTTTTGGAGTAACACAATTCATGTACGGGAATTCTTAGCAATTAGCCTAGGTAATCTCAAATTTTTTAAAACATGAACCATAATAAGTTCATGACAGTTTCAACGAAAATTTCTACGCAATTTTATTTATATACTCCCTCCGTCTCAAATTATTTGGCGTTTTTGGAGTTCAAGGCACAATTAATGATTTTTTTCTCATTTTACCCTCAGTAACATTTTGTCATTAATAAAGATGACACATGAATAGAGTAAATATTTAATGGAAAAAGAACATAACTTAGACCTAAATAAGGGTAAAGTTAGTCAAATACCCCTCCTAATTAATACAGTATTTCTTAAGGGACGTGTAAAACCAAAAAAGCGACAAATTATTTGAGACGAATGGAGTAGAGTTTAAAATGACTTATCATTAATAATAAATGAGTAATTATTATCTTATTACTTGATTTGCCAATGCTCATATGCATAGTATATGAAAAGAACATTTGGAGCAACTGTTGCTCCCAAACGCATACGCAAATATACGTGGTTGTACAAGTAATATAGGATTTAAAGTCCAGATATCGTACCTACACAGACTTATGATTAATCGTCAACTAAATTAAACTGATGCTAATTATCTAAACAAGAAATAAAATATAAATTTATATTTATAAAGTAAATAAAAATAAAAGAAAGCAAATAATGAACTTCAACCAAGAAAGAACAAATTTTTATCAGAGAAGAGAAAGATCTAGGGCTATGACAGAAAGATCTAGGGGTATGACCACTAATAATCCAGTTGAGTCTCTAAACCGTTGTACCTATCAATTTCCTGAGCTACTAGTTGACGGGTTGATGTTAACTTTATGATATTCTTTCGAACTACTCACAAACCTGTAGGTGCTACTATAACACCTATATTCCTATGGTCGTCAGAGGTAACAAGAAAGCATTTACTTCTCGGTATTCAACTAAGCAAGGCTAAAGAGTATATTCCTATTCTCATTAGCGAAACGATTAATTGTCACACCCCACCTTAGGTAAAGCGTGATTGGCACCTGACACCTTGCGGAAACTGAGCGAACCAACTTACAACTCACATCCTCTATGTCTCGAATGACAACAATAAGATCAAGAGGCTAAATATGAACATAATATCATGCATAAGTATATATAAAATAGACCCATGATGCCGACATTACTACTTGTCACATTATGACTAAGCGTACACGGAAGCGGCTACGCAAAGCCTACATGAACATGGTAAGAGGTATACAAGTCGGGACGGGGCCCCCGACGTGCCTTAACACAATTCATATATATATACATAGACTCGGACTCAACAATGCTCCGGAAGAAGTGGAGCCACCACTCGAACCCGATGCACCGAAGGCGACCTACGATGAAAGATCCTCGTCTCGTCTATCTACACACACTCATAAGCATGAATGCAGCGTTCACAAGAAGGGACGTCAGTACGAGCAATGTACTGAGTATGTAAGGCATGAATAGTAGTATGATATCAGAATGAAGAGAATATAAGATAAAGTAAGTAATTATACCTCGTACTCTGCTTAAGATCTCTGTCATGTAAACTACTCGTCTACAGGAAAAACATTTCATACACATCCATACATATGCATTCACATACACTTACTATACATACATCTGTCATATCCGTACCCGGCCCTTTTGGGACTCGATGTCATCCGTACCCGGCCCTTTCGGGACTCGGTGTCATCCGTACCCGACCCTTTCGGGACTCGGTGTTCTCTGTACCCGGCCCTTTCGGGACTCGGTGTTATCCGTACCTGGCCCTTTCGGGACTCGGTGTTATACCCAACTGATCAGTGCACATACATACATATACATAAATAAAATCAACATCATCAATAGCATTATCATTATCACTATATCCTTCCTTAGAAGATCTACTATCTTAAGGTGAAGTCGACGATGTCATGGGAGTCTTGAGAATCATGAACTTAGATAGTATTGAAAATAGAATCATTATCTTCGCTACATCTCACCTCGAAGGAACGAGTAACATGAGGCGGGACCATCAACAATAAGTAAGATCAAGGGATTCATGGAATGACTCAATAATCTCATAATGCTCTCAAATCATAGCTTCGGAATTTCTAGAATAGAATCATCATCATCGTCACAATCAATATAGAACATTTTTCATTTAACATCATATGAGCTTTGGAAATCTTGAATTCTTACTTTTGGGAATAAGAACGGCATAGAAATATAGACAGAATCCAAGGTTAAGAATTATGCCTTTGAAAGAAAGAGGCTAGCCTTACATACCTTTCGGTCGCCTTAGTCGTTCAACGTTTATTCTTCCAAGCTCGCAACTCTACACATAAACCATCCATGTTGTCATTAGGCTCAATATCATACACTTGTCTCAAGCATTCAAATGAAATCTTTTTAGAATCTGCTGAATTCGGGCAGCATCTCCCCTATATTCTTTACCTCCTCCAAATACCAAAACAACTCCCAAACAATACCAACAACATCAACAACAATATCAGTACCAATATATTCCATAAAACATCCCACACAATGTTTCTCCAATTTTCAAACCAACCATAAGAACATCCATAATACCATAATCAAAGAATTATATTCAATTTAGTCTCAAATTAATCCAAAATTCTCTTTCAAACTTACCTCATGGCTATCAACTTCAATTTAACTCTTTTTGATTTTTTCCCCATGATTATTTCCTTTCTAAGAATTTCTAAACCTTTACATCATCTCAATCATGTAAATAATAGGAAAAACATACCTTATAGTGGAAGAACTTCACTTCATTCACCCCTTTCCAAGATCAAGTTCATCACCACCTTGAAGAGAAACAAAAACAATTATCTTCCATAATTTTTTTTTGAGATTTTGATGTTGATATTCTCTCTTGATGATATGGAAAGGTTGTGGAAGATTATGGAGGGTTATGGAGTATTATGGAGGATTAGGGAAAATTATAGAAAGTTATGGAAGGTTGTGGAGAATTATAGAACTCTTTAGAAGTGGGGAGGATGAGAAAATGGTGAAAATTGATGAAAATTAATGGGTTAGAGGGGATTTATAGGTGTGTGTGGGTCGGGTTACTGTAGCATCCGGGGTACTGTAGCAGCGTTTTTCTGCTTCGTCCGCCTAACTTGTAACGTCCATAACTACCTGCTCCGATGTCGCATTGACGAACGTTTGTTGCGTTGGAAACCAGACTTGAAGAACTTCATTTTAGGCTTTTGAAACACCTTAAAAATCCTTACATACCCGAAGATATACCCCTCCAAAGTTGGCCCAAAATTCTGTCCAGAATTCTGCCAACTTTTTTTTCCCCAAATTTTCGACAAACTTATTTTCTTCGCTTTACTTGGTTCCGGAATCTTCCGAAACTCTCCATACATGATATTTATCATTGATAATACTTGATAATAGTCATTTCCTTTGGTTCCAAGGTTGTCCTTCCTGATTACGACTTACGAGATCGTAATGCATCCTTTACTTCACTGTTACGTTCTTCTCATGGCTTGTGCCTTCCAAAACTTCATGGAAGGTTTCTGATACTCCATTAATAGGGTAAAGTACGAACATTAATCGAACAAGCTCTATTTATTCTTATTATGTACGTGAATTTCCTCTTTCAATTCCAACTCACGCACCACAGATAGTGCTCAACTATTTCGTCAAATAATCAAACAATTAAGATCAAGAATAAATAAGCAAATCAAAGATGAAAAATCAATAGATATAAACGATAATCAAATGTCAACTTTCATGTTTGCATCAAAACCCTAGAACTAGAGAGTTTAGATCCACAAAGACATGGAGGAAAAACAACAAATCATCCAAATAAAAACGTAAAAATGAGTATTATAGAGAAGAGAAGATAAAACCCTGTAAATACGGCCTCCACGGCGGCTCCAAGCGCTTTCGCTAGGTCCAAAGTTCTAAACTCCAGGTTTCTAGTTATCCAAAGTTATGTTAAAACCCTGTCTTATGAACTATTTATAGGTGTAGAAAAAATCCCAAACAAAATAACTGAGTCCAAAACGAAATAGGAAGAAGTGGAATCCTGGAAATTACGCATAGTTTAATTTAGGTGCTCAATTTTAATTTCGCCCCGATTTTGCTTTCGACGTAGATGACTCTGTATGCACTTCTTGAAGCTGCTAGCCTTCAATTCATTCCGATTGCAATCTTACTTTTTTTTTCTCCATACTTGATGATGCTGCCTAGATAAAATTTAATTAGTTTTCATTCACATGTATTCAACGAAGGCAGCCTTTTAAATTATTTTAAAATCATTTTTTTTCTCTCTTCTTTTTCAACTTCAACAATTGTCCTCTCAATTTGCTCAATCTCTTTGACATGGTACTACTTTATTCCTACACATTAAAATATAATATTAAGAAAAAAACAATATAATTTATACTCAAAAAATAATTAAAAGTATTAAAATGTGAGGCAACATTGGCTAAATTTATTCATTTTAGGCTGAACATCACTACCCCACACTTAAACTCTTGCTTGTCCTCGAGTAAGCATTAAAACCACTCTCAATAAATCAAGCTTAGCAATACCACCAGTTTGGTTGATACCAACAATTAGGCCATATAGCAACTTACAACATCAAGTACACTTCCCGATCATTATGCAAAATATACAAGTTAGTACAATCAAATAACAAACTTCTGACCTCAAAGACGGACTGTAACTCATCAAATTTCGGCTCTCTCACCTACTCTATCAAATAAAGCTAATAACATCACCTATCTATCATGAAACAAGTGCCCTCATAAGAAGAAATTGTCCACATACTCAAATCAAAGAATCGAATGCAATTTAAGAACTTAGCATCAAAGCACAACTCTCGCTCTCAAAAGAAATTCACATGTATGCACAAAGAACCACAAGCTTGCCCATTATGTACATCTGTACTAATCAAATGTGCTCGAATAGAATCAAATAGGACTTTAACGGGTTGTAATATTGGCTAGGGGACAGGTAGGAGAACTATATAATAGTGACTTACACTTCCCTAAGCACTTTGCAATTTTAGACTTCATCACACATTATTTTCATCTTTTCACTTTATTTTTTAGCCCTCTCTTCATCATTTATTTTCACTACTAATCCTCATCATATCAAGAACTCTTCAATTTTTTTTTTCAAGCAAACTCCACCCCCTTTTTTGGTCACCATTTTGCACTTGACCATCCCTTTTCTTTCAGATTTCAAAATTATTACACAGTCTAAGCTATAGTGCTCAAGCAAGCAGGGTGCAAAAACTAGGGATTCAACAAAAGGATCAAGGCAAAATATGGCTAACAACAAAATGCTACAAGATCAAAAGGCTAACTAGTGGAACAATATCTGACAAGGGTAAAATTCATAAGACATATCAAAGAAAGCCTATTATCATCTCCTAAACAGATCAACACTTTTTATTTCGTTTCAATAACATGCAGGGCAAGTTCTAGTTTAAGATGCAAAACATGAAAAAAATATAGAAAATCCTCTCCACACATGGCACAAGTATCAATCAAGATGGATCAATTCTACTCTAAGACAGATAGGATCATTACTAACTATAAAATAATAATAAGCTATATACAGAGTCACAACCATGAGCTAGGTGTCAAAAAGTTTGTTATCTTTTTCATTATCTAGCACTCATAGGAAAGTATTACTCAAGCTCAAGCCTAAACTTGCTAGTATCAAACAAGTTAAAAGGTCTTTCTTCTCCCTCTTTTACTACTCCTAGAAAAAGAATTAATCCTAAAAAATAAAAAAATTATCCGGTTCAAAGGCCCCTCTTCGAGAAAGAACCGAGGCCATAAGAAAGCCCAAGTAGTGGATGATCTATGCCGCTAATAAAGGAAAAAGAAGCTATAAAAGAAAAATACAAGAAAGGACGAAGTAAAATCTTTTTGATTTTTTTTTTAAATATATAAGGCTAAGAAATTAAAAAAAAAAGAAAAAGAAAAAGAAATCCTATGGCATAGTCATACTTGACCTAAAAAAATTGGAATACCCATCCCACACTTAAAAATATGCATTGTCCTCGATTATAGTAGAGAAACATTAAAACAAGGTTGAGAAATACTCCCTGAGACCCTTTAGGGCCTAGCTAGCAACATAATCCTCAACATTAAGGATCGAGACGACCCGACACTTAAGGCCAAACACGCTCCTCAGCTTTCAACTTTGGGTACTCAAACTTCCCCGAATCTGCAATACAAAAACAAAATAAAACGCGGCACTATAAAAATAAAAATCTAAAACTATTACACATTGGGTTGCCTCCCAATAAGCGCCTTAGTTAACGTCGCGGCATGACATGAATCAACTTTTTCCTCCACCTTGAATTTATGAATTGGACCCCCAATTTTGCATCAAATTTTCTATTACGCTTCTAGGATGGTGGTGTAAATATAAAGGAGCCAAGCAATAGGTGTCACATTTTGCATTTCTTGGCCTTTAAGTGAGGGATATCGTTTTGTCTTTTTGATGTGGCAAATTTTAGGATATAAGGGTCTTGTTCCTCATCTATACACTTCTCCAAAGGCTTGGAAGGCTCGATTTCCATGTCGCCAACCAAACATAATGTAGAAAAATATTTAGAATGAGGACCGATACACCTCAACTCCAAAACTGCATTATTTTTTACATCCTCACTAATGTATACTCCCTTAATTTTGGCATCATCAATAATATTCTGGTCGAATGCTTGGAATTTATCTTTCTTCTCCAAATTCTAACTACTATCCATGGCAATTGGTAGTTGTGCATCAGACGCCTCAACCTTTTTATTTAATTGAGTTTGCAGGTCATGCATATCTGAGCCAAATTGGTCTATCTCTTGTTTTAGCTCAGTCCTGTCTTCTATCAGTTGTATCGCCATGTCTGTAAAACCATCACGGAGAAACCTATGAAATTTCATTTGTTGAGCTTGTTCCGTTAGCTAAGATTGGCTAACTATCTCTGTGTAACGACCCATTTGACCGTTATGGCTATTTTGAACCGTTGACCTTTTCTCAAGCTTTATTATCACATATTTGACCCACGGGGACAGTTGGCATGCTTTCTGAGGTCATTGGACATAATTTGGGTGATACTTGGAGAAAAATTGGCTTAAACCGAAAAATAGTTGACTCTGACTTTTAGGTAAACAAACCTTTTTTGTTAATCCGTCAATTTTGAGAGGTCCGCATGGTCATTTAGGACTCGGGTGTATATTCGGTTCAGTTCCCAATGTGCTCGGGTGCCTTTTTGGGACTTAGGTTGGGAAGTTGAATTTAGGGTTTTGGGAATTGACTTGGTCAATAATACTTCCATCAACAATTCTGAAGCCACGAATGCATTTGTAGCGCATTTTTATCTATATCTGCGTATTTGGTTTGTGACTGGGAGGTTCCGGGATGGTTCCGGGGTTGATTTCAAGTTTGGCAGAGTGTCTGGTGACTGCTTTAGAGCAGAAGCAGTGCACGAAAAAGGTGGCCTGACTGCTAAAGTGGTGGCCTACCTGCGGTAGCGGTGGCCTGACAGCAGAAGCGACCGACAGACCAGATTTTTATTTGATTGCCTTATGAAAACCCTTCTTCCTCCTATTCCTAAATTACATTTCCTTAGCATCTTGGATGCGATTTGAGGAGGCTTTGGTCAGATTTCTCATGAAGGTAAGTTCTCTAATCTTAATCTCTTTCATTTACCTTCCCTAAGTAAGAATTCATGGTAGGAAATCTTTAGAACTTGAAGGATAAAATGGGGTTTTATGGTTTCTTCTCTAAATGAGTTTTAGTCTATATCTTCCATTGTAAGTGATAAATTTGTGGATTTATGGTTAGGGTTTATTCCCAAATTTATGGGTTTCTTCTAGAATCCGAATTTCTCTAATCTATGGGTTAAATTAGTTACTTGTTGATGGGAATTGATCACCTAGAGTGCTAGTTTCATGTAGAGACTTATAAATTCCTAATTTCATCTCGTTTGTTCATGAATCCCATTCCTTGGGTTAAGATTTGGGAGTTAAATTGGAGTTTGGTTATTTGAGTGCCTTCTTCTTGATTCTAATTCCACATTCGGATATGGCTAGACTTTCATTACTTTGGGGTGCAACGAAAGGGCAAGGCGCATGATTGACATCTCGAGTTTGCTGTTTGGCCTTCCAGGTAGGTTATGGTTTATCTTATGGTGAGACTTCGATTAGCGAAGCGTATGTTTAGATGATATTGTCAGAGAATGCATGTAAACCTTCAGGTATGAAGTTGGGTTGGTTATTGTCTTAGCTTGGGCCTTGTTGAATGATTTGGGGGCTATCCACCCTATTGTGTTGTTGATTTATCTTGATCTATTTACTTATTGGATCGTTTCCATGTTGAGACATTGGGTATTAGTGATTAGTGATATATCATGATTATGATATTGCGGTACTTTACTTTGATTTGATATTGAGATGAGAATTGTGATTCCATTGTGGCTTATTGTGTAGCCTGATTTATTGATACTACTTGTGTGCCATGTGTGGTACTGTTTGGGATTGAATTGGTTGTTGATATTACATTGCATCGTATTCACGCTTACTTCCGTGATGCATTGATATTTCATTGTTATGGTACTGAGGATGGAAAGTGAGAAGGAAATACAGATTCATTGAAACACATTATATATCGAGTTATCTTTGTGCTGTGTGCGGAATGACTGATACGAGGCGTAGAGGTAAGAAGGAGTCATCTCTGGGCTGTGTACGGAACTGGTACGTGGACTTCGCATGTCCCTATGGGTTGTGCTGCTGAGGTGTAATGTTCCATCGGTCGGAGTTCATGTGTACGGTGCATATGCATTGCATTCATTATTCATACGTTATTGCATTGCATTGTACCTCTTGGTTTTCTGTGATATTGTTGTGATAAGATTATGATACACTGGTTCGAAATGTTATACTGTGACTTGGCACAATTGGGTTTAGATGCTATAACATAGGTGATGACTTGTTGTGCTATGATTGTAAAATACTGGTTCGGAATGTCATACTGAGACTTAGTACAGTTGGGTTTAGATGCTATAACATAGGTGATGACTTGTTGCGCTATGATTGTGAAATACTGGTTCAGATTGGTTACCATGAGACTTGACACAGTAGGGTTTAGATGTTATAATATAGGTGATGACTTGTACCATGGTTATTGATTCGTGTTGACTTGTACCTTGTTATTTTACGCATTTCTCTTACTTTGTTGTCTTTATATACGTTAGCTAGTCTTAGTCGGCCTATGATACCTACCAGTACTTCTTGTTGTACTGACCTGTACTTGCTGATTTTTTTTTATGAATACAGAGTACCAGGTTGAATCTACTTCTTCCCCTCGTTCTGATTGTCGAGGTTGCTGCCGAGTTTTTCGGGGTGAGCAGCATGAGGCCGTTCACTTTGCTGAGAAACAACTGTGCATATGTCTTACTATTCGTTTAAGTTATGATTTGAGGCCTATTATGTATTATTATCACTATTCAGACTTGTAGTATTTGACTTAGATGCTCTTGTATGACCAGACCAGATACTAGGGTGGATTTCATTTACTTCCACACTTTTTTATATTATATGCATGAGACTTACATTATTTTACGTTTTTCTGCTATTTTCTATCATTTGTGAATGTTGGGTTAAGGGTTCGCCTACCTAGGTGGGAAAGGTAGCTGCCCGCACGACTTAGTGAAATTGGATGGTGAAAAGTTGGTATCAGAGCCCTATGTTACCCGATCTATAATACAAGAGCGTGTCTAGTAGGATATAGCGGTTCGGTACGATGGGCTCCTTATTTATCTACGAGAGGCCGCATAAGACGCGAAACTTGAATTCTTTCATTCTCTCGTGCGGCTTCGTTAATTGGTATCAAGTCTGAAACCGTTCAGTTGGTATATGAACTTTCTTATCTTAATCACCCATGGAGGGTGGAAACTAGTCCTTAAATTCTTATGCGAATGGTTGATCTATGATGTGTTGTGGTATGGCACAAGATGTGTTAATCTGATTCGGACACGTGAGCAAGTCCGGTATCTAGTTGTGGCCTAAGAATTCAATTGTGTGGAGTCGCGATTGGACTTAGTTGTTACGTGGAGTCGCGATTAGACTCGTTATTGTGGGAGTTCTGGCGAGAGATGGAAAAGATAGTTTAGAAGGTTACATGATCTCCATATTTCAGCATTGGGTTGCTCGGAAGTGACAAAGTGCATTGATGGCTTAACAATAGTGGTTTGCTCGATGATATGATCGGTTTGGGAAAAAGCTTCAGCTTCGTCAAGGCTTTATGATGGTGCGCGTGACATTGGTGTACCTATAGCAGGTCAACTAAAAAGTAGCGGTAGAGTATTATACGTCGGTATGTGAGAATAAGTGTAAGTTCGGTAATGACCGTGAAGCCAAATTGTGATGGCGTGTATTTGGTCATGAAGGTGGCTTTTGACGGAGAGCGTGTAACGGTGTGAGACTTAAGCAGAATATCTTAGACATAAGCACCTTTCATGAGATTGGGAAGGGAAAAATTAGTATCTGACATGGTTGCCAAGATAAGGTTGTGGGTGGTGCTAAGGGTCATTCTTGTTATGGGCTCGTTGGTGTTAAAGTACTACTCTGCTATGAAAAGAATGTTATAGGCACATGCGTTGATCGGTAAAATTTGACGGGCGTGGAAGCACGCTTTTGAGAAATAATGTGTGTGATAAAAATGACTTTAATTATGGGCGTATGTGATGACTTAATGACTTGGGGAGTTATTGGTTGTTACACTTAGATTTGAGGAGAAACATTGATATTGTTTGTGTTTCGTTTAGCTTAGAGAGATGATTAGTTTAGATGATCAAGTGGAGTTGAGTGTTTGTTGGTTGATAGTGATAAAAGTGATTTGAAATGAAATACGGGAACTGAAGGATTAGAAAGTGGCATCTTGCTATCGGGTTCAGGGGATTAAGGTTCATAAGACTTGAGGTGAGGTATTATGGGTACTTGAGTCGTGTTTGGATTACAAGGGCGTTATATCATGACGTACAGTAAAGGGGCGTGACGGATGAGGTTGATTGATGTCTTGGAGGTTAAGGATAGAAAGAAAATCGTTGAAACAAGAATTAGTGCTGTGAGAGCTTGGTTGCGATTGTTCAGTGTGGAGTGGGCCTTAGAGTTTATGGATGAGTTGGTATGTTCAGTTGTGTCATTGGCTGATTGAGGTGAGTGGCTGATGAATGGAATGATTGTTAGTGTCGGGCCAATTTAAAAGTTTAGTACTCAGGAGGGTTGATCAGGTGTTACACTTAATGTTGGACTAATGTTGGGGGCCTTGTATTCATTGTGTAAATTTGACTAGATCCCGCTACTAGTGGTGTTATTACTCAGCTTATATGATTGAATAAAAAGGGATAGTCGTGCGAGTGGCTAGAGATGTTCAGATTCGATAATTGATGTAAGAGGTGATTCTTTGAGGACTAGCAACGCTAATGAATAAAGTGTGTGGCCTACTATTATCTCCATGTGTGATTCAGCTAGTGTACGAGACTTATGGTTATGTGATAGACTACTGAGTGGGTTCGAGTAATGGTCAGATGATGTTGGTGTATGGGAACTGATAGAAATTGAGGAATTGAAAAGTCAAGTAAAGGTATAGTTGATAGAGAACCGATAAGAAAAGGTACATCTTAGGGATGTCTTGGGTCAGTATGGATTGTGGTATCGTTTTCTTGCATATTCCAGATGGGGTGTTATTGTTGAGTAGCTTAAAAAAAGAAGTCTATAAAAATGGACCAAGCGATATGATGAGGTCTCGTGAGGATTTGTGATCAGCGATTAGTAGGAAACAAGTTTCAAGTAACCAACATGTTAAGGCTTATGGAAGTGGCTGGTGTGGTTCACAGTTGAAAAATTTCGTAACACTCTTCAATGGATGAGTTAGTGTGGTTTAAGGGAAAGGAATTGTGGAAATCCTAATTATGGGAAGGCTAGGGTTATATTCTCGAGATGAGACCGTATTCGTAGTGAGTGTCATATGTTACGAGTTATATTGACTGGGTGTCTTGGACGAGTGTATTTGGATCCTAAGGACTTGAAGGAGTGGTACTAGGTTGACGCAAGAGGTTGCGAGAGTTGTTGCTTTTAGAAAAGTTACGGGCTTGTCGAGGTATTACAATGAGAGGTTCGATAGTTGAAGATTATTATATGAGGCTTCAGGTTTTACGTCAAAAAGTTTAGGGTTTTATCGAATTTGTGTGTCGGGTGAAGGTTGAGAAACATGAAGATTGAAATCGTAAGGTATAGTTCTTTGATACTAAGTTGACAGCTTGGATAGGACTCAACTTATGGAGTCGAGGGTGACAGACAGTATTTTGTTATGCGTAAGTAAAAGATTAGAATTGGTCGCCATTGAGGTGTGATAGGACTGTGATTGTGTCGAAAATTTGGAGTCAATTAGAGTGACTACTGGTGGTATACAAGGTGTTGCATTCATTTAGGGTCGAAATTGTTTTAGTTAAGCTTGTTGGACTATGTTATCTTCTCAAGAGGATCTATGGGTTTCTAGTTCACCTATATGGATTCGACGAGTTGCGGTTCAGATGTGACGTATGAAATGTTTACCGAGTTTTATCTGGGCTTGCAAGTGAATTCGATAATTTTGTTGCTGAGAACAGTTATTCAGGCAGTATATGGTTACAATGGTCTTGGTAATGATTGAGTAGGTGCAATGGCTACGATATGTCATAGAGTGATCCGATGGTGTCCTACGGACCTGGTTGGTAAGGTATTCAGTGGTATGTTCCTGTATTGTGATTTGAGGGTTAAAAAGACTTGGAACTAGCCATGTTGGTTATGAGTAAGATTAGTTTTGATAGGATTGTGTAGAAATCTAAGATGGAGCAAAGGTTCACTTCTGGCAAGAGTAAGTCATGGTTTTGGGTTGGTGGTGTGCATTCATGTGTTTCTAAGAAATTGTGGTTCGATGAATGACTGAGAAAGGTGAAGAAAAGGTTCGCGAAATCAAAATATTCTACCGGTTCAGAGTGGGCTATGATTGTGTTTATGTCTAAAGGTTTGTACTCTTTCGACGGATATATGTGAGACCTATTGATCGCTTCAGAGGCATGGCTATGTCGAATTAGAGAGTTTGGTAAAAGCGACTATTTTATTCAGGAATCAGTTGTGAGAGCAGTTACAGGGGAAATAGGGTCCTTGACTAAGTTAAGAAAGTGTGGTTTGATAAGGTGAGCGAGCTGCGATTGTGGTATGCTTCGTGCTGTGGAGGCTTCGTGTTGATTTTGATAATAATCCCTTGGTTGCCATCAGTCTTCATACTCTTTTTCTTCGGTCGAGGGCGAGGGATTGTTTAATTGGTATCTGATATAACGACCGCATTATATCCAAAGCATTTTCAGCGTATTTGGAAAACTTGAAAAATGGCTTTGGTTTGTGAGGAATGAGGTCATGTTTAACTTTTCTTAGTATGTGTATGTTGGTTATGGAAGTTTGAATGCGGAAACAATGGAGAAGGCCTAAGGGAAAAATTGGAATTTTGGAAATTTGTTTCGGGAATTTCAAAATATGGACCATGAAGAATTGGGCCAAAAAAAAATATATGAAATTAAGGCCCAAAGAGAGAGGTGGCCGGCCATATGGCCTTGGCCAAACCCATTAAGTGGGCATGTGATGGTCATGTGCCTCATAATATATATACATATATGTATGATATGCCTAGAAGTTTCAAGAAAAACAAAAGGAAAAATCAAGAAAAAGAGAGTAAGAGCCGTCGGCTCTAGAGGAAAAAAAAAGAGAGAAAAGAAAGAAAGAAAAAAATTCCTAGCCCTTCAATCTTGGTTCCAAAAATTGTAATTTTTCTTATATTCTACTAAGTTCAAGGTGCTCTACAAGTTGGTATAATTAGTTTGGCGAGAAAGTGACGTTGGTGGCAAGGAGGACTTATTGGAAAAGGTAAGGATTTCATGTTTTTATTGTGTTATGGAAGGTTATATATATGTTATGGTATGTGGAATTGAATGAAAAGCATGGAATTGTGAATTGTGGTGTGTGAACCGTGTGTGTGTATATATACATATGGCCGTGTGTGTGTGCATGGTTTTGCATGGAAGTTATGTTGAATTTTGTGTTGTATTATAGTTGTGGTTGTTGTGAAATTTATATTGGAAATGAAAGTTGAATAAATTGGGTTGAATTGGAAAATATGGATGTTGGCCGTGGCTATGGAAGAATTGGAGATAGTGATGAATTGTTTTGTTTGATATGTTAGATGTGTTGTTATGATTTTTATAATCTAAACAGAGGAAAAATGATGTAAGTTTGCATTGATTTGGAAGTGTTGGAAGAATTAGGGCCTTATGTTGGAAAGTTTGTATATTTTGTATACTTTGTATATATATTGTAGAAATATTATGAAACGCTTCCGTATGGCATTGTAATGATTTTGATTAGTAATGAATGTGAGTACGATGGTGATGGTTTGAAATTTGAAGTCGGAATGAAAGCGATCGCATTATGTAAGAAGAAGACTAGTTGTATTATATCGTGTTTTGTTGTAATTGTCGATGTTGTTGGGTTGTTGTTAGTTGTTTTGAGTTGAATCTCGGGGGTGTTATGTTTATAGAGAGTCTTGCTGAAAATTTCAGTAGTAAATAAAAACAAGATTGAAATGTTAACTCTCATGAATAGTAAGCGGTAAAGGTGACCATTTACGGATTTTTAACGAAACGGGAATTGAAATTGGACGGGCGTAAGGCGAAACCAAGGTATGTAAAGTCTTGCCTTTATTCTTTGGCATGTTATGAGTGTAATAGGCTTGAAAGCGAGCCTCGATCTCACTCACTGCTTCTCATACTTCGAGATTGAAAATAGCTCAGAATCATTCAGTAAGATTGAGTTATTCCTTTACCTTTTGTCGGCAAAAATGCCTATATGTGCCTAACTTCCATAAATGGAGTTGGAACACCCTAAGATGATTATGGACGACTCCCTAAGGATTATTATCCATAGTTTATGTACGCTCACTATGATTGGGTCCTAGGTGGGCCCACAAAACCCGATGGTTCTTGTAAGGCATAAATCGGTTTATTTCCGTCCGATCTTCTTAATTAGTTAACTATCTTAATCATATGATAATTGTTATGACCGCTTTATGACTTCCATAAATAGTACGACATCTTTAACGGTTCTTGATATTAGTTACGAAATAATACGTAACGCCCCAAATGACACGTATGCGTATCTATTATGCCTATGGTCGATAATTACGATTTGACCTATCTTGAATTATTTCGGTTTCATTAAGTTTGTATGTCGGTACGTATGTATATGGTTTCTCATGGATACGTTCGTGGATGCCTCAATGCTTCCTTCGACCGCGCCGGGCCGGGTTACGCGATTCGTGCACTTCCGCTGCATTGTTCACCGCGTACCTCGGATGTGCGGTTCGGGATACGTCTATATCGATTATGATCGATTATGTGATATTATGGGGATGGCGGCCGGGATGGCATTTGATATGATTTGTACGTCCACCGCGTCCCGTGCTATGAGGGCGGGTTCGTACTCGCGTCCCTTATTAAAAGGGCGGGATCGTCTGTGTATTTGGGATGATATCCATATGTATGTACGTATATGCTATGACTGCGTACGTGATGCGAAACTCGATTTGGATAAGGATACATGCATTTATATATCTGCGATTATGTACGTCGATTCGGATTTTGATTACGTACGTCATACTTCGAGTTCGGATTACGTACGAGAGTACGTACGTCTGTCACCCTACTGTACCTCGAGTCCTCAAATCCATATTATGATTACGTACGTACGCTACGTAAGTCGACTCGGCTATGGACCGATTACGTACGTTATGATTTTATATATTCGACTACGATTATGACTATGTATGTTATGTTTCCGCTTTACATACTCGGTACACTTTCGTGCGACCCCACGTCTTCGAAGGCGCGTGTTACGTACTGCCCACAGTACGCGCGCCGCACGACACGCCGCCAGTTTAGGTCATCAGTCTGCTGTTTTGAAGAGCTCCCTTGATCCCGGGCCCGATACTTTTGGTATATATATCTTCTGTTGTTTGTATGTCTTGTATATATGCTCATTTGGGTACGGCGGGGCCTGTCCGTCTTCGATTCCCATTACGTATGTTAGAGGCACATGTAGACATGTTTGTGGGTTGTGGGTTGTCCTTTGTTTGGGTAAGTGAGTACGAGTACGCGATACGAGTATTTACGTTTACTATGATAGCCCTAACGGCTTATGTACGAGTTTAAGTATGTGTGTATATGTATATATATATATATATATATTCGTGCGATGTAATTTATATCTGTATGAACTTATGTATGTGTGAACGGAATTTAGCTATTTGGTATGCCAGATCTGTCAGGTAGGTACGTATGGGTGTCCAGATAGGACACCAGTCGCGGCCCACGGGGTTGGGTCGTGACAAAAGTGGTATCAGAGCGGTCGGTCCTCGGAATGTACGCGAGCCGTGTCTAGTAGAGTCTTGTTTATCGGTGTGTTGGGCCCCACATCTATAAACGAGAGGCTACGGCATTTAGGATGTTACCCTTTCTTTGACTCTTAGATCGTGCGTTAGAGGCGTGTGTTATCGAGATGTTTTCCTTCCGACGAATTCTTTATGTTTTTCGGTGATGCCTCGAAGAAGACAACGGCCGCCCGAAGGGAAGATTGTTTTAGCGAGAGACTAGTCGGGCACCGAGATTGTACACGAGCCCGTGCTCGGACTACGCCGGTATGCCCGGGGGAGGGTTCCGCTGCTCCGCCCCCGGGGGATGTGGGAGCGGGGCCCTCGGCGCCCCCGGCTACTCGATCGGGTGCGAGGATAGGACCCATTGAGGGAGGCCGTACGGTTGTTGACGACGATAGTGGTGGAGGACCGGCCGACCTCCGGGCGAGAGAGGTGATGATGATGACGAGCGCGATGGCTACGAGGGTTCGCGATTTCTCGGAGGATCCGGTCCCCCGAGTTTTCGGTCTACCCCCCCATGATTTCATTCGGCAAATGTCCCGCTCGTTGGGATTGGTTCGTCGTCGAGACCGAGACCCGTCGAGCTTCTACGCACACGGAGGAGGGGATGTCGCCCTTAATTGGTATGCGCCGAGTCTCCGGGGGAGAACCACGGGGCGAGGTAGTGCTCCTCCACCCACGCGGGGACGACTTACGGATTTTCTCCCTCCGTCACTTTGTCCCCGGTGAGTCGGCGGGCAAGAGTTGATTCCCCCGATTTTTGGATGTGGGAAATAGCGGGGGGCCGAGAGTATAATTTGGAGTTTGACTCTCCGGCCCGATATGCGCCGATGATGATGATGGAAGACACCTCCCGTACGTGACTGGGCCCGGACCGGACCTAGTTTGGTTGATTATTTATAAGCCTATGAGTTTCTTAAAATTTCCTATGTGTGTATGATTTACGGCATAAGGAATATTATCCGGTGTGATTATGGGGGCGGCGAGAGGTCCCCGCCATAGGTATAAACTTAGGCCTCGAGTGGAGGGTAATCATGAGTATAAGGGGCGGATATTGAGGAATCGGCAAAGGGCAATATGGTAATTGTGTGGTTTGGCCGGGGTACACGGCCCTGCAGAAAATTTTTGATGATAAAGGTCGAAGGCTTCGGGGCCGGCCGCCTAGTTTCGTGACAAAGATCCACGTGTGGGGTTCGGGTCGGTCTGGCCACGCCCCGGTGTATATTAGTGGTAACGCATCGAGAATGTATAAGAAGGTTCGCAAGTTAAGCGTGCTCATATTGTGACCGAGAGTGCCGACAAGGGTGGTGGGTGACCCCCCACAGGGTCGTACGTCAAGCTTTTTCACAAATATGGATATGGAGATAAATGAGCGGGGTGGGGTAACTTAAGGTCGCGGCATTTGAGTGTGTGGGATGATTTGAGGTCCTTCGAGAAAGACGTTTGACTAGTCGAGCGGGGCCCGGGCGATCGCCAAAAAAAAAAAAATGTTATTAATCTTTTCTTGGAAAATATGTGCATCCCTAAAGCATTAGCAAAGTAGTTTGACTATATTCGCACCGATCGCGATTCTGTATGTCATATCACCGCGCCTGCTTTTCAATGAAACTCTGTCTACTATACCCCTGTGCTTCTGCATCTCATTACGTTTCTGTTTAATACACCTCTGTACGTCCGACTCCGATCATAATTCTGTCTGATATACTTCGATACGTTGATCTCGATTTCAAATACGTCCGATAAATCTCTATACGTCGACTCCCGTTACGGATCTATGCGACACACTTCTATGCGTCCGACCCTGATTACAAATCTATTTGATACATTTCCGTACATCTAACTACGATACGAATCGTGGGATATATTTACGTATGTCCGCACGATCGCGGATCCGTCCGACATACGTACGTACGTCCGACCTCGACCGCAAATACGTCCGGTATATATATACGGTACGCGACTCGACTACGGATTTATCCGGTATGGTTCGGTAAGTCTGACTCCGATTATGAGTCCGTCCGATATGCTTCTGTACGTCTGGCTCCAAATTTGAATTCGCTTAAGATAATCGTCGGAATATGATTCTATCTGTCGTACTTTCATGCTTCTGATTCCGGAAATGACTCCGTTGACACCAGTTTGATCTCCTGATTCTGATCAAGATTCGGTACACCGCATGTCCGATTTGAGATTGTACGAGTAACCCCGATATGGTAATATCGAAGAATGATAGAAGGAGCTGAAAAATGAAGGTCTTTGTAAGTACTCTGACCAAATGCAAGTGTGTAGTTGATAGAAGACCTCCCCCGAAGTGTTTGTAAAATCCATAAGGTTGATTTAACATTCGAGGACGAATGTTTTAAAGGGGGGGAGGATGTTATATCCGGCATTTTCGCGTATTTGGAAAACTTGAAAAATGGCTTTGGTTTGTGAGGAATGAGATCATGTTGAACTTTTCTTAGTATGTGTATGTTGGTTATGGAAGTTTGAATGCGGAAACAATGGAGAAGGCCTAAGGGCAAACTTGGAATTTTGAAAATTTGTTTCGGGAATTTCAAAATATGGACCATGAAGAATTGGGCCAAAAAAAAATATATGAAATTAAGGCCCAAAGAGAGAGGGGTGGCCGGCCATATGGCCTTGGCCCAAACCCATTAAGTGGGCATGTGATGGTCATGTGCCTCATAATATATACATATATGTATGATATGCCTAGAAGTTTCAAGAAAAACAAAAGGAAAAATCAAGAAAAAGAGAGAGGGAGCCGTCGGCTCTAGAGAAAAGAAAAGAGAAAAGAGAAAGGAAAGAAAGAAAAAAAATTCCTAGCCCTTCAATCTTGGTTCCAAAAATTGTAATTTTCTTATATTCCTACTAAGCTCAAGGTGCTCTACAAGTTGGTATAATTAGTTTGGCGAAAAGTGACATTGGTGGCAAGGAGGACTTATTGGAAAAGGTAAGGATTTCATGTTTTTATTGTGTTATGGAAGGTTATATATATGTTATGGTATGTGGAATTGAATGAAAAGCATGGAATTGTGAATTGTGGTGTGTGAGCCGTGTGTGTGTATAAATACATATGGCCGTGTGTGTGTGCATGGTTGTGCATGGAAGTTATGTTGAATTTTTGTGTTGTATTATAGTTGTGGTTGTTGTGAAATTTATATTGGAAATGAAAGTTGAATAAATTGGGTTGAATTGGAAAATATGGATGTTGGCCGTGGCTATGGAAGAATGGAGATAGTGATGAATTGTTTTGTTTGATATGTTAGATGTGTTGTTATGATTTTTATAATCTAAACGGAGGAAAAATGATGTAAGTTTGCATTGATTTGGAAGTGTTGGAAGAATTAGGGCCTTATGTTGGAAAGTTTGTATATTTTGTATACTTTGTATATATATATTGTAGAAATATTATGAAACGCTTCCGTATGGCATTGTAATGATTTTGATTAGTAATGAATGTGAGTACGATGGTGATGGTTTGAAATTTGAAGTCGGAATGAAAGCGATCGCATTATGTAAGAAGAAGACTAGTTGTATTATATCGTGTTTTGTTGTAATTGTCGATGTTGTTGGGTTGTTGTTAGTTGTTTTGAGCCGAGTTGAATCTCGGGGGTGTTATGTTTATAGGGGAGGTGCTGCCGAAATTTCGGTAGCCAAATAGAAACCCAAGATTGAAATGTTAACTCTCATGAATAGTAACTGGTAAAGGTGACCATTT
Source organism: Lycium ferocissimum (assembly GCF_029784015.1). Classification (NCBI taxonomy): domain Eukaryota; kingdom Viridiplantae; phylum Streptophyta; class Magnoliopsida; order Solanales; family Solanaceae; genus Lycium; species Lycium ferocissimum. Next base: position 6,877,522 of record NC_081343.1, on the reverse strand, counting down.
GCAGATTTTTGACGAAACGGGAATTGAAATTGGACCGGCGTAAGGCACAACAAAGGTATGTAAAGTCTTGCCCTTTATTCTTTGGCATGTTCTGAATGTAACAGGCTTGAAAGCGAGCCTCGATCTCACTTCTGCTTCTCATACTCCGAGATTGAAAATAGCTCAGAATCATTCAGTAAGATTGAGTTATTCCTTTACCTTTTGTCGGCAAAAATGCCTATATGTGCCTAACTTCCATAAATGGAGTTGGAACACCCTAAGATGATTATGGACGACTCCCTAAGGATTATTATCCATAGTTTATGTACGCTACTATGATTGGGTCCGAGGTGGGCCCACAAAACCCCGATGGTTCTTGTAAGGCATAAACTGACTCCGTTCTGTCCGATCTTCTTAATTAGTTCAGGACTATCGATCTGCTATCATATGATAATTGTTATGACCGTCTTTATGAGTTCCATAATATAGTATGACATCTGAAACGGTTCTGGATATTCTGTTCTGAAATAATCTGTCGTGCCGCCCCAAATGACACGTATGCGTATCTATTATGCCTATGATCCGATAATTCTGATTTGACCTATCTTCTGAATTATTTCAGTTTCATTAAGTCTGTATGTCGGTCTGTATGTATATGGTTTCTCATGGATCTGTTCGTGGATGCCTCAATGCTTCCTTCACTGCGCCCGGGCCAGGTTCTGTGATTCGTGCACTTCCACTGCATTGTTCACCGCGTCCCTCGGATGTGCGGGCCGGGATCTGTCTGTATCTGATTATGATCTGATTATGTGATATTATGGGGATGGCGGCCAGGATGGCATTTGATATGATCTGTCTGTCCACCGCGTCCCGTACTAAGAGGGCCGGGTTCTGTTACCGCGTCCCTTATTAAAGGGCCGGGATCTGTCTGTATCTGATTGGGATCTGATATCCGATATGTATGTCTGTATATGCTTATGACTCTGCATGCATGATCTGAAACTCTGATTTGGATAAGGATCTGTCTGTCATATGTCTGCATGTCTGATTCGGATTCTGATTCTGTCTGTCATACTTCTGAGTTCCGATTCTGGCTGAGAGTCTGTCTGTCACCCCTCTGTACCTCTGGTCCGATTCTGTCTGTACACTCTGTAAGTCTGACTCTGCTACGAATCCGATTCTGTCTGTTATGATTTTATATATTCGACTCTGATTATGACTATGTATGTTATGTTTCCGCTTTACATACTCGGTACACTTTCGCATCGACCCCCCCCTGTCTTCGGGGGCTGTGTTACATGCCCACAGGTACCGACGCGCCGCACGACACGCCGCCAGTTTAGGTCATCAGTCTGCTGTTTGAAGAGCTCCCTTTGATCCGGAGCTGATACTTTTGGTATATATATCTTCTGTTGTTTGTATGTCTTGTATATATGCTCATTTGGGTACGGCGGGGCCCTGTCCCGTCTTCTGATTCTGTTCTGTATGTTAGAGGCCTGTAGACATGTTTGTGGGTTGTGGGTTGTCACTGTTCGGGTAAGTGAGTACGAGTCTGCGATCTGAGCATTTCTGTTTACTATGACTGTTATGTTCCGTATCTTTACATTGGGACATTATAAAGCTAAGTGCGGCAAGTTAAAGACAAAGCTGTTTTAAGGTTCCCGGTAAGGGTTTTCGCCTCCCGATTTCGTTTCTATGCACAAGTTGCTTATGGATTTCGTTTGGTATAAGAACATTAATGGAGAATAAGGATTAATTGGCCAAGATTGGATGACTACGTGAGATTAAGAACTTTATTACACCATTAGTGGGCCTAAGTGGCCGTGTGGGTCCCACTTGTGGAATGGCAAGTTCTTATTGGCTAAAAACTTGGGTGGGACACATGTCCACATTGTGGACTGCATATATAAGAGGATTGTTGAGTCATAATTCAATTAAAGGTTCATTTCAACATTACAAAGTTGTAGAAAGTTAGAGATAGAGAGGGAGAGTCTCGGCCATAGCCGGCCGAGAATGAGGCTTATTTAGTTAATCAAAAATTTCAGTTTTCTCCATCAATTCAACCCCTTACCAAGTGCATATGAACGTGTAGTAGTTTTTAGAAAGAAGCAAGGAGGTGTAGCATGTCAAAGACATTGAGTTTCGGCCAAGATTGAAGAACAAGATTGAAGGTAAGGATGATCATTTTTCTTCCATGTGTTGTGTGATGGTTTGAATATATAATGTCACACCCCAACCTTCGTCAGGGTGTGACGGGCACCCGACTCTCATCAGAGTCAAGCGAACCCTTAAACGTCAACTCAATTTTTTTTTTTTAAAACAAGAATTGAAAGTTGTAAATGAAATACCAAAAATCGACGCGTAGCTCGAGGCATCTCAAACATGATATATAGATACATACAACATAAAACAAGGCGAGCCAAAGGCCTCTGCCATTTCTGTACAACAAAATAACGGCCGACAAGGCCAAACAGTAACCATGACTCCCACGCTGTTCGCAGACTTCTATAGAGTATAACCTGTACAATATATAAAGCTATACCAAAACGGGGACAGTCTCCGGAGCAAATGGAGCTGTCTGACTCCCAGTGCTATCTCCTCTAAGAAGCTGGGTCCCCTGGTCGCGTCCCTGAACTGCGGGCATGAAACGCAGCCCCCTAAGAAAGGGGGTCAGTACGGAATATGTACTGAGTATGTAAAGCATCACCGAAGCAAGAAATGGAGAGTTCAACGTAAACAAGTTTAGATTACATCAGAAAAAGTACAACAGAAAGCAAGTTTAGATTACACGACATGAACTAAATGTTTAAATAAAATAGTCCACTGGACGGCGCTCCGACCTAATAATAATAACAATAATAGTAATAACAATAGCAATATCAATGATAGTAGTACTAGTAATCCCCTTCGGGTGTGCCGGTTCCGACATACGTCTATCCCGCCATCCCTGTCGGACATGCCGGTCCGGAATAAAATAATGGCCCCTTCGGGCATGTCGGTCCAACATACGTCTACCCCCGGCCCCGTCGGACATGCGGCCCCGACATAATCCTAGCCCCGCCGGGCATGTCCTCGCGGCATACGGCTATCCTCGGCCCCACGGGCATGCCACTCGCGACATAATACTAATCCTGGCCCCGTCGGGCATAATAATAATAGTAGTAAGAATAATAAAATCTCACACCCCCATCGGAGTGGTTTTGTACGCACCCCTTCCGGAGTGGTTTTAGAAAAGCCTTAGAAAATAATATATCACACCCCGCCGGAGTGGTTTTAGAAAATCTGAATAATAAGATATCACACTCCTTCGGACGGTTTTTTAAAAGTTTTATAAAATAGCACACTCCCTTCGGAGTGGTTTTGAAAAGTTTTATAAATATCACTTAATAGAGTCATTTATAGAAGTTCCAAGGCAATTCGATTACATTCGGCAAGTTACGGACGTTTGAGCATTTTTCCTACAAGATAGGAGGATACTAGTTCAATTGCCTTCTTGAAATGAATAGTGCTCCATTTCGAATCTCGATTTCGATGAACAGAATAACCCCCGAGGCTCAAATTCAAGCCTAGCACACCTAGGACATGCCAAAAGAAGAAAAGGGGTAGCTTCACATACCTTACGGGCGTCTTATGCTCGCTTGAGCTCAATTCCCGTTTCGTCCAGAATCTGCAAATGGTCACCTTTACCAGTTACTATTCATGAGAGTTAGCATTTCAATAATAAGTTCATACTTGACTACCGAAATTTCGGCAGCATTTCCCCTATAAATATAGCATCCCCGAGATTCAACTCGGCTCAGAATAACAACAACCAACCCAACAACAACATCAACAACATCAATAATCGCTACAAAGCACATATGAACACAAATAGTCTTTCTTTCTATATAACACATCAACTTCCATTCTAGCTTCATACTTCTCATCCAATATCGACGTTTTCATATTCATTCTCTAATTCGAGGCCATTCAAATACGACTCAAGGACATTCCACATTATTCTACAAAATATACAAAATTTCCATCAAACCATAATTCATCCGAAACTTCCAATTTTCAACATGAATTTCCTTAGCACATTTTTGGCTTCCAACTTCATTAACAACAATCATGATTTGCATCTCAATGACTTCATTCTTATATTTACATAAGTTACTACAACGTTGCATATTTTCCTACAACAACCTTACGTCATATTTTTCATAACAACAAGAACCATTAACCTTCCATTCACTTCACAAAGCCATAACAACACAATTAACATACTAAATGAAATTTAATTCACTTCCCTTCACACTTCATGGCACACGGCCAAACACCCCCTCTACACACACGCACGCTATGCACACACTCACCACTATTCCATAATTCTCATCCAATTCCAATCATCATAACATATAAATTTATTCCATAACTTAAAAACATAGAATCCTTACCTTTTCTTGAAATTTCAACTTTCCGCAAACGGAGTTCTTTCTCCAAACCAATTATACCGCGTCGAAGAGCGCCTTGAACTTGTTAAGAATTCAAGAAGGACAAGATTTTTGGATCAAAGATTGAGGCTCCAAGGATTTTTTTCTCTCTTCTTTTTTTTTCTCTCTAGCCGTTTCCTCTCTTCTCTTTGTTCTTGATTTCTCTTTTTTTTTCTTGAAGTTTCTAAGGATAGCCATGCTTATATATATATGGCACATGCAAAAATTTAATAAACTCATGGGTTTGGGCCACTAGTTGGCCGGCCACCCTTCCAAATTGGGCCTAAATTTCTTATTTTTTTTTTTAGCCCAATTAGCTAGGAATCTTATTTTGCAAATTCCCGAAACTAATTTCCAAAATTCCAAACTTGCCCTTGGCCTTCCACCGTACTTCCACACCAATATTTTTCATGAGCAGCACACACATACATTAATTCAAATCAACACTTGACCTTATTCCATACAATTCAAAGTTATTTCCAAATTTTCAAATACGCAAAAATGCCGGATGTAACATATAATTTGTGATTTTATTGTTGGATTGTTGTTATGGTTGAAATTGAGTGTGAGCCGTGAGCTTAGGTGAAGCCATGCTTGGTTTTATTTTGCATGTATTGTGGATGAATTGAATGTATATCAATATATGAAAATGAACAAGAATTGTAGGAAGTTTTTCGTATGGTTGTGCATGTTGGTATTATACGGCGGACAGAATTTTCTTGAAGTTGAAGTGCGTCAGCCGTGTGTTATAAGCTTATATGAAAGAATTCTTAATCTTCTTGTACATGTATTGGAAGTGGATTGAAGGTGTTGTGGTGTGGATAAATGAGTGAAAATCATGAAGTTGTAGAGATGGCATTGAAGCGTGTAAGGGAATTTGTTTTAGGGAGTTTATGTCACGCCCCGATTTAGGGGACGTGACGAGTGGTATCGGAGCGAGGTCGGTAATCGAGGGGGGACATACTTAAGTCGTGTCGGTAGGGTCTGTTTATAGTGTGAAGCCGGCCACGTTTATAAACGGGAGACTACGGGGCATTTAGGGATTGTCGACCTTCTTTACACAAATGAGATCGTGCGATAGAGCCCGGGTGTAACAAACCTTTCCCGCATGTAAGCCTTACGGCGGGGAGGAGATGAATGAGGATATGGAAAGATACGAAGGTGAGTCATGACATATTTGTTCTAATTACCGAGGAAACCGAAGCCATGTTACGGCTATGATTCGGCATGACATGATATTATACGACGTAATATGGTTGATATATACGAGGTGGTATAATGCCGTGCGAGATGTTGTTGGAAATTGCTGCACGGCGGGTTCGGAATAATAAGGACGGAAAAGGGTAAGATGGTAATTTTGCGAGAAAAGGACGTGCTATGGATGTGTTTCGGAGTATGTAAGACTTTCGCTGCCGAATCATGTAATGAAGGTCGTACGAGAAAATTCATACGCAATCATCTTTCGGCCTTAAGGCACCGGAATTTACTAACGTTTCAAAGTTAAGCGTGCTCAGCGAGAGCAATCTCATGATGGGTGACCCGGGAAGTATGAAGAAATTTCATGAATTTGAGTATAAGAGACAAACGAAAATCCAGGGTGGCCTAAAGGAAATTAAATATGTACGGAATGATTGGAAACCACAACAGGTCATATAGAATGCCACAGGCGAGGCTGAAAAGGAACAGGAAGTACGTTACGTTTACGGAATTCGGATAGGCTTGAACGGTGTGACGGAAGTATTCGTGGGTTAGTTGATACTAATGATAATTATGTGCGTGTGTGTATGAATACATACGGTACCCCGTATGTGACATGCTCCTCGGTGAGTACATGATTCCAGATCCACGGTGCTACGGTGTGGGAAACCCCCTCATGATCGAATAAGAACATCTCTGAAATTCAAGTGACAACAAAGGTAAAGAGGGTAAGATTTTGGAGGAAAGTAGATAACAAGAATAAAGTGTGTTAAGGAATAAAAATGCGCCTGAAATTTGGAAGCTAGGATGCGAGAGAGAATGGGAAATATAAGGGTATGAATAAGTACAAAGGTATAAGTACGCCCCAAAAGGGGAAGCGAGTGAGAGAAGTGTAACGGCAAGTTAAGAGCAGCGATCTAACAATATGTTTGATAAGGACGCTTAAGCTACAACGGGGATCCCCCGAGGTGATTATGGAAGTCGTAAGACTAGTTGAACATTCGAGGACGAATGTTCTAAAGAGGAAGGATGTGACACCTCGCATTTTGAGTCCTCGGATATTTCGAGACAATGGCGGAAAGTTTAGGGTAGGTCACTTTTTGGTTTCGTTGTAAGGCGTAAGTCGTTGGAAAATATTATTAGTATGGAAATAATGAGAAGGGGCGAGGGGCAAATGGAAAATTTGCAAAATGGCATTTTGGTAATTTTGTGGAAAGACGAGGGACAAAATGGTAATTTCACATTAACTCTAGAAAAAGTCATGAAAGGAGGAAATCAAGAGAATTCTAGAAAAAGGAAAAATAAAGAAAAAGGAGGGAAATTTCTAGAGGGGCATGTGCCCCTCACATGACTCTTAAATATATATATATATGTGTGTGTGCTTGTCATCTTTTAAGGAAGAGAGGAAAAGAAAGAAAGAAGTGAAGAAAAAGAAAGAGAAGAGGGGCGGCTAAGGGGGCTGTGGGCATGAAAACCCCCTCCAACTTGGTCTTGAAAAATTCGTTGCTTCGTGTTTCCTTATCAATTAGAAGGCCCTTGTCGACATGGATGATTGTTGGAAGAGGAAAACTATTCGTTTTGTAAAGGGGAGTTCTAGCGGAGTGAGTAGGTGTGGCAAGAAAAGGTATGATTCAATTTTATTTTATATGTGTTATGCATGATTTGTGGTTGTTGTGGAATGTGTAAATAAATGAAATTCATGAAGTCATGGTGTAGTAGTGTTAGCCGTGTGCATGGTTTGTTTGAGTAGAAAGGATGAATAAATTTTATTTGGTATTGTGATTGTTGTGGTTGTAGATGATTCATACACATTGTAGAATGTGGAATTGGAAGAAATTCATGAAATATGAATTTGTGGTGTTAGCGTATGGTCCCCCTTGCGTGTGTAGTTGGAAATGAATAAATTATCATTGGTATTTTGGTTGTCGTCGTTGTGAGTTTCATGATGGAAAATGAAGTTTCAATAATCCGAGTTAAAATTATAATCGTATGGGTTTAATCGGAAGAAGGTGTAGTCTGGATATAGTTTCTTGAAATTTCGGAACGAAGTTGTAAATGCACGCATCGTGATGTAGTATGTGAATTTGGAAGAAAGAAATGTCTTGTTATGTTTCTATGGAATTTGGATGATGTCGGGCCATGAGGTACATTGGATGATTATTTTGAATATTGTATGGGTTACTTGAAATGTTTTTAAATTATGTGGAAATGGTTGCGGATTGGTAATTGAGTATATGAGCATTGGAATTTAATTGAATGTAAGTAGTATGTTATGGAATTGTAAGAAAAAGATTGAGAATGTTAGAATGTATTTTGGGTTGAAAATTGGCATTATTAATGATAGTTTGGCCGGTTGAATTCCGGGTTCTTTGATCGATGTTGATTTGGTGCCGACCATATTCTCGGGATGGTGTATTTACGGTCGGGGAAATCTTGCCGAAATTTCGGTAGCTTATAAATGAACTTGCATGAAATTAAGGCGAAAACAAGTCGATGAATCTAATGATCATATGGATCCTTTTGAATGTAGAAAAGCAAGTTGGGATAAACAAGTATAGCTAGCGAAAGGCGGCACGGTATGTAAGGCTTACCTTTTCTTTTATGGCATGTCTTAGGCCGATAGGCTATGATATAATATGCATTTGAGGTAACTTTAATCCTTGACTCCTAAGTTTGGCCGACATGATTCGATTATGTTATATATATAAATGCATAAGCATGTCACATGAATAAATTTTAGTATGATTAAAAAAATGAGTAAGTATGAAAAGGCCTTGTACTAAAAAGAGTTCTGTAAGTACGAATACGCATAACTTACGTATCTTTGTCTCGATTTTTGGTTCGAAGTGGGCCCACGATTTCGACCCAACTCCCTTATGTACGTACGTATGGCATCGGTATGTTTAACACTTTTCCCCGAAAGTTACGCCAGGATTAAATGTTCCTTTACTTCGCCTAAATGATCTCGGATTTTGCGTTTGAAAGTATTCGGTATGATATGCTTTGACCACCGGATCGATACGTCCATGCGTTCGACGCAATAATATATACAACGTCCCAGGTAAGGATTGATTTGAAATTTGCAAATTCGAGCCTCGGATACTTCACGGTAAGCACATTCGTACGGAGTCCAATTTTTATGCATATGTTTCCACGCACACACAAACACACACACGTGCGCGACTCAATGTATCTTTCACCGAGTCCGGGCCGGGCATGTTATGATTTCGTGTGTACGTTACGATACGATTATGATTCAGAGTCCGGGCTTTGACATGTTCTCGTGCGCATTCCACTGCATTATTCACCGAGTCCCTCGTACTTGCGGGGCGGGACACGTTATACGTATGTATGTATGATTTGATGGTACGGGGATGGTGGCCGGGGATGGCACATTATGATTATTCACTTCCGCGGTAGAGGGCGGGACACGTTATGTATACATGGTATATGCTTCGACATGCATGATTTTATACCGAGTCCCTTAATGAAGAATCACATGGACACGTTATTTGCATATATGACATACGGTTCCGGCCATACATGATCCTATTCACCGAGTCCCTCATCGAAGGGCCGGACGCGCGCATACACATATGAGATTTATGACTTTGACATGTGTATTTTGCGTTACATCGTCCAACATATGTCATCCGCGAGCCTTCGTACGTTACGTACTCTGTTCCGATATATACCGGATGTACGTACGGTCGGTATGTTTTGTATTAAAATCCGTACATGATCTTATCCGAACATTCAAACTATGCTGCGTATATAAGGTGACATGTGACACATTCACTCGTATTCTCATACGTTGCCCCGATTGCGGGTACGTGCAGTACATCCGGTATGCCTTACGCACCTCCGATGGGTAAATGACGTCTCTGTCCGATCAACTTACAGAAGCTATGTTTACGACTGAGGTCTGTCCGTTGACGTGTAGTATTGCTAAGTTCGATTATAAGTTCAAGGAGTTCTATTTATGTACTTTAGTTACGATTATGTTTGTTTATAGTTTTTAAGGTAATACTGATCATTTTAAATCTGTTGTGTGATGGTTTGAATATATAATTTGCGTTTTATCTTGCATGTAGTTGTTGTTATGGTTGAAAGATATTCTGCACATGATTGGTGAGCTCCAATTCCTTCCCGAGCACTTCTTATTCCAAGTATGTACGTTGTGTTTTGGATGGCATTAGAGACTTTGCGGACAAGTTGTGGATATGGTGTCGATGGTTGTGCATGTTGGTATTGGATTTGTCAATTTGGGTTATGTACTAAAGTTTGTATAATCACGTGTTTTGTCAAACTAGAAAGCTTTATTATGTATTTCATGATTATTTAGTATTGAGTTTTGAAAAAAAATTTATGTGTGCAATAGGAGTCTGTGGGTTCGCTCGGCTCCGAGTATGGGGTCGGGTGCCCATCACGTCCCTCGGAAATTGGGGCGTGACAGTTTATGGACTGTTTTGTGCCAAGTTTTGATTGTTGTTGTTGTGCACATTGTGGTATATTGTATGTATGTTGAATATGTGAATTAAGGTGTTAATGAAACAAATCATGTTGAGATGTACAAGCAGTCCAAAATCATGGACTGTCTTAAGATTAGAGGTGAAGTAATGTTGTTGAATGTTGAATGTTATTGTGAACTTGTAGCAAAAGTGAAAATGGTATTGTAGTGTGCTGTTTGGCCGTGAGTTTGGGACTGATTTGAATGATGTGCAAGCTGTCCAAAGTCCCCTAAAGTCATGTTAAACAAGTGTGGAATAATATAAGAAAGAATGATTACCAATGTTAGCTTGTAGCACTAGTTGGTTTGAATGCAAACGAAACGTCGTCTAAATGTTTGAAAGGGATTGTGAGCGTCAGAATGCGTATTAAAATCCTTTGTAGACTAATTGTAGCTCTTGGTATCTTGATATAGGATAAGTGTTATTGGGCAGCAAGTACAAGTTATTATACGACTAAACGCTAAAGGTACGCAAAGCCTATTCCTTCCTTCTTTTGGCATGTCCTAGACGTAAGTAAGATATAATACGAACCTCGGGGTGACTCCACTCTCTAGCTGCTAGTATTACATGTGATTGTTATTCGTCCGTAATGATTGGAAATGTTGATATAATGGAACTATAATCTCGTTATTTATTACATGATGGACTAGTATGTGATGCAAGAGTTCTTATTTTTAAAAGGAATTGCATAAGTATGCTTGATTTTATATAATGTAACATGCTAATGTCCAAGAATTGATTTAGTTACTGTTCATTGAGTCTCAAAAATGTTTTACATATATATGTGGTTGCTTATTACTCTGCTCGTGCTTACCGCTATATCCTTCACTGAGTCCCGGGCCAGGGTACGTTCTCGTGCCGATCTATTATACTATTCACCGAGTCCCTCGCGCTAGAGGGCGGGACACGTTATATATATATATATATATGATGATGATGATGTGATGATATGATGATTTGGAGATGGAGGCCGGGAGGGCATATATTCCTTATTACCGAGTCCCTTACTAAAGGGCCGGGACACGAATATGTTTACGTTTATGATGTTATGATTATAAATACCGAGTCCGCATTAAAGGGCGGGACACGTTATATATGTTATATACGAGAATGATTATGCGAGTTTGATGATAAAGCATTATATTGACATTGATATGAGAACGATACAAATGAAATATGTTCAAAGGCAAGTTTTATGAAACTACGTTGTTGCATTGAGTCCTATACACCTTGTCTCGGATATGATTCTATTTACTATGTTTCACGCTTTACATACTCGGTACATATTTCGTCCGACCCCTCTTCGGGGCCTGCGTTTCATGCTTGCCGAGGTACGGACACACGCTTAGGAGATCCGCCGACCTAGGATATCTACTCAGCTATCCCAGAGTGCTCCTTTGTTTCGGGACATAGTTTCGTGGTATAACCTTTTGATATATACATATGTTATCGTTCAGGGTACGGCGGGGCCCTGTCCCGTCATATGATGTCGTTGTCACTCTTAGAGGTACGTGGTCACAAGTGTGGGTCTATGTATGGTTGTTGTTTTGTTATATGGTTATGACTGTGCAGGGGGCGTACCCGTTTGTGTGGCGACCCTAGTCGGCTTGCGTAGCTATATATATGTTTATCATAGCACTGTATGAAGGTAGCCTTCTCGGCTTATGTTTTGTTGGGACGTTCCCTATATATATATATATATGTGCCTTGCGCTTTGGTGCGATATTAATCGTTATAGGTGTAACTCTTCAGGAGGTAGACAGCTTCGACTTACATATGTTTTGCCCTTATACTTATAACAGCTCGTTCATGCTAGTAGTGTATGACTATAGATAACAAGTGTATACGAGTGTCCAGCTCGGGCACTAGTCATGGCCTACGGGTTGGGTCGTGACAAAAGTGGTATCAGAGCGGTTAATCCTCGGAGTGTCCACAGACCGTGTCTAGTAGAATCTTGTTTATCGATGTGTGTGCACCACGTTTATAAACGGAAGCTACGGGGCATTTAGGATATCATCTTTCCTTCTGTCTTAAATCGTACGATAGAGCGGAACCTAGGAAAGATTGTTCGACCTCTCTCCCTATATGCGAGTGCGGTTGTGAGAGATGAAGAGGCCGCTTCAGGCGTAGGGGTGCTAATAAGGCCCCTAGATCGCCCTCGGGACCTCGAGGCTCCGGGGCCCGGTCGGAGGAGCCCCGGCTATTCCATCGAGACCGATCCCTCGGAGGATCCCGCTACGATTCCCCGAGTGTTTGACCTCCCGGCGGAGGGGGGGCCCGGCGGGGAGGAGCCTTAGTTACTCTTATCGAGGCGACCCCTCGGAGGATCCGGCCATTCCTCCGAATTTAGGGGACATCCGGGGAAGCGGTCCCGAAGCCACGCCGTGGCCACACAGGCGAGCACTATGTTAGGCCGGCTTCCTCGGTGAGCGTGACGATTATTCCGGCCCTGTCCGGTCATCGGTAAACCGGGGAGTTGCCCGATTATCTACATATCCTGGATTCGAGATGAGAGGACGATGAAGGTCGGACGAGTAGATGGCGGACGGATGATGACGAGGCGCACTTCGCCTTTCTAGATCGCCGGATCGGACTGTAGGGCGATCGATTGCGGTACATGCGATTTTATCTAAATTCCTAGGTATGGGCATACGTTATCGATTGTTACCTAATAGAGGCAAGCGGAAATCAAAGGAGTCAACCACGGTACTTATGAGTAACCGTGACTAAGGCATTCTTATCCGCGGGAATTTTGAAATCTAAGATAGAAAAATAGTGGTACATACGGGTGAAAGTTGGATAGCAAGGGAACATAACGAGAAGTGATGTATACAGAATGGCAGATCGACCATCATTATGGGTAGTTTTTGTAAGTATAGTAAGGAAATAGATTGAATATATACATCGCGGATGAGTCCGAGGTGGAAAGTGTGCTGGAAGAAGCTATAGAAACCGATGGCTTAAACGAGAATATGTGGCCGAGGCATAGTACGAATGCTACGGGCGTGTTTGAAACCTACAATTAAAGATAGTAGGAGAGAATAAACAAGAAAAGTGACGAATGGGTTGTGAGGCATTGCGGTTAATAAAGGAAGCCCGACGCCGCTACGATATGATATATATAGGTATGTGTTGGCTACGTGAGGCGTTGTTGGTATTTCTGTGTGCGAGATTTGGAGATAGTGGGGATTACGAGAGGAAACTCCCAAACCTTCCCAAAAAAAAAAAAAAACAAAATGAATAAATCCCGGCAAGGGGAAGGATACGATATGATTATTGTGAATCGAAAGGTAAATGTAGAACCAATAAGAAATACTTACCAAGTTCCGTGAGGAAGTTCAAAGTCAAAGTCAAATGGTAACGGAAGCGGGACCGAGTACGGAAGAAGAGGACTTAAAAGAAAGAGGGAGGTAAGAAGAAGGCAAGTAGCATTACATTGTACCGATACGTTATGACATGCATAGCTTGGAAGGGAGTGATGCGGTGAGTGACATGTGAGGACTAATCGAAGGAAGATAGCGACGAGACAAGAGTGAATGCCGAGAAATGACTGGTGTGGTACGATAAATAGAAAATAAACAAGATATGTTTCGCAAACGAAAAAGGGATTGTGTAGAAGTAGTGTCTTCTTTGAACGATACGGAGATAGCACGAAATTTTTTCAAGCACGAATACAAGATGAGCACGATTGGAGAAATAAAAAGGATACTAAAGGAAGCGTTCAAGGCAGACGCAACCAATTGAGCATGAGTATGGGACAAGGGGAAATATATAGCGTTGGCCAACTTAAGAAGCGGTACGACAAGAAGGTGACAAGACAAGGAAATATCACTAAGGCGGATTCAATATGATTTTTAGCAAGTTAGAGGTTAGCGGCGAGTATACGACAAGGATGGAGGAGCATGAGGCATAAAGAAGTACTACGTGTAGGTGACCTCGCCTTGGAGACAACGAAATCCTTAAAAGGACAAGGGTAATGGATTCGCAAAATAACGGATGTATCGTAAATTTATTAGAAGAAACAAACGATATCCGCACAGGTAAAGAAACCAGTATTATGAGAAAGCTTGAGATACTTATCATTAGAATATAAGTCTCTGCAATGGAGAATTTGAAACGACGATAAGCACTACCCAAGTATTGATCGGAATGAAGGGAATGTGGCTTTGGGCAAATTGCTATCTTAATTACATTACTCGAGTATCAACTATCAAGTGAGATTTTGTACTATATATCGAGTGTTCTCATCGCCCCGTGATTGTGTTAGGATAACTGATAAAAAGAAAGAAGTGGCTATGGTGCAGTATACCAAATGTATTGGACAAAGAATCAGAGGAATTTCAAATTGGAAATGGAAGAATAGAGCGGAATATAAGTAAATAATGATATAATTACGACCTTAAAAGGGGGAAGCGGGAGAAAATAAAGCAAATGCCGTGGAAACAATTGACGTTATAATGTACCCCATATGGATACTCAAACCTCAAATGAAATCTCATCTTTGAAATGAGTTGGAAAAAAATCCAAGAACGGCAATAGACGGACGATAGACAAGATAGTCTTTGAGTAGTGCGAGAATTATTGGTAAGAACCTAGTATGATATGACATCGAGAAGATGGGTACTTATATAAGGAGAAGAGTATGACCAGAAAGGGTGGTAAGTAATTTAAAAAGGGTGTGATTGAGATTGGATTGTATTTTGTCAGCATGCAGTTAGGCGAGAATACTTATGCGATCTACGACGAAGTTGTTATACTACGGATACAGCGGTAATAGAAATGTGACAAGAAGGGTAAGAACTTCATTGGCACCAACAATGCGATCGCAACGGTTGAGTACATCAAGGAAAGGTGTAATAAGGTTTGAAGAAAAACTACAGAGGTGAAACTAGTACTGAGAATGAAAGCCATAGTTAAGCCTTGACATCAACTGCAAAGGATAAGAGAAGCATGTAGGGTCTGCATTAAGACTAACGCGGCAACGCTAAAGTATTTTCTGGGATTAGGCATCCACTCATACTTGCGTAAAGTTACAATAAGAGATGTAATAGAAGGGCTATGAACAAATTTGAGTAAGGGGGCAATGGAAGAGTCTGAGTCAAAAAAAATATATAGAGAAACGACACGAGGGATGTGTCTAAGGTATAGCCAGTTAGAGTAAAAGAAATTATGAAATGATTCAACCGACACGATCGGAACAAGCAGGTTATTGAGGTGACATAAGATTATGGTATAAGGAGACCCTAGCGTTATATGATAGCCAACCCTAAAGATTGAGATCACGAAGAAAAGGCAAGTGATGGTGCGAGGAAATTTAATGGAAGTCGAGGAAAGTGACACGGGATATTAAAAATTTCGGAGTACGAACTATAACGGCGAGATAAAGAAAAGATGCGGAGCACAAAAATGTTTCCCTCTGAGAAGTTTCATTCTACTCGTAGAACCTGTAAAAGGGTCTACAGCCTACCAGAAGACTTCAATACTCCGAGAGTAGTAGAGTATAATAAACCGATGGGAGACGTCTGTGCATTACGGGATTTTGATTAAGGATAGGGAGGTGAAGTGAAATGAACGATACGTTATTTAAAGGAAATATCAATCGAAGGAAAGGAGTTGAATCGTAACTATATGCACCATGGGTACGAGGCCGAATCAATCTACGATGGTACAACCGAGCAACATTTGGATCGGAAAGACAATAACACTCAGCAAAAACGGCTCGAAATACGGTGATCAACTACGGAATAGCCGGGAAGAGTAAAGACAAAGGCATATAACTAATACCTCGGGAAGCAATAGAAAAGGAAGATGTTATGATAACGGCTACGTAAGGACACAGAGTGCGATTATAAAGGATTAAAACGAGTTGACAATCGGGAGAGGTATATGTGAAGGACATAATTAACTAAGAGGATACTTGAGGAAGTATTGGAAATCCAAAAATTAGATCAACATTCGAGGACGAATGTCCTAAAGAGAGAGGGGAAGAATGTTATGTCCCGTATCTTTACATTAGGACATTATAAAGCTAAGTGCGGCAAGTTAAAGACAAAATTTGTTTTAAGGTTCCCCTGGGTTTTCGCCTCCCGATTTCGTTTCTGTGCACAAGTTGCTTATGGATTTCGTTTGGTATAAGAACATTATTGGAGAATAAGGATTAATTGGCCAAGATTGGATGACTAAGTGAGATTAAGGACTTAATTACACCATTAGTGGGCCTAAGTGGCCGTGTGGGTCCCACTTGTGGAATGGCAAATTCTTATTGGCTAAAAACTTGGGTGGGACACATGTCCACATTGTGGACTGCATATATAAGGAGGATTGTTGAGTCATAATTCAATTAAAGCTTCATTTCAACATTACAAAGTTGTAGAAAGTTAGAGATAGAGAGGAGAGTCTCGGCCATAGGCGGCCGAGAATGAGGGCTACGTTTTTTTAGTTAATCAAAAAAATTTCAGTTTTCTCCATCAATTCAACTCCTTACCAAGTGCATATGAATGTGTAGTAGTCGTTTGAGAGAAGCAAGGAGGTGTAGCATGCCAAACATTGAGGTTCGGCCAAGATTGAAGAACAAGATTGAAGGTAAGGATGATCATTTTTTTCCATGTGTTGTATGATGGTTTGAATATATAAATTGTGATTTCTATTGTTGGATTGTTGTGTGGTTGAAGTTGAGAAGGCCGTGAGCTTAGGTGAAGCCATGCTTGGTTTTATCTTGCATGTATTGTGGATGAATTGAATGTATATCAATATATGAAAATGAACAAGAATTGTAGGAAGTTTTCGTATGGTTGTGCATGTTGGTATTGGGCTGTTTTCTTGAAGTTGAAGTGAGCCGTGTGTTATAAGTTTATATGAAAGAATTCTTAATCTTCTAGTACATGTATTGGGAATGGATTGAATGTATTGTAGTATGAATAAATGGATGAAAATCATAAAGTTGTAGAGAGATGGTGTTGAAGCCGCGTAGGGGAATTGCTTTTAGGGGAGTTTATGGGTGTTTTGTGTCATGTTTTGATTGTTGTTGTTGTGGACATTGTGGTATATTGTATGTATGTTGAATATGTGAATTAAGGTGTTAATGAAATGAATCATGTTGAGATGTACAAGCAGTCCAAAATCATGGGAGTTTTAAGATTAAAGGTGAATTAACTTGTCTTGAATGTTGATTTGATTGTTGTAATTTCTATAAGTGAAAATGGTATTGTAGTGTCTTTGTTTGGCCGTGATTTGGAGTTCAATTTGTTGATGTGCTGCTGTAGGAGTTAAGATGTTAAACAATATGATTCTTGGATTATACGAACATTGTTGCTAGACATCTTGTTGTTGGTTGGATGCAAACGGAACGTCGAGTATATAGTTTGAAAGGGATTGTGAGTAATGTGCGGGCTGTCCGGAATAAAATCCTTTGTAACCTAATCGTAGTTTTGATGTATCGTTATAGGATAAGTGTTATTGGGCAGCAAGTACAAGTTATTATACGACTAAACGCTAAAGGTACGTAAAGTCTATTCCTTCTTTCTTTTGGCATGTCCTAGACGTAAGTAAAGGATATAATGAACCTCGGGGTAAATTCTATTCTCTAGTTCCATGCATGACATATGATTCTATATTTCTTTAATGCTATTGTCACGATGCCTACTATAATTGACAAATGAACGATGTATAGAAGTTCCTACTCTAAAAGAATGGCTGAATATGTGATTTCAAAAAAAAAAACTACACAGATCATGGAAATGTGAATATGCATAAATGCGTTCCTTGATGACTTGTAATAAAGTTGGAAAGAATTGAATATGATTATTATTCCAATACTTTATTTAGTTAGTCACTTATTTATCGAGTCTCAAAAATAAATTACATTATATGTGGTTGCTTATTATTAACACTCGTGCTTACCGCTACATCCTTCACCGAGTCCGGGCAGGTACGTTCTCGTGCGCGTATCTATTATATTATTCACCGAGTCCCTCACTAGAGGGCGGGACACGTTATATATATATATATATATATATATATATATATATATATATATATATATATATATATATATATATATATATATATATATATGATGGCCGGGACACGATATATGTTTATGTTTATGAGGCTATGATTTTAACTACCGAGTCCTTACTAAAGGGCCGGGACACGTTATATATATATATGTGTGATTATGACATGATTTTAACTACCGAGTCCCTTACTAAAGGGCCGGGACACGTTATATATGTTATATACGGAATGATTGTGCAGCTTTGATTATAAAACACTACATTGACATTGATATGAGAACGACACAGATGAAATATGTCCAAAGGCAAGTTTTATGAAATTCTGTTTGTTGCATTGAGTCCTATACACCTTGTCTCAGATATGATTCTATTTACTAAGTTTCATGCTTTGCATACTCGGTACATATTTCGTGCGGCCCCTTTCTTCGGAAGTTGCGTTTCATGCCCGCAGTGCGGACGCTCGTATTGGAGATCCGCCCCTAGGATATCTACTCGGCTATCCCGAGTGCTCCTTTGTTCGGGAGTCTAGCGTCGTGGTATAACCTTTTGATATATACATATGTTATCGTTCGAGGTACGGCGGGGTCTGTCCCGTCATATGATGTCGTTGTCACTCTTGGGAGTCTGTGGTCACAAGTGTGGGTCTATGTGTGGTTGTTGTTTTGTTATATGATTATGACTTGTGTTTGGGCGTACCCGTTTGTAGTGGCGGCCTTATCGGCTTGCGTAGCTATATATATGTTATCATGGCGAGTTTGTGTATGAAGGTAGCCTTCTCGGCTTATGTTTTTGTTGGGACGTTCCCTATATATATATATTGAACCTTGCGGCTTTGGTGCGATATTAAGTTATGAGTCGTAACTCTTCGGGAGGTAGACGGCTTCGACTTGCATATGTTTTTCCCTTATATTTATAACGACTCGTTCATGCTAGTAGTGTATGACTATAGATAGCAAGTGTATACGAGTGTCCAGCTCGGGCACTAGTCATGGCCTACGGGGTTGGGTCGTGACAATGACAGCCCTAACGGCTTATGTACAGGTTTAAGTATGTGTGTATATGTTTCCGTACGATGTAATTTATATCTGTATGAACTTATGTATGTGTGAACGGAATTTAGCTATTTGGTATGCCGGATACGTCGGGTAGGTACGTATGGGTGTCCGGATAGAGACACCGGTCGCGGCCCACGGGGGTTGGGTCGTGACGGACCCGTTCGTTCGTGTGTGTTTTGACAATTTTGCCCCGTTGACACCGGCCCAGAGCCTTTATTAGTACTATTTTTG